>NC_047666.1:17203400-17547566 GCF_011762505.2 Arvicanthis niloticus
ATCCTCTCTTAATGTTTCTGTCTCCAAACATAAACATAGGCTGGAACCACTAACACTTCTATAACCAACAGAATATAACAAAGGAGATAATGCAGAACTTCTGACACTAAACAAAGAAGCGAATGTCTGTCTTACTTCCCCTTATTGTTCGTTGGAGAGATTATTCTGAATAAGGTCA
Organism: Arvicanthis niloticus; assembly: GCF_011762505.2. Classification (NCBI taxonomy): domain Eukaryota; kingdom Metazoa; phylum Chordata; class Mammalia; order Rodentia; family Muridae; genus Arvicanthis; species Arvicanthis niloticus. Next base: position 17,203,579 of record NC_047666.1, read on the forward strand.
GATATTGTTTGGTGACTGCCCTAGCTGCATAGATTTTTGTCAAACTGATACACGATAAAGTTACCTGGAAAAAGGAACCTTAACTAAGAAAATGTCCCCATCAGATTAACTATAGGCAAGTGTATAAGGGCATTTTCTTGGTTCCTAATTGACAGCTGAGAGCCTAACCCATTAACAGTAGTGTCACCCTAGGCAGATGGTCCTAGGTCTTGTGAGAAAACAGACCATGTAAGCCATTAAGTCAGAAGATACGGTTCCTCCTTGGCTTCGGCTTCAGTTCCTGCTGCCAGGTTTCTGCCCAGACTCCCTTCAATGATAGACTGTGATGTGGAAGTGTAAGATAAAACAAACCCTTTCCCCCCCACAAATTGGTTTGGTCCTGGTGTTTTATCACAATAGATACCCTAATAAAGACACAAGCTAATTTGAAATAGGCTGCAATGGTGGAGGACTTAGAAAAGCCTGTGGTGAACAGATGCAGAGGTGTGATGCCTCAAGTGAAGCACAAATCGAGGGGCTCTGCACACCATGTGCATCTTTTACTTATCAGTTCATGAACTGACACAGCAATGGCAACAGCTTGACTTCAGGCTTCTTAGACATTCAGGAAAGCTGGCCCCAAACAAAGCTACTAAAACTCCACCACTCACAGATACTCTGACGGATACTAGGGCTCTGTAATCATACTACAGAGCTACTAAATTTGGGCTGATATATTACACAGTAAAAGCTAGGCAACATAGCATATGCTCTGTCCAAAGAGAAACTATGAGTAAATGGCAGCTATCAGGACATGTAACATTTTGTTGTTGTTGTTAATTGTAGCAGCTCCATTTAATCTGGATTCAGGGTGTATTTGTCTATTCTAAGCAATTTTTCCTAATTCACCCTGATATTTGATTCTGAACTAACTAGGACTTCAGTTGGTGCCAAACTGAAATAATATTAACTGGAGAGGCAATTAAGAAATTGGGGAGGCAGTTAAGAAAAATGCCTCTGGAGAAGAAGAGGAGGAGCTAGGTGATGAGAGAGAAAGAGAGAGGGGGGGCAGACATGGAGGCAGATGCTCACATGTCTCTGCCAGTCAAAGATAGTTGATATATCTAGATTGGGTATTAGGTTACACTTCTGATATTGAGCATTACCAAACCTATAAAGCCTTTGATTAACATTTTTTTTAAGTGTATAAATGCAAAAAGGAAAAGGGGGCATGGGATAGGGGTCTCCTAAGGGGGGGGAATGGGGAAAGGGGATGGCATCTGAAGTGTAAATAAAATATCCAATAAAAAATGAAAAAAAAAGAATATAAAGGGAAAGTGAAAAAAAAAAGAATGAAAAATGCCTCTGCCTAGCAGCTCTGTCAGGTAGCTCACAACCACCTGTAACAGCAGCTCAAGGGTATCTGAGTGCTTTTCCTGCCTCTGTGGACACATGTACACATTTGGAACACATGCACACCCACAACTCAAATATAAAAATAAATCTTTTTTTTAAATTGGGATAATGCCTTTTTAAATTTGTATCAAGTTTAGAAATAAAGACAGGAACACGGTAAGCCTGTAATATAAGCTATTTGGGAGACTGAAGCAGAAGGATTACTTGAGTGTATGAGTTCAAGACCAGGTTGTAAAAGAATATCAAAACTATAAGTATAAATCAGACATGGGGGCACTTACCAAAACTAGGATGTAGGTGAGGTCATTCCCATGCACTTGACATGGAAAAGACTCACAGTGAATGGTTCATCATAGGTGTCTTCACACTATACAATCCTGCATCTGTCTGCCTAACCACATCCCTTTTTATCTTGCCGACAGAAGGCTTATTCTCTCAGCTCCCTCTGCATAGGACTTGAAGATCAATCTGCAAGGATTTACCACCAACAAAAAGCAGCCTTGGTGGAGGATGATGGCGTGGAATGGAAGGAGCATGCCACTGAGTGAGCAATCTGAAAATTGGAGCTGGCATAGTTTATCTTAAAAATTGAGCTGTCTCAACTATTGCTCCTCTCTTTCTTCACTTGGACCAGTGTCACCCTGTGGATGTTTGTTTTTAATAAGGAGTTTTCTATAAATCTACCTCCAGACACTGTAAAACCATTCCCTCCTAGCTTTCTGTCTTATCTTGATTGCCAAGGACAATACTAAATATTGTGTTTGGTTATGGCCTCATCAGGTCCATGAAAGAAAAAAACGTTTCAGTGTTTCGTTTTGAAAAAATAAAATGATGGCTTACAAAACACAAAAGAAGGATTCACACAGTTCCTTCAGCACAAACAAAATATCATGTCCAAGAAAACTTGTCCATTTGATCTGAGATTCATGTAAAATTTATTTCTTCCTATCCTTACCTTATACTACTTTAGTTACATGCTATATTTTAATTGATAGAATTTAACTGTTGATTACTTCTAAATGCTTTTTAAACATGTGGTAGAGGCAATGTGGAGACAAAACTGAAGTACCCTGTCTAAATTCAGTACTTCACTGCTAGATGTGGCACAATTTTTCATCTCAATATCCCGGAGGCAGAAGCAGGTGTATATCTGAGTTCAAAGCCAGCCTAGTCATGATAACATACACGAGTTCTAAGCTAGCCAAGAATACACAGTGAGTCCTTGTCTCCAAATAATAAATACAAAAACAAACAAACAACAAAAAGATTTCCACTGTTAACACTAATGGTACCCTAGCTGTGACTGTGGTTATTCTCTCTCTCTCTCTCTCTCTCTCTCTCTCTCTCTCTCTCTCTCTCTCCTCTGTCTCTCTTCCCTCCCCCGGAAGACAATTAGTATCAGCTTTCTGAAGAATGGGCAAAAGTGGCCCAATTGAGTCTAGTTTTTATTCCCTCACAAATATTCATCAACTATTTCTATCTTTCCAGATAACCACAATCACCAGCCTAGGCAGTCCTCCATCACCCCATCCTCTTTGGGCTTTCTTTCATCAGTGTCAGTCATCTGTTCTCTCAGTGGGAGTTCCTAAAGGCTGCCATTTGCATACATTCATGTTTAGAAAATTATAATGTACATTTCAAACATCAAAACCAAATCCGAGTTCCAGAAGGCCATACATAACCCATGAGCTGAATTGTTTGATAAAAGATGAAAAAGGACTGCCTAGAAGAAGAAAACCACACACAGAAAAAAGTAATTCTAAATTCCATTCACGATGACTACCCGGAGAGAATCGGGGCGCGTCCATCTGCTCTTGTCTAGACACAAATTCCTTTCCCCAAGGAAAGAAACTGCTTGCTTGGAAGGTTTTCGTATAGTTTAAAATAAGCATTTCAAAAATAATCACAAATGGTTTATAACTCCAGGAGGAAGGATGGCACATTTAATTCTGAACCTTGAGGAATGAATAAGGAGTTGAATGCAAAGCCTTATTTAGCTTACAGTGCTCGTCAAAACCTCGCTTGATAAACACAGTTTAATTTGGCATCTGTGAGGTTTAAATACTTAGATTGCATTAAGATGCAGTGAAACACTTGCTGAGAATTTCTTACGCATGATTTTAAAGATTCTGATTTTGATCGTTATATATGTAATTTTAAAAGAAAAGATAAAACATCTCTGAAAGCAAGCATCATTTCACTATGGTTTTAGTTTATATCAATAAACAATTTTGAGTTTCAACTCCCATCCAACCTGTGGGATGGTTTTAAATCTCAAGGGGTTAAAATTTGATTAAAACTAATACATGTACACAGGTAGGTAGATGTGCAAAGGACAGAGAGAGAGCAGGAAAAAACATGTATATACATTTATTATAAAATAAAGAAATGCATAAATTAGGGAGTTTGAAATGTTAGGATGTTAATTATAAAGGAGTTAAATAAATGATTGATGCTCTAGGAACAAATGGAAGTGGAATTGGCTGGTGTGGTAGAGGATTCAAACTTCACAGAAAAGGAGGGCATCAGCAACATTAAGATGGCAAGTGAAATAGAAAAGCAAACCAGGAGGGGATATAATTTGACCATAACAAATAGCATTCCCTAGTTCCTATGTACATGATCTATCTTAGCCACCCCCACCCTCCACCAAACCCAGGATACATATACAGCTTTCCAGATTTTCTAATCAAAACTATTTCACAAGGTCTCTAGCAATGCACAATCACCTGCCTGCCAATGAGCAGATCTTAGCATGCTTTTCTTTCTCTTCCCTTTAAGTACATGGTACCACATAGTCTCTTTTCTCTTGAGGGAATGTAGATGATGTGACATATCACTGCTTTAGTTTATGGAATACATGCTGCCTATCAACCCAGTGTCTGACAACATTTGCAGTCCCCTCTCCTACTTCATAGGTGCCACCACAGACCTTGGTCATGGGTACCTTTGAAATGACAAAGCAGTATGACCTGCATCCCAGGCAGGGCTCTGAGTCTATCCTGTGTTTCATGAATATCTAGAAATTGACACCTTGCCTTTTGCATTTTCTTTAGTCCATGAGTGTTAGTAAAGTACTCACAGATAGCTTTGAATTCATGGGACAGGAATGTACAACTGGGTATCTTCCTGGTCCACATTACACCATCTTCACGCGCATGTTCAGGACCTTGTTATGAAGCTATATTGTACTTTTTTTTCTTAAGTTGTATTTTCTGGGGTGGCTCTTCCACCCCTATGCTGAGTGAGCAGGATGTATATGAATCATAGCAGAACTTAGAGTTAATGACTAAGCCAATAAGAAAAAGTGTTTGCATGAATTACACAGTTAAGTATTTCTAGGCAAAAATTATCCATAACCTGGTTCAAAGAGTAACTTGACAGTATTCCCAGACAGGGAAATAACCTGGACAGAGCTATTGGACTCCACGTTTCAAAGAGATAGACATTAACAAATATTTCACAGAGAAAACTAAATGCCAAGCTACAGAATTTTTTGAGGAAAAGTCTTAATAATCTTCTTACCTACAAGGAATTTGTTTAAACTGAAGGTCAATCATTTCCCCATTCTAAGGAGAGAAGTGGGCATCTGTAAACATGCTACTCTATAAGCTCTTGGGTTTGTAATTATGTGATTTCTCTCCTACAGTATAGCTTTCCTCTTTAGCGACAGAAGTCACCTGCCTTCAGAAATCTATCCTGAATGGGAGAATGCAATGTGGGGAGCAGTTGGGATCAGAAGTAGTTTTTTTTTTTTTTTTTCTCTCTTCATTAGGAATCCCACATTCAAGGGCAGGAAAGATGGCACAGCAAGTAAAAGCATTTATTGTTCTTGCTCAGAATCTAGATTCAGTTCATTGTACCTGCAAGATGGCTCTAAACCATCTGTAACTCTGGTTCCAGGGAATCAGATACCTTTTCTGGTCTCTGTGAGCTCCTGTACACACATAGCACATATACATATATACCTACCTACACACACACACACACACACACACACACACACACACATACATATAAACACACACATATGTATATATGTACTTATATAAAAATGAATCTAATGTTTACTTTCAAGATAAAGTAATAAACCTTAGATTAAAAAAAACAATGGACCAGTGAGATGGCTTAGCAGGCCATTGTCACCAAATCTGACAAACATCAGTCTCCATGTTCTACTTTGCTATCCTGTTGTTGTCATAAACACTATGACCAAAAGAAACTTGAGAACAATTGGGTTTATTTTAGCTTACTTTTTTTCAGTCCATCATCTAGTGAAGTCAAGGCAAGAACTCAAGAACCTGCACACAGACTGAACTGAAGAACTGAAGCTGAGACCACTGAATGATATTGCTTACTCATTTGCTTCTTTTGGTTGTTCAGCTAGCTTTTCTATACAACTCAGGTCTACCTATCTAGGGCTGGGACCTTTAACATCAATCAACTATCAAGCAAAATGCCCCCCGAAACATGCCCACAGGCCAGAGTGATGAAAACAATCCTTCAATTGATATTATATCTTCTCAGGTGTGTCTAGGTTTGTGTCAGTTTGACAGAAACTATCACACTCCAGGATGCTCATGGTGGAAGAAGAACCAGCTCCTGTAGGTAGACCTCTGACCTACCTCAATGTGCTGTGGTGTGTACATTCTTGTGCATGTACATGCACAAAGTATGCTTGAAAGGCAAAAAAAAAAAAAAAAAAAATCTATCAGTCAAATCTCTTCAACATGTAAACCTTGAAGCTATCTGTCATTTGGAAAAGGTAAAAAGACAAACCACATGTTACCTCTTTAAGGATTATCTAGTGACTGAAATTTTTTCTTCCTTCCATATTTCTTCTCACCATCACTAATACTAAAGCTACCTGCAAGTAACGCATTTAGTCTGCATCACCATCATTTTGACCTTTCAGGAGAGAATAAAATGCTTTACATTAGAAGTATTAGTTATGTTAAAATACTTTTAAAATATATTAGGACGTCTAGGCTGAGCAATGTCAGTCATAATACCTTCTTTTGAAATCCATTACTTTCATAACCCAATTTGAAGGTCACCAATAGAGAATTGACTTACATTTTAACGGTCTTCTCTACCATTTCTGCCTTTTCAATAAGATACCCCACCAACTTATACTGAAATTGACCTCCTTTTGTACTCTTCCCACTAAAATCTAGCTACAAAGATAAGACAGGTCATCAAAGTCTGTCCAATTACAAAACACAATCCCACTAAATGTGTCTAAAAGACCAGGAAGATTGCTTCCCATGGGCATGAAGAAAGTGAAAGGAAACAAAATCTAGATCTGAAAATTTGGAGCTGTGAGTCTAGGGATCCTGGCAGACATAATTTCTTCTACACAAAGTTCAATATATATATATATATAATTTGCATGCACATTTACATATATATGGACAGATAGAGATATAGAGATATAGAAAGAGATATTGGGAGATATAGATAGATAGATAGATAGATAGATAGATAGATAGATAGACAGATAGATACGAGTACTAATATGATCAGCCCATAACAAGGAATGAATACACATATAAAAATCAGCCTCTCTGTGTGGAGTGGTGGGCTGTGAGAAGAAGCTGGGTGCTTGGTAGAGCATAGGCTTGGAACCCTGAACCCTTATTGGACGGCAGATGTTTGGCTCTGCTCCTGGGCCCTGGTTCTTTTCATTTAGCTTCAGCCCTCCACACACCCTCCCACAGAGAGGTCTATGGCCATCAGTCAAGAAGAACAGGCTCTCCCACATGTAGATGAGGTATCTTCAAGCTCTCAGACCAAGCCATAGGTGTTATCTGCTGCCAGACCTTAACCCACCCTGAAACTGTATATACGGGCTCTATTCAAGAGAAGTAAAAAATGTGTGAGAATGTTGGAGGAGCTAAGGTGGAAGGAGTAAGGGAGAGGAGGAGCTAAGGAGAAAGGAGAATAAGAGAAGTGGACATAGAGGCTAATGTTCCCTTGTCTGTAGCAGTTAAAGGTAGTTGGTATATCTAGGTTGGGTATTGGGTTACACTTCTGATTGTATGGGCATCTTGTTATTGAGCATTACCAAACTTATAAAGCTGTTGATTAATATTTAAGCATTAGAGTCTCATTTTTCTTACTGGGCCTGTGTGGTTGGTGGGATGGTCTGGGCAATGTTCAGTTTTGCAGAGACAGTGTGGAAGATTAGCAGAGCCATTTCCCACAAAGGCATCTTGTGGGTGGCAGGGCTGGTGTCTCTGGCTGGCTGTTTCTAGCTGTGGTGTGCACATGGCCTCTGGCCATGTGGTTGAGTTAGGCAGAGCAGCTGCAGCTTAGATAGTCAGCTTGACTGGCAGCAATTATATATATATACTACAACACGAGAATCATCCTGGTGTCCAAGAGTTTCTGTCACAAGAGCTGTAACACTTGTGAAGAGATCTGCTCTCCCAGAACCTTCCTGGGACATCACACTGCCTCCTTGCCAGCTAGCTGGCTTCCTATTGGCCCAGCCCAGACCGGATCAGTGCAGAGAGATAGGTGTAGTACCTGGGAGTGAATGGGCAGCAACAGCAGAGACGCAAGCCGAGGCAGCAGCAGAGGCAGGCAATCTTCCCTTCCTGCTCATACCCTGTCCCCAGCTGGGCCAGAGATCATTGTGGGACATCCTCTGGAACAAGGGACATCTCTGAACTGAATGTGGTCTAAGTATATCCCATATCCTGAAGAGCACATACTTAATGTAAAGACACTGATAAAGTTATTTCTTATTTCCAGCTGAGACTATAATTAGATATTAAAGGATATGTTCAATAAGGGACATGCTCAGTAAACAGATGTTTAGGAGGAGGAAATACAGATCACTACAGGAACAATAGTGGGAGACATGTGGATCTGTGTTGATGGGAGAAAAAAATGAGTCTCTCATCCAGAAGGGGCAGAAGCTTTAAAAAGATTTAGCAGGGATTGGTCATAATGCCTACACAAATTCAGAAGGTCTGGACAGCACTGTACTTATTCCAAGATTTTTAACATTGAACATGTTCAAATGGCAAAATATTAGGCAACACAGGAAACTCTATCCCAAGAGCATTGACTAATTTGGTTATTGTTGATATCCATAAACATCAGCGAGGTTCTTGAGTTTTATGAGTCCATCCTGAATCCTTACCTGGTCTAAATGAATGGATGCATGAATACAATTCCTACTTTAAGTTCTATTTGCTGGTCCTTTTATATTTTCTATGGAAAGCATACAGAAACATGTAAGGAAATCTTACATTATTGTAAGTTTAAGCATATATTCATAATACATAATGTTGGATATCAGGGCATGCACATACATTCACAACATGTGTTTTAATCATATTCACTCCTGGTACCTTCCCTTGCCCCTCCTCATCATTCCCTTCCTTTTCCTATTGTCCCTTTCTACGATTTAAATGTAGGTTATAAAGCATGGAATTATATAATGCCATTATTCTCTCACGCATATTATCCAAAATAATAAAATTTTAATCTCTTCTCGAATGTAATTAATAAGATAGAATGATCGTTTATTGCCAGTGGGAATTCAAGAGACAGAAATAGATCAGCAACGCAGCACTTGCCAGTGTGCACAAGGCCTTGGATTGGCTCTTAAAATGAGAAGAAAAACAAAACAAAATAAAAACCTAAACAAAACAAGCAAACAAAACCTGATTTCTTTCTCAATTAGTCAATCTCTTTCTCTCTCTCTCTTTCTCTCTCTCTCTCTCTCTCTCTCTCTCTCCTCCTTGCCTCTCTCTCTCTCTCTCTCTCTCTCTCTCTCTCTCTCTCTCTCTCTCTCTCTCTCTCTCTCTCTCTCTCTCCCTCTCTCATACCTCCTTTCAGAACATGAAACATCTGGCAGACTCCCAAAACTCTCTCCACTCTCTCAATCCTATTACATACACACACATTCCCCAACACTTGCATGAGTTCTCAGTTTTACAAAAGTAACATTTTAAAATAATCTGATTAGTGTGGAAGGAGCTACTCTGCTTATAACTAAATGTGCCAGCACTGGGTGCACTTGTGGCCCTGTGCCTCCTGCATCAGCCTGCCTTTGGAAATGAGAAGTCACAAGAGGAGTCTGGTCAATCATGCACTCACTACCAAGCTGTTAACAATTTGTTATAATTCAGGTTTTATTGACTGGGGCCAGAAAATAGGCCATTTAATGGGCCTGCTGCAGATCTCTGTCATTGTGCTTTCATCAACCTACATTAGTTTAATCAGAAATAGGTAAATTTTCAATGTAATGAGCCCCTCCAACTTTACCATACTAGAATCCACAAAATTATTTTCTTAAATTGAACTCGGTGCTCATAATAACACAGAAATTACTCTTAAGCCAAAAATATTGGCTCTGCTGAGCAAGGGAAATGATTTTTGGAAAATAAGCTGCAGATGAGTCTGTCACTCATAAGGTACCTCTCCACTTCCTGGCACTTAGTGAAAGCAGTCAGGTAGCATGGTGGGAATCTCCCTTACAGCCCAGTGCTCTGAATACATTCACGAGCATAAATGGTCTACACTTGTGAACATTTCTTCCAGCCATGTCCAGTTTTGTCAAGGCTTTCTGAAAACTGTCCTTGAATAAAACCTTTTTTCACATACACTAAGACACAACATTCCTCATTGTCTGTCTATTGTGAATCATTTCTTTATATCATATATATATATATATCATATATATGATATATATATATATATATATATATATATATATATATAATCACTAGCATCCATTCTCCTTGACATGTATTTCTATAATTTTTACCATAGTATTCTATAAAATGTTTACTATAATACTTTTGTTTTGTCATTTTCCTAGCATCCTTAAATAAATTCTTAAAAACGGAATCATACTTTATTATTCATCTACTTTATCCAGTGAGGAATTGGACATAAGAATCTCCAAAACGAAGATTTAGTGGTTTAGTTTACTGTGAGCTTGTCAGAATTGAGAATCACTAGGGAATCACTGTCCCCTACACATGTTTGTGGGTGATTCCTGATTACCTTAATGTAGGAAGACACATCTTAGTTGTGGTTGGTCCTGTTCTTGGAACAGGAATCCTTGACTGTATCAAAAGTAGAAAATCCAACACTAGCATTCATCCCTCTCTGATTTTCTACAGTGAATTTGATGTGGTCAGCTACCTCAATTTCTTGTCACCTTGATTGTCCTCCACTATAATGGTCTGTATCCTCAAACTGTGAGCCAAAATAAACTTTCTCATTAAGTTGTTTTTATTGTACTTTTATCATAGCAGCAGGAAAGATAACAAAACTAGTGGGATCTTAGCTATTTCCTTCAAACGTCCAGTCCATGCATGGAAAGGATGGGATGAGAATTTTAAATGGATTGCCAATAAGTAAGTAAGCACTGTATATCAAAACATCAACCTACAAAGGGATGGTTCTGTTTCATTGACTAGTTTTTAAATAAAAAACAGACCAGAAAGTTATTTACATTTCTAGACCTTAAATGAGTAGTGTTAAATTTTCCACCACAACTAGGTAATTGTCCTTGCCATTATCTAAATTGAGACCTACTGAATAGCACTCCTTTCTTTTAAGACAAGAGTTTTTTCACGTAGACCTACATGTCATAGAAGTAGCTGTCTAGACCAGGCTAGTCTTCAATTCAGAGATCCACCTGCTTCAGCCTCCCAAGTACTAGTATTAAAGACCTGTGCCACCATGCCAAGATACCACTTATGTTGCTAAAGTAGCCAACAAGACAATAAGAAAAGCATTGTGTCTTTGGAATGACAACTGTGTTATTTTTCTCCAAGCTCAAAGTCACACCTAAACTGGCAATGTATCTGATATCTTTCATTTGACACAACTGTTTTCACCAATCATGAGCTGGAAAGTCCTGTCTCCATGTCATTCTTTGATACTCTATGTAGAGTTGGCATCAAGAGTCCTTTGGATATATGTGAGATATGTCACTAGAAGCATCTGCCATGCAGGAGAATTTGAGCTGAGGATCCAGAAGAAGGGAAAAACACCACAGTGAGATGGTTTCTTTTTTGGTAAGGGTTTAGAAAAATTTTAAATTACAGACTAAAATTTCTTATTCTAATTTCTTTTAATATTTAGTGTGTGTGTGTGTGAGAGAGAGAGAGAGAGAGAGAGAGAGAGAGAGAGAGAGAGAGAGAGAGAGAGAAATTGTGATTGTGGGGGCCAGAAGAGGTTGTCAGAACATCTTGAACTATAATTACAAGAGTTGTGACCCTCCCACAATGAACCTAGATGCTAGCAACTAAACTTCGGTTCTCTGGAAGAGCATCAAGTGTTATCAATTGCTGAAACATCTCTTGTGCTCCTGTATCTACATTCTTTAAGTTAAGTGAGAAACACTGTATATCCAGCTTGCTTTGTATTGCACTATTGCATGCAAGAAAGAAGTCTGTTTGGATGAAAGTAATGCTATCTCAGAGCCAATTAAAGTATAAATATGATTATTATTTTTGTTATTTTGTATTTTAAGTATATTAGGTTCACAAGAGCAATTGCTATATGCATTAACTTCTTCCATTTCTTCTCATATTTCAGAGAAAATGGCCAAGACTTACACTTTAGAGGTTTGTGCTTTTCCCCCACTTTTCCTTGATGCTTCCAGGATAACAAAGTCTTTGTAAATATTTTTTTTCCAAACAAGACACCCACACTTCTACTGACATGTATTGTCATGTACCATTTTGGACCACAGCACTGTGTAGCCCTTTAAAATATATATTTTTAAATGTCTGATTGCCTCAAAAGTCCATGCAAACTCCTCAGCAGGACTGTCATTGTGGTTGGAAGGGAAAGATACTTGTGCGGTTACCTGACCAAATTCAGTACTAAGTCTCAGCACTATAAAAAAACAAAGATTTCTCTTTTCTCTCTTCTCAATTTTTTTCTCATTTCCTGGATATTCCAACCCTTCATCAAGCAAACAAAAATACAAAGGATGAAGGTCTTAGGTGTGTGATACAATAGCAAAGACTATTTCACACATACATTTTTGATACATTTTTCAACTTTATAGAAAATGCCTTGCTAGCTCAGTGGCAGAATGTCATTTCCCACCCTAGTGTACCACAGAGCTACCAGAAGATCCTAGAAGAAAATGCTCCTTCCTGTGGAGAGTAAAAGTCCTGAGTGAATGTAAATTATTGACATGAGCATGGCCATATATTCAATACCTCAGACTCATAGGAATCATGATATTTTCCAAGATTAAGCTCAGGGCAATGGCAAGACCTTCCCTTGGTCTGAGTATGGATGCTGATAAATGGTTGAACTTTAGCTAAAAACCTCACATTTGAAAAATATCAACTTATATGAGAGATGAGGGAATGATCATAACCCCCTAGAAAGAGATTCCATCAACAAAGACTAACTAACCTACCACCTCGTTAATGCCATGTATGTTCTTAATCTTCTGTCATTTCCAGTCAATTTCTAGGGACTCAGCTGCGCAAAGCACCTTACTTGAGCCCCAGGAGACAGAACATAAGTCAAATGAGAACATTCAATGCTGGGTAAACAGTCAAAGGCTAACCCCTTTAGCTGCCATGTTTCTTTGAGTATCTCATATCTATTCTTCTAGAACTTCTAGGCTCCCTAATGGCTTTCCTAGCATCATCTGGGTTCAATTCTCTCAAGAAATGGATAAAACTATCCTTTAGAGCTTCACACTTAAACCAATCCCCAGTCAGATCCAAACTTCTGTGTAGCTTTGAGTCCACAGTCCCATCTTTCGGAAGGTTCACACGTCTACTCTCTCATCTGTCATATGGGAAAAAATCAAAATTTCATTGCCTATTTCCTAAAATACTTGCGAGAATCAAACAATATTATACTTGAAAATTACAAAATAATACATATACATGGAAAGCAATACAATTTTTTTTCCTGTTATTCAAATTTAAACTCAAGAAACAAGAACATGCACATTTTCCGCATGTCCCATGATACATACAAATTAGAGGAACCAAGGGTGGTAGAAGATAACTGCTGTGTTCAGATACAGAAATCAGTCACAGCACTGATATTTGGGGAAGATGTAACATCCATATTTACCTGTTTCTGAAAGCAACTTTGTGGCTTCCAGCACTTTCTCCGTATAGACCCCAGCTTCATAGTTCTCCATTTCTGCATTGATGATGTGAATGACCCGGGCTGCCCGGCCCCGTATGGCCCCAGCTGTGCGATCCAGTGTGTCCACATCTCCCTCTTGCAAGGCAATCACACATTTGTTCACATCCTCCAAGATATGGTTTTCTGTCAAGAGGACACACACACATTTATATGACCTTGTACTGCTACAACCAGTCTAAAACCATTTCAACAGTTTCCGTGAGTCCTCACTTTACAAATTGAATTGTATAACCAATAACATGAACCTGTATTTAAGGGACATCACTTACAATTACAATAGTTGTGAACTCTGAGTAGCAGCCAAAGGGGTTATCACACAGATGTTTGGGTTAAACTTTGTCTGACTCAATGGTTGTGCTGGCTACTTTTTGTCAACTTAATACATGTAGGTAGAGGGAGTCTCAGAAGAGGAAGAATGGCTCCCATTGGATTGACATCTGTTCACATCTGTAGAGCATTTCCATGACTGAAGGTTGATGTGAGTAGGGCCCATCTCACCCCTGGGTTATATAATTAGTCATGGGTTATGTAATTGAGTAGACATGGTAAGTAAGCACACATGCAGCTTGTAGTTTGCTTTATGAACCATGCTTGAGTTCTTGCCTCCAAGTTCCTACTTTGAACTTCTGCTCTGACTTCCCCCATAAGGATGGATTGGGATTAGGATTTGTAAGTCAAAGAAATCCTTACCTCCCTAAAATGGTTTTATTTAGTGTTTTACCATAGCAATAGAAAGCCAAACAAGGAGAGCTTTGAGATGAGACCTGAAAAAGGGAGTTTCAAAGACATTCTCAAAGGATGCTAATAGGGATGTTTGAGGCAATAACACAGTTTGAGACCTACTGAAAAAAAATCTCTTGTTTTGAGGCTTACTGCTAAGGGCAGGAGTCTTTTGAGCATTGTGATGACAGGGATTGGAGAGAAGATCCAGCAATCAATAGTTTGCTGTCTGCCTCTCCCCCTTTTTTTATTTCATTAACAAGACTGAGCCTGTCTTAGGTCACTCTGACAAAAATGCCTTCCTTACCCGTCATGGAGTATGCATTATCAAAAGCAATGCAGTTCTGTCTTAGGTTTGTAAGACTCTTTGAGAATCTTACCTGTCCTTGGCTTGCCAGCCTGCTAATTTAATAACTCTGTCTGGGAGTCCATTTTGAGGTTCAAGCCATGTACTTAGGCTGCCAACATGGCTTGGCAGGAATATGACATTGGCCAAGGACAAGGAAGTAGGCTTCAGGCAGAAATCTGACATTCAGCTAGAACAAAGAAGTAATTTCAGGCAGGAATCTAAATATTAGGCTAGAACAAAAAAAGTAATTTCAGACAGGAATCTAAATTTTAGTCTAGAACAAGGAAGTAGAGTTCAGACATAAAAATGACTTTGGACTAGGACAGAGAAGTTGGCTAAGATATTTTGGTCATCCTGATAAGCCGTTGTAAATAGTGATCATGGAATTGTGTTTAATGCTCTTCTTGTTCCTTGACTATTTGTGTTTATTGTCTTGCTTGTTCCTTAACTATCTGCATCTATTGTATTGCTAGTCCCTCAACCTAGAACTGACCTTAATATATTCATGTAATTAAAATGTTATAAGAGCAAAAAGGAGAAGCAGGATATGATAGGGGGTTCTGGAGAGGGGAAATGGGAAAAGAGGAGGACATCTGAAATGTAAATAAATAAAATATCCAAAAAAAAGAGTGTTTTCTGATCTTGAAGTGAATGAACTCTGGTTCAGTTCAAAGCACCAATATTAACTGCCTTACAACCATCAATAACTCCAACTCCAGGGAATTCAACATTCTCATCTGGCCTTTGTAGACACCCACATACTCATGGTCCACTCATATGTACTCAGGCACATACATGTCTATATGAAATAAAAGTAAATGAGGGTGGGGAGTCATGACAGGCAGCAAAAAGTCAATCTGACCTGGAAATATTATCTCTCCATTAAAAGAATTGAAGTTTTAGATACATGAATGAATAGTTGTCCATCTTCTTACTAAGGAACGATTTGAATGACAGTTCAGAAAGAAAATACAGTCACAGAGAAAATGGATTCAGTGGGAAAGATCATAGAGTTCCCTTAAATTATGTACAATTCAGTCTTTATTAATACATCAGATTACAGTCAAGGAAAGCACTTTTCCCCTATCAAGGACCACACAGTACGAGACAAGCAAGCAGGAGTGGAGCTGCCTCTATAGAGAAACATTCATTCTCACAGTGGAGCAAGGAGCTCCTATTTCATTTCCCTGTCCAATGTCAGAGTGTAATGTGTCTTTTTAAAATTAAAATTTCAAGAAAACATTAAAAAAGATAGGAGAGAGAGAGAACTAGAACTGTAACTATAGTGGCTGAATACTCATGCCTCAAATAAATTTAAGTATGTTCCTTATTGTTATGTTCTAAGTTACATTTAACACTAAGAAGGGTTCGTGAGAGGCCTCAATCCTGTTAACCACTTCCCATCAAGCCTCATGACCTGAGTACTATGCCAGAAACCCAGATAATGAAAAGAGAGAGCTGACTCCTACAAGTTGTGCTCTGACATCCACAAATTTACCTTGGCACATGTACTCAAACAGATGTTATATACATAGATGGGTACTCAGATGAATGGATAGATTGATTGATTGATTGATAGATGAACAAAATAGTTAAGTGAATGGTTAAATATATAAACAAGTAGTTAAATAGAAGTAGAAAGCAGATATGTAAAATAGTAAGAATATCTTATAGCTTTTATATTATTTATTTATTTATTTATTTATTTATTTATGGTACTAAAGATTAAAACTAGGTTATTACCTATTGGTGCTGATTATTTTTATTTTTAGTTTTTTTAGTTATTAGTATATTTTACTTTTCTATTTTGAAAAAAGTTCTACTGAGTTGTTCATGATGTTCTTGAGCTTACTCTGTGGCCAATGCAAATCTTGAACTCAGGACTTTCCTACCTTAGCATCTTAAGAGCTCTGATTATGGGCCTGTGTGTCTAAGATTGAATGAAGTTAGTACATTGTATGAGATCCAACATTAAGAAATAAAAACTTGAGGAGGTGACCCTGTGTGGCAGGCTGAGCTTCTGTGAGGGAATTAGTTTTCTTCTAACAGATAAGCCAGAGAAATCCCACCTCTCTCCTCTTACAGCATGAGAATGCAATGAGTTCAGTTGTCTATGAGGGGGCATCTCTCACAAGCACATTCATCTTGGATTTTCTAGCTTCCTATACTGTGAGAAACAGATGGCTGTTGTTAATAAGAAGTCCAATTTCTAATTCTGTTCTAGCATTGAACAGACTAAGATGAACACACAATACACACACAAGCACATGCTTGTTGCGGCCCGAGCAGCCCCACACTTGGGGGCCCAAGTGTTGTGGCCTGAGCTACCCCACATTTGGGGGCCAAAGTGTTGGGGACTGCTTTGTCAGTGTTGGAACCCGCACTGCCAAAAGCCTTGGGGGCTAAGTTGCTAGAGCCTGCACTGCCTCAAGCTGCTCAGGTCTGTGGGTTGGGGTTCAGCAAGAGAGAGAGTGAGAACGGACTCGAGGAATGGAGACCAGACAGAGTGTGACTCAATCCCGTCTATTCTTCAGTCTCTCTTAGTCTAAGTCCCAAGTCTTGAGTTCCTAGTCCCTAGTTCCTAGTCCCTAGTTCTTAGTCCCTAGTTCCAAGTTCTTCTTCTAAGTTCCTAGACTCAAGTAAAAGTGTCTAATTCCTAGTTGCCTGTCTCGCGTCTCAAGTGCCTACTACTACTTCCAAGTTCTTCCTCCAAGTGCCAAGTGCTTAATACCTAATAATAATAATTTCTTCTGTCTGCCTCTCACCTTTCATATGTCTCACTTCTAAGCCATGCCTTTAAGTCATGTCTTTAAGTCCTGCCCTTAGGTCTTGTCTCTAAATCTGATCTCTAAGTCACGCCCTTAAGTCATACACCTTTAAGTCTCACACACCCAAGGGAAGATCCTGGGTATCTAAAACAAGATGTTATCAGAGTGTGCTCAGCTGTTGTAGGCTATCATAATCAAGTCTATTGTCAGGGTATTCAGCTCAAGATGGCTGCAAGGATGATAGCCGCCTTCTGTCGGGCCCCCCCCACACGCTCATGCTTTCAACAGAACTAGCCTGCTCAACATTGTCTTAAGTCATCTGCTAACCTTTTAAAATTATAACAACCAAATTCAATGACTATGAGGAGGTTTGGATTATTAGCTATTTACAAAGTTTCTGTGGCTACTCCTCATTTCCAAGTTCCTAGAGGAAGAGAATTGAAATGAGTAGCCAGTAAATCCCAAGCTCCAATGGAGATTTCTTTCTTTCTCTCTTTAAGCCAAACACTCAGCACACATGAACACACACAGCCTGTGGCAGCAGTACACATAAGACCTGTCCAAGTTCAACCCAGACAAGATCTCTGCACTGTAAAGGGGAAAATGAACTCAGAGTCCCCAGCAACCAAGAAGGTATTTGCTATTGATACATTCTGGGAAAGGGAAAAATCAGTTTACTCAAATGGAGTGTCAGTGGGTATATGAACCACATTGCAGAGCAGGCCTCATGAGTAGGTCACTTGGCTACCACCCAATGGACTCCAGTTGTCATGTATGTAAAGAACGGAAGGTTTGGTTTGGTTGGTTTGGTTTTTCTGTTTGTTTGTTTGTTTGTTTGTTTTTTCATTTTGTTTTGGTCACTTTCTGTCTTATATGCCTGTTGACTTTTCGGTTTCCGGGGGTTGTGAGGGAGAAAGGAAGAAGATGAAGTTCAGTGGGAGGAGAGTAAGAGAGTAGAGAGGAGCAGGAGAGCATACACAAAATATATTGCATAAAAATTAATAAAAAGTAATTTTAGTAAAAACAAGCATGTGGAGACAGGTGTTTGCTCTTTTAGGAGACTAACTTAGGAACTGCTAGGTAAAATCTGCTATTGACAAAACATTACTTTGATCTCATATTATATTGCTCCACTCAAATCATTCTGTTTCTTTTTTACTTTATTAAGCTTATTAATGTTGTTGTCTGGGAGGGAAATCAAGTCACAGCAGGTGTGTGGATGTCAGATGTTCACACCATGGACTCAGTGCTCTCCTTCTCCCTTTACATGGGCTCAAACTCATATCACCAGGCTTGTGCAGCAAGTGCCATTTCCTGCTAAGGCATCCTGACTACCCTACATTTCTGATTTCTACACCCCTTTGTTGTTTACTTTCAGTTATAAGTTAGAATGGAAAGATGATAAAGGTATCTATAAAGGCTGGCTAGTAGTCACTTTTCTTAAGCTTACAAAATCTTAAGAAAAAAAAAAAAAAAAACTTTTCTGATGCTGATAGTTTCCTTAGTGAAACAGCCAAAGTAGGAAAAATGTTGCTGGAGGAAGGTTTTATTTTTATTAAGAAACTCCCCATAACTATCCATCCCTGGGATCCTGATGTTCTACTGTGAACTCACCTGAGCAGACACCTTAGAAAAAGGCTGACTCAAAAGAATGTTTGTAGGGTATTTTAAATAAGGAAAGCTGACTGTCAGTAGCCTCCTTTCCTGCAGGGATGAATTCATTGAGATAAGCACACACTGTCCTGGCCCCTGAGAGGGAGCAAGTGGATACTGTATAAAACATGTGTTCACATTTACATACTTCTGGACCTGACACAACACTGTAAGGATAGCTGTTGCTTTTCTGTGCAATTGGAAAAAATAATGTTTTGCAACAGACTACAGTGCAGAGAAGGCTGATAATTATGCTTTTACTCTGCAACTAATACTTTTATAAAAATCTAAAAAGTCCATTTATGAACCAATAAATTATATTGGTATCAAAGGCTTTATGAACCAAAATCTCAATGATGTTTCAATCTAGAAACCTGCAACTAATATAACTAAATCCAAAAAAAGAATGGGAGAATAAAAGATGCTGTTATAAATAAAGCTTTGGAGATTTAAAGGGAAAATGCTCAGTTAAAAAAAATCAGTTATGACAAAAGTGTTTTTGATCAGCCAAATCAAGTGATTAGATAGTTAATATATTGGTATATTAATTTATTCTACCTAATTTCTAATTTACTAGGTAAATTGATTTTTAAATATGTTTTAGTTTGGGTTGGTTTGAGACAGAATCTCTCTATGTAGCTCAGGCTGTCCTGGAACTTACTATGTAGACCAGGCTGGACTCAAACTCACAGAGATACATCTACCTCTGACTACTGTGTACTAAATCTAGAGGTGTGTGCCACCAGCCTGAAGTCATGGTGGGTTTTTGTTGCTGTTGTTGTTGTTGTTGTTGTTGTTGTTGTTGTTGTTGTTGTTTTTAAATTTTGAGATAGTTTGCTCAGCAGTTCTCAATTTTCCTTCAGGTAGAAATTCATAGTACTTAAAAATTACCCAGACTTCACTCATAATAGCAGTTACTCTAATTGGTTACATATGTGTACCAAAGCCAGTGATATTCAGGCTACCTTAAACTGTATTTGTATTTTGCTCATGTCAGCAATTAGTTTGTAAAGCAGCTGCATCTGCCCATGTAGACATGATCATTTTGGTCAAAAGGCACTACTTGGTGTGTTCATGGATCCTTGGATCCCTCATGATCACTTCTCTATCTACTGTCTGCATCCTTACAACAGAGGCCAGTGTGTTTGGCAACATCAAGAAGAGTGGTGAATTCTTTAAATCACAGAAGTCATATGTGATTCTGATTTCGATTTCTGCTAAGACTATGCATATAGCAGGCACTCAAAGAAAGCGGCTAGATTGACATGTCTAATTAAGGAATCAATCCTTCACAAACTTTGATGCTAAAATATTTTGAAGAGAAACAACTCCTGAAGGAAGCCGAGAAATGGTGTTCCAGATAGAAAAGAACAGGGATGAAAGAGTTAATAAGAGTTAATAAGGCATGTGTCCACTGCAGGTGGCTTAGTGTGGAGAAACTGGCACATGCCATGGCCTCTGCACTAATTGTCAAGCACAGCTTGGGGACACCAGAAAACATGTGTTTGCAGTTTGCAACAAATTGTACCACAAAGTCTCTTGAAGCTTTTCAACCTTCGATCGATTAGAAACAATGTAATTTTGTTAATAAAACCAAATCAATGATAACCAAAAAAAAAAAAAAAAAAAAAAAAGTTATAAACCGCAAAGCTGAAGTTCTCATTCAAAACCAGTTACAGAGTGAATATATTCAAAGGGAAAAAAATCTATATCCTAGAGCCTTGTTTGTTTGTTTGGTTTGGTTTTTAGGAAGAGAATGAAGGAAAGGCAAACAAAATAAAAGTCATAGACATTAGGGGATTAATAGCTTTTTACAGATCTTAGCTCTCTACAATTTTTCAAGCCAAACCTAAGAATTAAACTGTCACACAGTTAATGCCAAGGCACTTATTCTAGGGAACTATTAAAAATGGTACTTTTGCCTGGTGAGAAAGGTTAGAATGTTCTAATACAGCCATTTCGCATTTTTATGAGCCTAGACCAGCACGGAACATTCCTTTTGCTTTTGTGAAGTTAATCTCCAGCATCTTTGCTATTGAAACTTGTGTTTTGTTTGAACAAATTATACACTCAGATGTTCAGTTAGCATGGAATTAAAAATAAAAAAACAATATTCACTCTAAATGAAGGTATATGTATGCATGAGTGCATCTGTACATGTGTATCTATGTGAGCTTGTGTAATGCATGAAGGTGTGTATGATATGAAAGTGTGTATGTTTAATGCATGTGTGTAAATATATGCTTGTGAGGGCGAATGTGACTGTGTATGCAAGTATGGATATTGCTTTTTATATAGAATTTCCTGCCAGAATACTCCCTTAACAAGAAACTGATTCACAAAATGTCATTAATATAATTCCAAAATATCTCCTGGGCCAGACCTGGAATTTGCCAAGGCAAATGTTTGACTCCAACACGGAGAAGAGTTGAGACGTAGGTTTCCCAACTATCTGGCTGTGTTCACAGTCTACCAGCATGCACAGAGAGAGTTGAGTGTATTTGTCAAGCCCTGTCTGCAGAAAGGTTCCTGCTGCCTGATTGTCTACTTCACAGGCATGTTCCAGCAGGCTCTGCCAACCTGGCTCCCTGACAGTGCCTGTTCATTTTCCTGTCGTAGCATGCAGCAGCATTTGTACCACTGGGGTTGGACCACAGAGTGTTATCAGCAGGAGCCAAAGCCTTTTCTTGTTCAAGGTAATAATGAGATGCACAAAGGAATGGCAGGAAGAAAGGTGACAAAGAGGCAGGCCTCCAGGGAAGAAAATTAAGGAATGCTTGGTGCTATTCACAAAGACTAAGATAAGACAACCCTCACCCCACCCCCACCCGCTGCTTTTGTCACCCCTAGAAATGTTTGGACATACATTTGAAGAAAATGATAAGTTAGAAGAACTTTTTAGTTCTAAAATGATTCCTCTCTGCGCAGAGTAGTGAATGGATACTTTCTCCTGATCTGTACGTAGTGCACAGAAAGTTTTCCCGGGTAGTGTCAGAATTGGAGTATATGAGCTGAGTGAGACTGAGTGGGAGGGAGCCTTCTGCTTTTTAGTGAGAGTCATTCTGGAAAAAGAAAAGAAAAACAAACAAACACACAAATACAAAAACAAAAATCCCCAGAACTAGAAAGTACCTTAGTGGCTGGCTATTGTTCCGTTCCCCAACATACAACTCTTTGTCAACAAGTCCCTCTTAGATGAGAAACATGTGGGTGTGACATCTTCAAGTTAAGGCTTAACACTCAGCAAGCAAAAGCTCTAGGGTTGGCAACATGTTTGAGTTCCTCTAACAGTCAGTCCCTTGAAGGGGTTATTTAATGAACAGATAATTTCAAATACCATCAAAAGCCAAGCACCTAAGGAATGAAAAACTAGACAGGCATATGAAGAAGGTGAGAGATTTGAAACTTGAATAAAGATTCTAGAGCTAGAGAAAGGAGCTGAGTCCGAAGCAGGAAAGTATACAAGAAAAAAAGAAATTTCCATTCTTCCCTGATTTATTGAGAACACTGTATATTTTCTGAAAAGAACGCAGTCTGAATTTTACTGCCATCTTTTCAGAATTGTCTATGCCTTCAATGACTAACTTTTCTTAGAGTAACACTCACAAATATTTACACTTACTTTATATAGCGTTTTGGTAAGAGCTAAAGAAAACACGAGAGATCCAAACTACAGACTCTGAGCATGTGCTAGCTTGTTTCTCCCATCTTCCTAGTCTTGTTCTCCATCATTGAAAACTCGATCTTTTGATTATCCATTAGATCTATAGCTTTGACTGTGCTGCTCCCAGATGAACCTTTAACATAGCCTACAGTGGGAATTTGCTGTTTCTCCATGAAGCAGAAAGTCTTCAGGGGGAAGGAGGAATACCCAAATGCAGCAGCCTTTGCCAGAATCATCTTCACAGCTGAAGTCACAGGTTCTGTTGGCCTTACTCTCATCTGCAGTGAGAGAATCGCTCTTCTCAGGACTCAGTCATCCCCTCCCCTATCCCTGCAGAGCAGGTCAGGCTGTGGCAAGTGCTGAGTGAGCTGCTGGGTGTTTGTGCCACTCACCTATGGGATGACCCAACACCTGTTCAATTAGAATTTGTTTCTTGGTTGTTTCAATGATTTATAATTGATGATGTTTCCCATTGACCCCCTTCCCATTGAGACCCATCCAGGTGAACTAGGGCTAAACATGATTGGTCAAAAAGCTCTTTGGAAAATGCCCATGTGTTGGCAGTTAGTCAAGTCTTGAAATGGCACTGATGAAGTCCATTGAAACTAAGAATGACTTCACAGTCATTGGCATTTTTTTTTTTTTTTTTGCCTCCTCCAGCCTTGTAATGTTCAAAGAGAAGAAAGTTGTAAATACAGCAGTGAGTGCCACTGTGTTCTTTTGCTTCACTCTTTAAAAATATTCAGAGGTATGTATCCGAAGCTGTGTGCTCTACTGAGTTCATTATGAGGCTAATAAATCTACCTGTTTCACCACAAACCTTCCCTTGAAAACACTACTGTTTTAGTTTTATTTCTGTTGCAATGATAAGAGACCCTTACAAAAGCAATTTGGGGAGGAAAAAAAAAACTTAATTCAGATTATAGCTCTAAGTTAAAGTTTATCATTGTGAGGTAGTCAGGGCAGGAATGCATTAGACTAGTCAGAGTCAACAATCAAAGGTAGAGGGAAATGGATGAAGACCTGTGGTCTTGGTTGCTCAGATCAAGTTTTCCACTCACACAATACAGGATGAATAGTGCT
Source organism: Arvicanthis niloticus (assembly GCF_011762505.2). Classification (NCBI taxonomy): domain Eukaryota; kingdom Metazoa; phylum Chordata; class Mammalia; order Rodentia; family Muridae; genus Arvicanthis; species Arvicanthis niloticus. The sequence continues at coordinate 17,227,376 of NC_047666.1, forward strand.
GAAGAACCCTGAAGGGCTGCCATGCCCTGGCTGAGACTTTCCCTGTGCTGCTGTCTGCCAAGTAACATTCTGTAGGTTTTCTAAGAACAAAACATCCTGTTGAAAGTGTGATGCCCCAGGCAGGGACTTTCCACTGTACAAACCATTGCCCCCCAGTTGAGTTCCTGTTTGTGTTTTTCCCCACCCCAGTTTGGTGTATATATTGAACCTGCTCGGTAAAAAGCTTTGACATTCTCTCATAATGAATGATCAGAGTCTGTGTCTTCCTTTAATCCCCCAGGCCTACACCTGAGCTCGGTACCGTGGCAGTGCTGGCACTGTCATGGTGCAACCCACAATGGCCTATGTAGATTCCCACACCAATTAATTTAAGACAGTTTCCTATAGAGTTGCACACAGGACAACCCAATGCAGTCAACTCTTCACGGAAGCTCTCTTCCCATGTCATTCCAGGTTGTATTATATAGACAATTAGAATTTCATCATATAGACATACCAAAATAAGTAATTATCTATTTTAAGGCATAAGTCAAGTTATTTAACCAATCCCAAGCCCCTGGGTAATTGAAGTAAACTGAAAATCCATCCTTCTTTTTAAAAAATGCAAAATTTAAAATGGACTCTAAGCCTCTTTGTACAATCTGTTCAGGATTTCAGCTTATCATCAGAAAGTTGTAGGTTTCTGGCAGGTATCTTGAGATAACTTTTTTTTTTTTTTTTATTCAAGAGGGTGTTCTAATCACATTTGCTAGAATGATAGAAAACTCAAAGGCCAACGAGAATCATAGATCCAGACCATTGCTGAGATTTTTCTTATCTTGTTCGCTTCTTCTGGCTTTCTGATAAGAGGCCTGTAGATGATTACCTGAGACGGAGAGAAAGTCATCCACTGAAGTGATGTCATCTACAGCCTCAGTGAGTACTCGGACCTGCTTTTCCCACTGGTCTTTGAAGACATCCATGTTGTCCTGAGCAACTTTACTCTGTGGCCGAGCAGCCAGTGTGAGGGCAGCATTGATGACCTGTTGGGTTGAGAACACAGGGACAGGATGTTCACATTCTGCAGAAGGAAGAGAAGCAGGTCAAAGCACACATTGGAACCCCAGACTTTGAAGTTACCGTAGATAAGTGATTTGTCAGAATCCAGCACAATTAAAAACAGAAGAGATAAAGGAAGCTATTAGCCACCGTTATGTTTTGCTGCTTCTTTTGGAAAGATAGTAATTAGCCTCAGGTTTCAAAAAGTATTTGCTGGACAAGTCTAATTTTTTTTTTTTTTTTTTTTTTTTTTTTTTTTAGCACAGATGTTTCAAGAAATCTATCCCTTGTTTTCTGCATGTGCAAGCTCATAATTTACTTGTTGAGATAGGGTGAATAGATTTGAGAAATTTAAACCACAACCCCAAACAAACAGAATGAAGTCAATATAAGTAGAGATGAGAATAATTGCCACTATCATCCTGAGCCCACTGCGTGGCTAGGATTTCTTTTTTGAGAAAGATAAAACTTGAAATGCTTCAGGATTGACATGCAAACATGTTCCAGTTGGGAAATGATGGCACTAGAAGAGGCTGCAAAGACGGCACAGTGGGTAAAGTGACTTTGACAAGGGACTGAATTTGGATACCTAGAACGCATGTAAAAGACCAGGAGTGGCAGTAGACACCTATGACCTGGCCTGACAAGGAGCAGAGGAAAGGCATCTCTGAAGCACAGTGATCAGCTAGCCTATCCAAATCTAGGATCTTCAGATCCACTGAGAGACACTTGATTAAAAATAATATTAATATAGAGAATGATAGAAGTGGATCTCTAGCCTCTACATGCATGTGCAAACAAACATACCTACAGGCAGGTGCACACCTCAAAACTCCAAAGCGAGCGAGCGAGAGAGAGAGAGAGAGAGAGAGAGAGAGAGAGAATAAGAGAAAATAAGAGAGAGAGAGAATGAGAGAGAGAGAGAGAGAGAGAGAGAGAGAGAGAGAGAGAGAGGGAGAGAGAGAGAGAGAACAAAAGAGGGGTTTGTGTATAGAGGAACCTGACTGTCAAAATACCAAGTAATGTTGGAAGCCAAATAAAGGGCACTTACCTGGGGACACAGGCTGTCAATCTGGGTGGCTGCCATCCTGACTAATTTCACCCCTTCCTCATTGTTGGAGATGGAACAAGCCAAATTGGCAACCTGTGTGGAAAAAGATAGAGTGAAAAACTGAGCTGAAAGAATGCAAAAAAAAATGGAGAACTAGGAGTGAGCTTGTACTTTTCAGAAAGGTGTCATCCACTTCTGACATCCCAGCACCAAATAATAAGGGCACTCCTCTGTGCCAAACCATGGGATACTACTTTATGAAATTAGGCATGCCTACCAGAAGACCAGCCAGCTAATAACTAAATACTGCTTCGATCCCCAAGCATATATAAATGAAGGACTTAAATGAAGTACTTTGGTCATTCCTCTCCTTTGCCCTGCCCTGGTTTTTGCTGGTGCTCTCTTGAGTCCCAAAGAGTCGCCATTCAATAAAGACTCCTGTGATCTTGGCTGAATCCATCCTTGACTTTTTCCAGTGAGGACAATACTACACTCGATGTTTTGCAATTCAGAGATATATTATATGCTGAATCAGAGCTCTTTACAAATGGGACCCAACTCTGCCTAAAGTTGCCAGTCTGCCAGTCATCCAATGCAGGGCATTTGTGAGCAGATAAGACCAATGTGAAGAAAGATTATATGGCCCAGCAGGCACTGGTGGACTATATAGAAAGTAGATGGTCCAACTCTACTATAAAAGCATAAATACTTGGTTTTTCAAAAACTTTGAAAAGTCCAAAACAGCTAAAAACAAAACAAACACACACACACATACACACACACACACACACACACACACACACAATTCTACTGCCCAGAACAAGCAGCTCTATTAGGTAATTTTATTTTTATTTATTTACTTGTTTGTTTATTTATTTATTTTTATTTTATTTGGTTATCATCAAGGAGTGAGAATTGGTAGTACTAGGTGAGGTTGATGGGCCAAGGTCAACTGTACACAAAGCTGCCATTAAAACTTTGATCCATCAGATTAGGCTGCTGTCAAGAAAACAGGAAATTGAGGATTAGAGCGGATAAAAGGGAGGAGATGGTCAGGGAAGCCCTTGGCCAAATAGAGCAAGATACTAGCTCAGGGACAGTGCCCTGGTACCCTGGGCCACATGCACTTTGTACTCAGGATGTCTTTGTTCTCTACCTGGCAGCCGCCCTAATGCTTGAAGAAATTAAAATAAACCACACATTTGCATCATTCCTATGGGGAAGGAAACCTGAGGTGTGTCCTGCAGAAAGGTATGTAGAATGCAGAAGAAGTCTAATCTCCCTGCAGCCACAGGGCAGGCAGAGGAATGTTTCCTTATCAGTAACTGGGAAGGCATTTGTGGTGAAGAATACTTTCAAAGGTGACTTCAATACACCATCATGGAGTTGCTTTTTGAAGATTAGTAAGAAAGACAAAAGGTACAGTCTATTACAATGAAAATAAAAGCTGCCAAAATCACAGCTCCAATGAGTTACGAAGATTATCTTCTAGTTTCTTGTAACCTGTATTTAAAATTCTTCTGATGGCTTTCCTTATAACACTTTTTGAGATAAATCTGAGAAAAGTATGGTGCCTCACAGTAAGGGACACTAATGCCAATGGGCACAAAGTTTTTGAGAAGTTGAGACCTTAAGGTTTTTTTCCAGTCCCACACCCTCTTTACAGCTTCCCCCTCCCACCTGGGGTTAAGGGTAGGCCAAGTTTTATTCTCCATCTACAAGAACATCTTCGAGTAAAAAAATTCTCAGAAAACCCACTGAATGTACCAACTAATTGTTACCTGACCATCTCAAAAGTCCCAGTTAGAGTTCAAATGCATGTCATGATCTGCCCATGCTTGCTAGCCAACAGATTTAAAGGTCAATATGCTTAGTTCAATACATTTGAACTGTAACCTTGATGATGTAGTTTGTCCCCCTAAAATGTCTAAAAACTACTTGTAATAGCCATTTGGGGTCACCTTCTAATCACTCGCCTTGAGGGAATAATTGGCTTGAGGGACCCCAATGTGTAGAAAAATCAACCTCTTGTTTTTGCATTGATCTGTGTCTTGGTGTCTCACTTGGGGGCTGCTCGAAGTAAGTACCACTGACTTACTTTGAGGGGTCTTATAAAGTAACATGGAGAGTAATACTGAGGTATCTCAATTTCAGTTTTTTTGGCTGTATTTCATTGTTTCTACACTGCAACTTGGTAAGCATTTGTGACTTTTATATATCTTTTCAAAGATTTATTTCACTTTTAATTATGAGTATGTATGTGCATCTGTGTGTGGATGTGTCCACATGAGGGCATGTGCCTGCAGAAACCAGAGGTATCAGATTCCCCTGGATCTGCAGTTACAGGTTAACCACCTCCAAGTGAGTGCTAGAAACCAAACTTGGGTTCTCACAAAGATCAGTACAAGTTTTTACAAGCTAAAACATGTTGCCACCATTTTCTGTATGTTTATTCATTGTACATTCCAAATGACTAATTCAGTACCCAGTATAGGTCTTGGATATGTGTTAACTGAATTGCTAAAGGATAACTGTTAATATGAGTGTGTACAAGTGGCTGTATACAATAACTTGGAATATGATTTCTATTTAAGGTACTCAAAATAAAGTTATGACTATGCGGCTAAAGCAATTTCCCCCATACAACTTCTGATCAGTTTTTACTCACTCTATAGTATTAAACAACAGCTCCTACATTCTAGTTCTTGATATGAACCCCAAATTCAGACTTCCTTGTTTATGGTAGCCCTAGAAAAATTATAATAGTATGGAGATGATCTTTTCAGAAACATTTATTGACTTAAGTTTGGTTTTCTAATTTTACATTGATTTCCTTCATGGTGATGTTGAATAAAACTTTATGCAATGGGATATGGTTTTATTTGATTTTGGTCCTCACTTCAGGCTGGCATTGTTGGCCATTGGCCTATGAGGACAAAAGGAATAAAATGAATGAACAGGGTTTCAGAAGGTCCATGAGTACAATGGAGATGAAGATACTCTGGGATCAGCTTCAGAAGAAAGATCAACTTTATTCAGGGTGAATCAAAGATTGTATAGTTTTAGGGAAGGACGTAGGAATATCGAGGGTGGTCAAAGGTCATTGGCTGAAGGCTAAGGTATTGAGATGCCTCATTAGCATCAAGAGGCATCCCAGGTATCTCGGGAGCTTGCTAAACCTGTAATCTCACCAAGACCAAAGGACATTCCACAGGTAAAAAATATGTTTTTTGTTGTTGTTGTTGTTGTTTTTGTTGTTGTTTTGTTTTTTTTTTTTTTTTTTTTTTTTTTTTTTTTTTCTATCCAAACAAGGTCAGAGAAAGAGAAGTCCTGCTAGTGAAGGGAGCTCCCCGTTTTGTGCTGAGCTAAGAAGACTATCAAAACAACAGAAGACTTTGATCTTAATTAGCAGGACTCAACATGTGACAGCTGTATCATCCATCCTTGGTATATGAGACAGAGTTATTGTCACATCTTTTAAAACAGTCAGCCTTTAAAGAGTGTTGCATGATACCAACATAAAAAAAAAATGAAAGTACTCTAGAAACCAAGTTTGAGTTAATATTTTCTTCCATCTCATTAAAAAAAAAAAAAATCAGCACTGTCAATGAAATAATACCTCTGATTCCTGAATGGCTGTAAGAAAAAGGGAGATGGAAACAAGAACCAGATGGTGTGTCTCATGGAAGGGCATGGAGAGAGTTAGTGTTGATTGTCAACTTGACAGAATCTTGTATCACCTAGGAAACAAGCCTCCAGAACCATCTGTGATAGATTACTGAGACTGGGTTAGCCTCTGCGCATGCACGTAAGGCAATATCTGGATTAGTTTAATTGAATTGGGAAAACTCATTGTAAATATGGGCAACATTGTTCCCTGGAGTTGCGCCTTCCACTGGACTATAGAAAGCTAGCTGAGCACAAGAGCTCAGGGTCCTTTGTGTTCTCATGGTGGCTGCACTGTAACTAGCTACATTAAGTGAATGCTGCCATATCTTCCCTACCACAATAGACATATCCTGGAACTGTGACCCAAATAAATCCATTCTCCCTTAAGTTGCATCTGCCAAGTGTCTTAGTAACCACACCAGGGTATTCTAACAGCAACAGGAAAAATAATTAAGACATCAATAGCACTATCTATAAAACATTTTCTCCCACCCCCCCAAAAAATTAAAACTGATCAGTCTTTTATAACATAACACCTTATTGATACTCTGAATAAAATAAGCTACAAGCATAAGTAAACATGTAAATCAATAAATGTATAAATTAAAGTTTATGAAGTCAAAAAATTTCAGTGTTCTCTAAATATGGGCTGCTACTATGCAGTTATTTAAATTTAGGAATCATGAAGATGCTTTATTGATTACTTAAAAAAGAGATAGCAGGGTAGGGAGACGGCTCAGCAATTATGCCTGCTTAGTGCTCTTCTAGAGGACCTGAGTTATGTCCATAAACCCATATCCAGAAAGTCACAACAGAAACAACAGTTCCAGGAGGATCTGGTGCCTTCTTCTGGCCTCCAAATGCACCTGCACTCAGATGCAAATACCTCCTCCATACACCTACAGAGTTATTTTTTGTTTATTTAAAGGAGACAATCAAAATGTTGATGAACATAATAATAAAATGGCTAGAATTTACTTATGTTAATATGAAAAGAAGAAATATAAAACAAATAAGGCCAGCCAGCTGTTCATAATTGTTGAAGCTGTGTGACACATGATGACCTATTATACAGTGTTTATTAAATACCTTGAGATACAGTGTGTGTGTGTGTAAAATCAGAATGATCTGTCAAACTTTTTTTTAATTCTCTATGTGTTAAACAATAGCTTAAATAGAAATTAAGTATTCCATTATTACTACTTAGAAATTGAATCGAAAAGTCTGAGTAGGGTTGGAGTTGGAGCCTACATAGGGGTGATTGTGCTAGTCAAGTACAGAAAGGAGTCATGTCCTGACCAGTGCTGGTTGTCAGCTCCCTAGAAGAAGCTGGCCCTGGAGGGGTATGGAGCTGAAAACAGCTGGACTCTTTCAAAAGAAAAAAATGCAAACCAGTAAAATCCAGAAGGTAACAGGCTTTTCTTCTTATAACTTTTTTTTTGTTTGTTTGTTTCTTGCCCTTTGTTTAAATAAACGCCACTGTGACTTCAGGCTAGAAAAGATGCTTACCACCAAACAGAACCTGGCTAGAGGGACAGAGCTGGCAACACTGGGCAAAAGCAAACAGCTGGCAATCTCCACTGTTCTCTAATTATTTATTCTCTTTAATTTCCACAGATCCACAAATCCTAAGTTTGGCAGTCTCTACTCTGCAAAGTACTCCTAATGTTTAATTCCACTTAAAATCAGAATTGTATTTACCTTCTATTGTATTAGGAACCCTGCTGAGAGGATTCCAAATAGCACGCTAAGAACTTCAATATCTCAGAAGACAGGGTGTGTGCTTGAAACTGGTCATGGAAGCCATCCAAATCCCTACCTTCCTTGTTTTATTGTGACTTGCATTCTTCTACTCTCTCAGCCCCTGCCATTATCATGGTTCTGAACAGACTTCCATGTACTTTGATTTTTACAATTCTGTCAGCAGATGACTCGTGGCTTAGTTTTCCAGGTAGCCCCTAATGCAATAGTTCTCAACCTGTGGGTCACAACCCTCAGCCCTTTCACAGGGGTAATCTGAGACCATCAGACAACATGGATATTTACATTATAATTCATAACAACAGCAAAATTGCAATTATGAAGTAACAATGAAAATAATTTTATGGCTGGGGCTCACCACTACATGAGGAAATATATTCACAGGTCATAGTATTAGGAAGGTTGAGATCAAAAGTCATTTACTGCTGATTACTTTGATGTGTAAGGTAGCGTGAGCCTACTAACGCTTTCTCACCAGCCTAAGAATGAACGCTGCATGTAGTAAATGCCTCCTAACCAGTCCTGATCATCTGTTCTTTAAGTACAAGTTGAATGAAATCAGAAACTCCTTGGTTGAATAAACTACCCTAATTTTTTTTGAAGAAAGACTCATCACTATGGTCATTTTAGCACAACGGGACTGAGACTGAGAGAATGGAAGGAAAACTAATGTCACTAAACATTATAAAACAATAAGAAAAAAAAACATGCAATAGACCATGAGAAGAGTATAGACTGCAGCCTTAAAGACACGCAGTCTGATTAAACTTGAGTCAATTCTGGATCCTACATGAGTCAACCAAGCAGGTGAGATTATAAGATATCCATGTCCAGGTGGATCTGGCCTTTTCTTTCCATTCCTGACAGTTACTGAGACAACAACAATCATCCACTTTCCTGAAGGCCTAGAAAACATTCAAGTTTATGATAGGATATTAAATTTGGAGCTATTAAAATTGATGTTGGATGGGCCACAAGCATGGTGGGCAGAGCTGTTTAGTGAACTGATTGCATTATATCCACACTGAAGAGGAATCCTCCTCAAAAACTTATGAAAGAGAATCGAATTGGGAGGGAAAAAAATGAAAAGGCTGAGCCGATGTTTCCTGTGTGGTGTCTGTGCATGAGAACAAGCTGTCTTTGGGAAAAGGAAGAAGCTTGGCAGCCATAGTTAAATTATGTGCTTGATCGTAGGGAATCTGAGGCATTAGGAACTATGCTCAGTTGGTAGAGGGCTTGGAAATAAGCTGTTATAGCCTGGGGCCTGAAATCACAACACTGGAACTGGGCATAAATGCAACTTGTTGTCTAGCCAGCCCAACTCAGTCAATGAGGTCCAGGTTCAATAAAGTCAATAAAGTGAAGAAAGACCAAAGGAGACATCCTACTTTGATATCTGACCTCCAAAATGCACACACAAACACACATACAGAGAGAGAGAGAGAGAGAGAGAGAGAGAGAGAGAGAGAGAGAGAGAGAGAGAGAGAAACAGACAGAGAGACAGAGACTCCAAATTTATTACTCATTTTCTACTAGCTCAGACCTCTTCAATGTATCATAGTTCAGATAGCCATCCTTCAATCTTTCTTTACTGACTTATCTGTTAGCCAAGTTTTCTTTCTGTTTGGTGATTACTGTACTCTTGTCTTTACTTGAAACACACTGGATAACTAGGTGAAACAAAAAAAAAAATTATCAAGGTGAGACAGAAAATAAAATATTAAGGAAAGCTGGTGCCAGGTTTTCCAAAACAGTAAGTTGCTTTCTGAACTCAGTTAGTATGATGATTGGCATGTACACCCTAATGTTTTACTTAGCAAAACGAACTTGTCAATATTTCTAAGACACTCATAGAATGGTGAAGTGATGATAATTAAAACCACATCAAGGCTTCATATATAAATATGTTATGAACATTTCAATGCAAGAATGCCACTTTGGAGACTAGAGAAGTAGTTCAGCACATGGGAACACATAATGACCATGCAGAAGACCAAAATTCAGTTCCTGTCATCCACACTGGGTGGGTCACAACTAACCCACCAACTTCCAGGGGTTCTATCTGATGAGTGACTTTCACAGGTACCTATATTCAACATGAATACATACATACAGGTACATACACTGGACATGAATATAAACAGAAATAAATCTTGAAATAAATGTGAGGCTTATTTGAACACCAACAAAAACAAAACAAGCCAAAAGTCAGTATGGCTGTAAGACTACTGTACATTAATTAAAAACCTCAACTTATAATTAGACACGTAGCTACAAAGAGAAAAGAGGTACATCTGAGTCACAAGAACATTTTCTCCTTTTTCTGACCCTGGAATTTAAATTATATGTTTAAATATTTCTTGTTTTTGTTCGATTCCAAACACTGAACATACTCCATGCATTCAACTCCAAATGCTTTACCATGCTCTAATTAATTTTTATACCTTTAGGTATCATAACCATGTCTTAAAAAGAACTTACATTTGGAATGAAGCAAAGTAGCAACTCTGAGGTCCATAAAGCACTTGCTCTTTGAGTTAATATTTCACCATCACAGTAAATTTTAAGATAAAAATGAAATTATTTACTATTAAAGGAAATTATTCAAAAGTTAGTCCCATGCAGCTATAAAGCCAGAGAGGGCGAAGAAATCCACTAGAGAGATGAAAGAAATAATAGGTGCACATTGCTATTCTCTGTAAACACACTAGCAAGGAACACTTAGGACTGCACCGGAAGCTTTATCCACTTTCCTGCACTGTTATAACCTGCTATAAGAAAGACTCAATATGGATTTCAGCTTTTACCTAGAAGTCAAGGTCCCCACCAATGACTGTGAAGCTATTTACAATTGAAGGCTACAAAGAAAGGGATAGTTGGTTTTCTTTAGTGTAGTCTCTCTTATGTTGACCACGTTCCAGTGGATGTCCCCTATGCTCATGCACGTATGGGTGGCCCTAATTAGACTCAATTATCAGCTAAGCATTATTCATGCAGAGAGGAACCTCCATTTGGGAGAGAAGACAGAGCTTAAGCTAGTCATTCCATGGTATCTGCAGGGATTGGTGCCAAGTACCTAAACAGAAGTGGTGAGCTTCTGCATCCAAACTATTCACACTAGAAGTTATCTTTAGATCGCTTAGAATGCCTATTACAATGTGAGTGTTGTGTAGATGGTTTTGAGACTCTGTTGTTTATGGAATAGTAGCAAAAGATCTACTTGGGGATAGAGATGGCTTGGTAGTTAAGATAATTTATAGCTCATTCAGAGGATCCATATCATGTGCTTCACACCCTCCTGTAGCTCTACCTCCAGGGATGTCTGCTTTTCTGGTCTCTGTGGGCATTCTCTACATACATGTGACATGCACAGAAATACACATGCATACACATAAATAAAAATAAATCGTTGTTTTAAAATGAAAAATAAAACTGCTCATGTTTGGTATAGATGGAATTTTTTCCCTCGTATATTGAATCTGTGGTTCATTGAATTCTTGGAAACTAAACCTATAGATACAGAAATTAAGGTATAACCTGTTTTAAAAGATCATAATTTGATGGGTATTGCTGAGGAATGAAGAAGAAGCAAGGATAAATAGTCATGGTTTTTCAGATGAATAGATGGCTCAGAGATCAAGAACTCTTGCTGCTCTTACAGAGAATTCTAGTTCAGTTCCCAGCTCCCATATTGGGAGGCACATAGTTCTAGGTCACTGCAGCTCCAGAAGCCCTGATACTCTCTTCAGGCCTCCACAGGCACCACCACCATTACCCCCATATAGACATCAATAAAAAATAATGAATAAAAGAACTCTAATTTATATGCTATCATTTGCATATTTTAGTATAACCACGTGCATAACATATAACAAATAATATCTCCATGTCTGTGGATGCAACTTATCTCATCTCATTTTCCATATGTTCTCAATTTTCTATGAAATTTTATATAGTTAATACTTAATTTTTCCGAATTTTGTTTTATTCTTTGGCAAATAATTTTCCTCTTGTTAGGCAGCTAGTGGGAGTCACCTGTGTTTACTATTACCCACACAAAAGCATTCTCTTCTGCCTTCATTTTGCCTTCTGTCAGAGGTGAAACTCTGCATGAGAGAGCTTCCTCTGGCGCTTGTTTGCATAGGACCACACTGCTGGCAAAAGGTTTTATTCAGTGATCAGATTTGAACACTTAATTAGAACCTTATTCCCATCATCTCTTCTAGACATGTTTCTCACCATGACATCTTAGTGCCCATGTGACTATCTATTCCATATACACAAACAGACATCAGAATTGTTTAAGAAGCTGCTTCCCATTTCCCCAGATATACTGTCAATCTCCACAGAGCAGAAAACTCCAATGCACCTAGTACATAGCTGTGATTAGGACAGCAGTTCTCACCCTTCAGATCATGACCCCTTTGAGGTACAAATGAACTTTTCACAGTGGTCTCCTAAGACCATTGGAAAATACCACTATTATGAGTCACAAGAGTAGCAAACATACAGTTATGAAGTAGCAACAAAAATAATTTAGTGGTTGGGGAGACACTACAACATGAAAAACCATATTGAATGGCTGCAGCACTAGGAAGGCTGAGAACCATGGGATTACTGGAACTTTATTACATTAAAAGCACGTAAGCAAAGTAAACACATAAGACCACAAGTCCTGGTTGTGTTATGGAAATGATAGAACCATCCAGCTTTCTACAGCTGCATCACACTCAAGAGCACCCCCAAGTTTTATAATCTGGAGTTGGGACAGGGATGTATTCCCCACCCAACTGTTTTTCACAATTTAACGTGGACTCAGCACTTGGCAGCTAAGAGCCAAGTGAACCAGATGCACCATCCTGCTACACAGAACTGCAGAGACATCCCTTTTGAATCCCAGCATTAGTCCTTGCACCCTCGTCTGTAGTTAGACACCTATGACAACACAAATCTGCATGTCTAGGGCTCCTCTGGGGTGCAAAATAGCTCCTCTGCTTGTGTTCTTGGGGATACAAGCACTTCTAGCAAAGTTGCGTGCATGCCTCCGCCTAAATTAAAGTGATCAGTCTGCCCTGGTGACTTTAATGGAGGTAATCACCAGCTCACATTCATGAACAAATTGATGTGCCTGCATCCTCGCTGAATCACTCAGCATAAATCTATACCCTTCATATATAAAAACCTCAGTGGCTTAAAATAATGCAATAAAACATCACCTAATGCGTTCTTGAAGCTGCTTCATCAATAATGTGCTGTTATGTGAAAAGGATAGCAGCGGCTTCTTTTATGTTATCTAAAATCATGCAATAGATGTAATCCCCTTTTAATTACCAAAGACCTCCTGAGATTTCATTTTCTCTATTTTCACATCAAGGAGGTGAAGTAACATTACTCTTTGCTGTAAGTTGTTGTCCCTCAGTCCCCTGAAAGTAGTGCATAAACATTGATCTTTATATATGTATGCTGAACACTGGTAGTATGGGAAGTTATTTGTAGTGATGGATATACGTTACATTAATCCCATCCAGTGCTCAATGTTTTGAGGTGTCTAGGAATATTTTCAGAATGAAGATCCTGATAAGTAAGTGAGAACAGTCTCTTTCTGTAGCCCTGTGACAAGTGGAAGAGTAGAGTCAAGACTACATTGTCAGGTCTAGTTTAACCATTTAAGGTTCTGTCTTTTTGCAATGAATTCCCATTTAATGAGAGTTAGGCCAGAGACTTCATTTTGTTCCAAATTGTCTTTGGGAATTTATGAAGAGTGAAATTCTTGTAGAAAATACCTCTACCAATTAAATTCCTAGAAACATGCCAAAGTAAATTCTCTGAAGACATTCTACTCACAGTGATTAGTGCGGATCAGGTATAGTGACTGTACAACCCTCACTAGTAAACACATACTATTGCTTTATGAGTTATTTATGTGCATGTGGGTGTAAACACCTACATATACAATTAAGTATACAGATATACATAACTATCCATCTTCAATGAAGCTTCCAGCTAATCACTACATCTCCATGAAACTTGGCTTGATTCTCTCTTTAGCCCTCTACAGGCACCACTGCCCCACATGTATGCACATAAATAAAAAATAAAATACTCATCCTTGAGGCTACCGTGGGTCCCATATAAGACACAGACATAGGAATATTACTCCCAGGCAGCCCTGCTGTCCTAAATTTTCTTGAATTCCTGTCTTTCTGAGCTTCTACTTTTCCCAAGTCTTACTCTGTAGGACCAATAATCACCCAATTAGAATCTTTTGTGGAAAAAAAAACAAACCAGTAATTATGTATGTAGTAAATTAATATAGCAGCTGTATTTCTTTATCCTAGCTAGTTCCCAGCAGCAACTCAGATTTATTTTAAAGCTTCACTTCAATACCTGTGCTGTCAAATAATATATCTTAGGTCCCTAAGCTAATCTGGCTACCTCCTAGCCACGATCACAATAATATTTACAAACATGGTCTTCCATTCTCCAGTTGGACTCTATAAGCTCTTTCCTGGTTACTTTCTTGGCAAATCTCTCTCTCTCTCTCTCTCTCTCTCTCTCTCTCTCTCTCTCTCTCTCTCTCCCTCCCTCCCTCCCTCCCTCCCTCCCTCCCTCCCTCCCTCCCTCCCTCCCTCCTCTCTGTGTGTATATCTGTCTCTCTCTGTCTCTCTGTCTCTCCCTCCCTCCCTCCCTCCCTCTCTCCCTCCCTCCCTCCCTCCCTCCCTCCCTCTCTCTCTCCCTCCCTCCCTCCCTCCCTCCTTTCCTCTCTCTTCTTACCCTGGCTGGCATAAATCTCACCCTATTCTCTCTTCTGCCAAACAATTGGGTGATCAGTATTTATTGACAATGCAAAGAATAAATGGTAAGAAATGTTTACACAAACTTGAGACAGGACATTGTTGACATAAGTATTACAATGCTGTGTCCAGAGTGAATGAAGATATTAGGGCAGAGAAACCAGTATTTGAATAACAGGACAATAGACTTTAACAGCACAAAAACATGCCTACACAACTGTTCAATAAGTTCATGTTTTCCTCCGGTAGAATATAACACTTGACTTAATTAAGGTGCTCCTTAGAAACTCTGGGCTTTCCTGACAGCCTTTGAAAAAAGACATAACAAAGGATGTTCCTCCTATAATTTCACCCCCAAATCCTTAATTTTCTTCTTCCTCTAGTTTTGTAAATAAAGTTTTGCTGGTTCATCTGGTTTTGTTTTTAAAAAAAAAGTATTTGTCAATGTATGTATTGTCTGTGAGTGTTTTTGCACTACAAAAGCAGAGTTGATTTATAGTGACAGAGAGCACATAACACATAAACCAAGAAGAGGAAGTATCTACTCCCACATAGAAAAGGACTGTCAATCTCTGGTTTAGATGGAAACTTGGACAGAATCAAGGATTCACTTACACAGGCCTTTCAAATACTCGAAAGCAGCTTCCTGGTAGGAATTGAACAAAGTGTAGGTTATGGTGTACTTGTGGCATAATTTTTTTTTAAGTTAAGTAGATCAGGGGCTGGGGAGATGGCTCAGTGAGTAAGTACTTGCTGCCTAGGTATGAGGACTGTCGTTTAATCTCTGGAACCCATATAAATGTCAGGTGGTCTTGGTGACCCATTTGTGAACATAGCACATGGAAAGGTAGAGCATCCTAGAGCAAGCTGGCTAGCCAGACTAGTTGAAATGGGGAGCTGCAGGTTCAATGAAAGACACTGCCTCAATAGGCAATGTGGACAAAAATGAGCAAACACTTGGCATCAAAATTAAGGCTCCATGTACATTCACTCATGTGCATATGCACAAGATATGCATATACACGTGCATCTATGCACATGTGCAGCACACACCACACATGTGATCCAAACAAATAATAAATGGAAAAAGTAATTAAGTGGATAAGCAATAAGTATGTATTTTTTAAAAAACAAAATTATGTATAGTTCAAGTCTACTTATCAATATTAAATTCTGTGAAACCAGTAAAAAAGTAGGAACAGAAGGGTCATATGTGGTACAAGACTTGCAGACTGACTTTTAGTATGCCATCTAAGCTTCAAACATGTTCACAAGTGGTTTGCTAGTAAACAGTCAAAGAAGAGAAGATCTAGGCACATAATTAGGTGGGAAATTTCTCTAACTGTAGTACTACTCATTCCAGTTTCATTGAACTGAAACTGGAAGATCACTCCAGAGGCCTTCTTATATTAACGATATGGCATCTTCTGCAATCATGATCTCTTTTGATATTTACTTTTTCATCAGTCTCCATGTTCCAACTAACTTCCAAGGTAGTAGTATCTCCATCCTAGAGGATCCAGACTATACTCAACATAAGGCTGTAGCCCCCAGGATCCCTAAGACAAAAGTCCATGCATTCATCATTGTAATTGGGTGCAGTCAGAGTGGGAAGAACTGTGAACACTTGCCATCCAACTTCAGAGTTCACTGAAGTGGATTGCATAAGCTTTGGGAAGATGACATGAGTCAGGTCTTCTACTATACAGTGAAAAGCCCTAATGAATTGACCAGCATGAAAGTTCAAACCCTTTAATGCTCCCTCTCTACCCTTTATACTTGCAAATTCTCCATTCTCCCATTTGAATTGCATCTTATAACTTTTCCATAGCCCATGGCCCTCAACTCAAAATTCTACCTTATCTCTGGCCCTTTACTATCTCTTCCTGTACTTCAGATCTGCTCTCTTACCTTCTTCAAGATTGCTCATCGTATTTTCAATCTCCTTTTAGTGACCCAGTAGGAATAGGGGTGCAAAGTATGGTTCCTCTTTTCCACATCACTTCCCTAGGAGTAAGACCACACATTTCTGGACCAGGTGAAAGCCTAGGTCCCTCTATCATCCAGGGGTAATATCATGAAACATTTTACATGCACTTCATTTTAGGGTCATTACACAAGTCAAGTAAAATTATGCCAGAGCTACAGAGCCACCCCTATCATGTCCCCAGAAGTCATCTCCCATACATTGACATTCATCATTGTCCTTCTGTCAACATCTGTCTTCATGAACTTGCTTCATGATATCTACTTTCAGCTCTCTGCTTATAGTCACCTGCATTCTTTTATATGAACAACATCATTCACACAGCAGGCACTCTCAACTAGTTATCACATCTGCTGTGGCCAACTCCATTCCATGCCTCTGGCCCATAGCAAGGTGAAGCCTCCAGGTTCCACTGACAACACATACAGAAATCTCTCACAAGCTGAAAAATTTCTTATCGAATGCCAAGCATTCATTGCTTTATTTGGATCACATGTTCTCAAGAATACTTATAAGTATGCCAGTGTCTTGCTCAGCACTCAAATCTAAAGCATTCCTATAGTGACTAGAGATAGGGTCACAGCAGTGTCCAGGCACTAGACAGCAGAGTTAGTTCACCCTGGGAACCCTCTTGGAGAGGACTGAAGCAATGAAACCCTTTTTTCCTTCCAAGGTGACCCCAAAGTGTCACCTCTGACTCACTGGGCAGCAGATGTAGCCATTACAGTATAGAGCCATGGTCATGCAAGGTCACAAATGCATCCTGGCCTCATTCTCTGACTCTTGGGAGATCATCACTAGGTCTAGATGGAATGAGCAGCTGTACTTTTGCAAGAATCCAGAAACTCACAGCCAAGGTTATTCTTGTCACCAATGCCCATAGGATCAGTCCTAGCCCAGAATGCCCTTCAAATGTATAGGAAACTTAGCAACTTCCTACAATAGAATTGCTTTCCTTTCATCCTTAGGAGGTCTTCCTTCCTTCCTTCCTTCCTTCCTTCCTTCCTTCCTTCCTTTCTTTCTTTCTTTCTTTCTTTCCTTTGTTCTTTCTTTCCTTTGTTCTTTCTTTCTTTCAGGTGAACCTGTCATCTAACTGAATGGGCATTTGTTTTGACCTTTCAGTTTGCTCAGTGATATAAAGCTAATGATGGCATTCTGACTAATATTTCCAGAAAAGAGTGAGTAATAGGGTAATTCTATGCATCTTGCTTCTGTTTAGCTTTGCGCTTTCCAGGTAGGCTGCTCATTTCATTAACTGACAGCTTTTACCTCAAATATTCATCTCATGGGGTGCAAGCTGATGGAGCATACCTTGTGTGCCTACATGGGGGAGGGAGCTATAAAAGTATTTGAAGATCATCAGTGTTAAGTACATAGTTATATGAAGATCCTTGTGACAATTTTAGAAGCCTAAGTAAATTTTTTAAGTGTTTAATACTACTTTTTTTCACCATTACAGGATAAATTATGTACTTACAAATGATGGTCTCAGTAACATTATTTTATGTCTAAATAGTAAAATTTGCTCATAAGCCATGAAAATGTATATGGGTGTGATCTTGAGGCTAAAATGGCCTTACCTTTATAACAAATGACTAAAACACATACTGAAACATACTGAAACATGAAACCTTATACATAAGGTCAAAAGTAGTTAACACACCACAGTGACAAGTTTTCTGTCAGCAGAAGTATAATGGTATCCTAAAACATGCAGGATGCAGAAGTCCCTACTAAGGCACTAGCTGCCCTGAGCATGCCTGTCCTTCTGATAGCCCTTGCCTCTGATTGCCACTGTCTGTGCTCACTCCATCCTCATCTCATCTATGCAAATGTTCAAGAATCTATAACCTTTGCATTCTCATGTGTTTATTCATATTTACTGAAGCCTGCTATCGCCAACCATGATTTTACCAGATACAAAGCTTGTTCAAAAATATTAGCAGTTTCAGTGACTAAAATGCTACAAAGTTGGAAAATATCCCAAAATGATATCATAGCCTTTTAAAAGCATCCACAAAGAATCTATGCAAAAATCCATCGGAGGCAGCATCTCTAGAATATGGCCAAAAGTCCCAAGGATCAACTTAGAAGAAAATAAGAGTCTGTGATGAATATGTTCCGGTATGATGAGAGGCTATACAATTTATGTGTAGGGCCCATACGACTTGTTATATGCCACCAGAGTGGAACGTGGATTATCTTTTCTGTGTGAGATTCAGATAGAACCTGACTACTCAAAGCACTGAACCAGAGAGATGCCTCTATTGGTAAAGTGCTTGCCATGCAGAATTGAGGACCTAAATTTGGCTGCTCTTGGCCCCTATGTAAAAGCAGGATGTGGCACCATATATATGCATACAATCCCACCACTGGAAAGGCAGAGATGAGGAAAATCCCTGGGGTTGTCCAGCTAGCCAGTTTAGTCAATGAGGAATTTAAGTTCAGTAAAAAACCTCATCTTAAACGTAAAGTGAAATGGAATTGAGGAAGACATTAGTGTTGTCCTCTGGCGAACACACACACAGAGAGATAGAGAGAGAGAGAAAGAGAGAGAGAGAGAGAGAGAGAGAGAGAGAGAGAGAGAGAGAGAGAGAGAGAAACAAGCATCAAACACAAGCTAATTACAAAGGTATGGCCTGAAGTTGTCAGAAACCTGTCTGCCTGAGATCTACTAAATCAGAATTTACAGTAAAGTTTCCACAATAGTTCCCAATTGAGTCTCGATTTTTAAAGTCTGAGCATAATGCACCAATCTGAAATGCAAAAACGGACTGCACTGTCATGTGGGAAAGTGCATAATGAGTCTAACTCTCCTGATGAGAATGTTTGTAAGATATCAAACACCGAGTGTTCCACAGAAGATTCATTGTCATCCTTATAATTAGGCCAGTCACTATTGCATTTAAGAACATAGTGAGAAAAGTCATTTGACTGAGGATGTCTGTCTCACATTTCAAAGACTAGTCTGTTATTTTCAACAAACAGTTTGACACTGGCTATCGTAAGCCAGAGAGCAGCTCATATAGAAACACAGAATGCTTTACTCAGAAGAGAGCAATCAAATGGTCCTAACACTATATGCACACTTTAATAACCCAGGGCACTAAATTTAAAACAAGAGATGTCCAAGTTTTAGCCCTGTGGGCTTTAGAATAAGCCATGTACACCATGGGTTATTTTATTATTTGCCTCACATGATTCAGACATACAACCAAAGTTAAGGACCACAGACTTGATCCAATGAAACTTGACTTCCCTTTTTCAGGTGCTATAAATATACCTCCATTTTCCAAAGAAGAGCCTATGCTAAAGACATCAGGAAACACTCCCTTGGTTGTGTAGCCAATTTTCTTCAAAATTGAGATCAGGTTCTACATCTTTCTATTTTGGTCCTCTGAATGTTAAGATATGCACCAAGAACTCCAACAGCTTTAGAGAATATAAACACTGACAATCCATTCACAGGGTTCAATATTATTGAGAGTTTTGAAGCTCCCCCAGAGAATCCTAATATGCAACACTGGTAGAGAAACATGGGAGGGTAGGTGGGGGTACACCCTCATGGAAGCAGGAGGAGGGGAGATGGGATAGGGCATACCTGGGTGGGGGGAATGGGGTAAGGGGATAAAATTTGAAATGTAAATATAATATCCAAAAAGTACAAGTGAATTGAAGCTACTGATAACTCCCTAGTAGAAGGAGAGAAAGAAAGAACAGAGGACTTTTGCTTGCAACCTCAGCCATTTCTTCCTTCCTACTGCACCCCTTACGAGATGACAGACCATATAAGAAGAGGTTAACTGAAAGGGAGCTTCATGATGTAACCAAGACAGGGTAAGACTTTGTGGTGACAGAGCTACCTGAGGGTCACGCACAATCCTGTAAGTAACCAATCACACATCAGTGCTTGTAAGCCAGCCCCAGAAATTCATTGGTTCACCAGGTTGGGTTTTGATATAATCGTACTTTGGTCTGTCTTAAGTTTCATAACTTGTGTAAATATATATTTATTCATGTCTACCCAGTTAATCCTCCATTATAAAAACTAGCAGGTGTGCTTGTTAAACTTGCATTCTGCCTGAAGGTTCTGATTTTGTAGGCTTGTGACGGCCTATTTCCAGAAAGTTTCCCATGCCTATGATCGTGCAATTTCAGACATAATTGGCCTAACTTGAGGCACCATGAGCTTCACCTAAGAACTTACTGGAGTACAAACTACTAGACCCCCTCCCCTGGCCTTTCAACCAGACACTCTGAAGGTAGTGTCCAGCTAACTGCATTTTAACTAAGCCTTTGTTCCTGCAGCTATGAGGCATTCCCACAGACCAACTCTGGTCCCGTTGCTTGATAAATGCCACCAAATAATACCCTCTTGTTCATTGTCCGAGCATGAGAATTTTCCCTGTCAAAAATTATACCCTTTACTTTCATCCTTAAAAGTATTCCTCGTGTCATCAATTCACTTGAGTCTATGAGAGTAAGCAGTTTGCGAGTTTTACCAACACTTTTAATTTAGAGAGGCCTAATTACTATCATCAGTCACAAATATTTTGAGCAAGAGTGAGACCCTGTGATTTAACATGAAAGGCGTGCTTTTCTGAGCATTCCAGAGTGGTATACAACATCTTGGTCATGTTACTTTCAGATTCCTTCCACTGAAATGTAGTTATGCTCACATATAATGATCATTATTTATCTCCCACAAAAATTTCAATGAAAAATGATTAAAAAAAAAGTGACAAAAGGAGAAAATAAAAAGAAATATATACAGGTTTTTTTTTTTTTTTTTTTTTTTTTTTTTTTTTTTTTTTTTTTGTCTTCAGAACTCAGAGACATTAAAGTTCCAAGGAGCCCTGTGCACATGGGCAGTGCTTAATATACTTTCAAAGTCACCACTGCATTCTGTTCTCACAACAGCTACACTTATGAGTTGGGCTGCAGTCATGCTAGGAATCCAGCATTCCAAAAAAGTGATATGTGTATTTTCTCAGATCAGCACAGACCCCTGTGAAGTGGGGGACCTTATGATCATTCTCATTTTATAGTTAGAAGATATAAGAGGCAGAGAGATCGGTAAGTTTCACAACATTACAGTGGAGTAACAAAAAGTCAGGTTCGGGCTGGGCAGATGCTTAGGCAGAAAAGGGCTTGTCACAACGTAAGTGTGATGACATGGACTCAGATGCCACTAAGCTCTCTTAATGCTTCTGGAGAAGGGCGGCAAGTGACAGTAATCCCAGAACTAAAGAAGGCACTTCTATCTAGAGATAGAGGATTCCTTGGGACTAGCAAAATTGGCAAATTCCTGATTCAATGGAAGACCCTGTCTAACAAATAAAGAAGAAAGTGATAAAGGAAGGCACATAATATCTCCTTTGGAGACATTATATGTATGTGCACATGAATGCATGTGCACATGCACATACACGCACCCATCTATACACATGAAATAAATGCACATGCATACATCTGACCCCCATGCAAGCAAAACTAAATAATTTTAAAATAAAGCGTAAAGAAGAAAAGTCAGTGTTGAGGTCCAGAGTCCTAACAAAAAAAAAAAAAAAAAAAAAAAACAAAAAACAAACAACAACAAAAAATCCCTTTTGTAGAATTCTTTACTAGTAAATCTTAAGAATACATGGTTTTGCACTTTCACAGATGATGAGGGAGGCTGAAGCAATGAAAGGGTCAGCTGCTGCCTGCCCAAATTGTACAGTTAGAAACATCTGGAGACTGCTCCAGATTCTGGACATGTATATTGTGTCCTTTGCAATGTCCCCATTGGGCACAACACTCATCTTCCTTACAGAGACTGAACACCAATGAGGCAACGTTCCCTGATGAAGTTAAAGCCACAGTTTTCTGAAATGCTTAGGAAAACCATCCCTGATGGCACAGACCTGTAATCTGTACTCTATTGGTGCCGCTGAGGCGGTAAGAAGTTCTCAAAGTTGTCACTCACCAAGGGTATATGGGCAATTCAAGGCTAACCTAAACGTAATAGGACCCTGACTCAGAATTGGAGGAAGTGTGTCATTGTGGGAATGGCCCTTGAGAACCCATCTCCTAGCTTCTGTGAGACAGTCTTCTACTGGCTGCCTTGAAGTCAAGATGGAGAACTCTCAGCTCCTTCTCCAGTACCATGTCTGTCTGGACACTGCCAGGCTTCCTGCCACGATGATAATGGACTGAACAGAACCTTGTAAGCCAGCCCCAATTAAATGTTGTCCATTATAAGAGGTACCTTGGTCATGGTGTTTCTTCATAACAATGAATATCCTAACTAATTCAGTGAAGTTACAGGTTCAATCTCTACTACCCACACACATATAAATAAATAAATGAATAAGATATAACAATAAAGGTTTAGGAAAAGCTTAAAGCTTACCTGATGGAGGGAACCCAGGCTTGCTAGAACAAAAACTAGCATCAGTGAAAAGAAAAGGTAATGACAGATATTGGACACTGAGGGCAGAGAGCAGACTACAAAGGAGAGATTAAAAAGTCATGTTTGATTGACTTCATTTGCGGACATGAGATACAATATTCAGGCAGATTCAGGATCAATGGACTTGAGTGTCCTGTCAAATAATTTCCTCCTTACTTCAGGGTCATGGAAGATAGAGAGGGCTGCAAAATCCATTCTCATTTGAAGAGACATTAGCCAGTGAAGCCTTAAAGAGTATCTTCAGGGGTGTACCTTCCTAGACTCAAGCAACTAGGCTATAGTAGCCCCAGGGCACAATGAACTTGCCCAGAACCTTCAGACAGTAAAAGTACCCAAGGGTGAGGAACTGGATCTTCAAATCAAGATCAAAGATTTAAAATACTTCTGGCAAATATCCTTCCTCTGGCTCTTGACTAAACACAGCACTTTTCTAGAGACTTTAATTACATGTCCCTGCATGTGTCCATGTGTGGGTATAGCACATAAATGCAGGTGCCCAAAGAAGTTGAAAGCCAGTGTGGGTTCTCCTGAGGCTGGAGCTACAAACATCTATAAGTCACCCAACTTAAGTCGCTGGGAATTGAACTCTAGCCCTCTGTAAGAGCAGTATGTACTCTTGACCTCTGAGCCACCTTTCCAACCTTCAAAGGACAATACATTAGGTAAAATTTGCACCACATGTTTCAAAATACAAGGATAGACAATTATATTGTCCTATGTGAGTGAGGTCTGTTGGGAGAAGTTTCTCTGAATAGTGTGGCTTTCAACTTTTCCACTGAGTTAGGGCTAAAGAGAAAATACAGGGCAAACCTACCCCTAAAAATAGCCAGGTTGAGAGCCTTGCTAATGAGAGGACATAGCTTGCTTCTGCTCTATGCTCTTCCCCACTCCGGCAATAGAATTTATCACTATGCCCAGCTCTGGATATCAAAATGACATGATCTGTTCCTTTAAGCCACTCAAAGCTCATTTGGTCACCTAGGGCACTAGGAAGCAAATGAACTCAAATAGAAGACATTTTGCCATAGAAGCCTTTAAGTCTAGAATGAGATCATACCTTAAGGAGAGCTTGGTTTTTTTTTTGTTGTTGTTGTTGTTTTGTTTTGTTTTTTTTTGTTTGTTTGTTGTTTTTTTTTACAAGAGAATTAAGAATTTTTTTTTTTTTTTGCAAATATGCCTTATTCTTAACCCCTGAATCTTACAGAGAAATAAACCTCTAAAATGAGGGAGACAGTAGCAACAAGAGTGAAAGCATTCTACGGAAGAGAATGGGGTGAGCTGACAGTCAGAGGAAGACTGATGGAAGATTAACAGTAGCTGGGCATGGTGTAAGGAGAGAATCCTCAGGTGATATGGCTAGAAAGTAAAGGTTCAAGAAAATTCCACTGTTATTTGCACTGTCAGGCGAGAGTAAACGTGTAAACAGACAGTTTACAGACAGACACAGGCATAAGACAGAAAGAACGTCTGAAATGTGTGGGAGATAACTTAGAGAGTAGAGTTCTGCCTGTGGAGTTAGAATGCT
This sequence comes from Arvicanthis niloticus, assembly GCF_011762505.2. Lineage (NCBI taxonomy): Eukaryota > Metazoa > Chordata > Mammalia > Rodentia > Muridae > Arvicanthis > Arvicanthis niloticus. The sequence goes on from NC_047666.1 coordinate 17,251,655, forward strand.
CTGGAAAAGAAGAATAAATGTGCTAAATGCATGGAGAGAAGAGAGTGTATGTGGCTGGTGACTCAGTCTTATGAGGCAGCTTCCCTGATACGAAGTTTACAGAGAAGATTAGCACATCGTCTATCATCATGTAGACAGCATCTTATTCCATCTCCCACAGTAGTGCTCTCTTGCCTAAGTCAGCTGATTACCTGAAGGGCATCTTCTTTGTATTCTCCACCAACAGCGACAGGGATGCAGCTCACAGTGCTGCAGACCATCCTGTGCCTTTTCTTTCATAGTTCTCCTCCTCTCTCTGACTGCTTGGCTATAAGTCAAGAATTAGTTCATACATCTCAAGGCAGCTTCTCCCAACTGACCTCACATGGCCAATATGCTCCTCCTTGTATCCTGAAATCTTAAAAAAAGCTCATAGTTCAAAGATAAAACTATTGCCCTCTGCCAAGAGCTGGCCTCCCCCCAGTTATCTCTTAATTCTTTTGAACAACAGGGACCAGCCCCTCACAATCCCATACTAACCTCTGCCTGAATGATGGTTCTGAGGATAAAACTGCTGTCAAGCCTTCCAGTATGGAAACTGGCTGGCCTTGCTGGGTGCACAGCTTTATACAGTCAAGGCAGGGAGGGTGAGTTCTGTAGATCCCTCACCCTTTCGCGATGTAAAGTGTAATAAATAGGTACTGCGTGGTGTAGACACTGCCACTTAAGCTGAATTTCAGAAATAGAAAATGCCAATACCAGTCTTCCTCTTTCCGCCTTCTACCTTATAACTTTCTCCTTACACAGGCCTGCCATTACCACCAAATCACTACCATTTTCTTTCTTTCACTTGTCTCCCAACTCCAGTCATTCCTCTAGAGTGTCTGCTCTTGGGTTTTCAATTGAAAGCTCATATTCATACATCTTTTTGATTGTTAGGTTGTCTCTCTCCACTCACCAAGATCTACCTTACATGTATTACAGGTACTCAGTCATTTTGTTTTCGTTGAAGGTGTTTAACATCTTCGCTTTCCTGTCCACACTCACCAATACATGAATTCTGGCTACATGTATTTTGTTTTAATGTCTTAAAAAAAAAAAAAAAGTACTTCTCACTGATAGAGATTTTTGCCATGTCACCACTGTGAACTAAAATCATTTTGACACATTTTTATCCTAATTTCTCATATAGATTTTATTCTATTTCTTAAGAATAAAATAAAACATAATAAGATAAAACAAAAAAACCAAATACATCAAAATAAGACCAAAGCAAGCATAAGAAAAAGAGCCCCCTCCCCCCAAGATGCACAGGAAACAGGTATAAACAGTCACTTCATTCACAGATTCAGAAATTCTAGAAAAACACAAAACCAGAATACATACTACATATATGCAAAGAACTTGTTCAGAAAAAAAGTTTTTAAAAAATGAAACTACAAAAAGAAAAAGCCTCAACATAGCATTGTGAGACAATTAACCTCCAAAAATGCTGAATTTGTTTTTCTGTTGGCCACCTACTGCTGGGCATGCAGCCTACCCTCCCCTCCAGAGTAGTTTGTTTACCTAGTGAGATAACATGGGTGAAAGATAAATTTTCATTTGCAGGTGGTTATTAATTGGAAGAGGTTCTGGGATAGGTGTGGGGGCTTTGTCAACTTCTTTCAGCTCTAGGACCCCATGTGGTACAGACCAGTGTAGGTCCTGTGCATGCTGCCATAGTCTAGGTGAGTTTGTATGTGAATTGGCCCTGTTCTGTTTAAAACTCCTTGTTTTCTTTCTGTCCTCTAACCCCTCTGGCTCTTTTTGCTTCCTCTTCTTCAGGATTCAGTGAGCCAAAAGGGACTGATGTCATGAAGACATAAGGCTGTGTGTGCCATGGATTCTCAATCTCTAGATATTATCTCATTGTGTGTCTCTATATTTGTCCAAATCTGCTCCTAAAGGAAGCTTCTCTGATAATGGATGATAATAGACACTGGCCTATGAGTATAGTAGAATGTTGAAGGAATCATTTTATTGCCATATTTTTTTTTTAGCAAAACAGTAGAACTAGGTTTTTCCTTAAGTCCCCTGGCCTATCTAGTCTCAGTGTGTGGTCATGCAATATGCATTAGGTATGAGTTCCATCCGAAAGAGTGGGCTTTAAGTCCAATCAGATATTTGTTGATTACTCGCCTAAGTTTGTGGCATCATCACTCTAGCATATCTTGCATGTAGGCCGCTATTGTAAATCAAATGGTTTGTAGCTGGGTTGGTGTTTATAATTCTCCTTTTATACCATGTAAAGTAGCTTCAAGTACCAAGAATACTAACCTAGAGAGGTAAAGTTTCTAGGTAGACTGCAGTTAGATTTCTCCATGTTCAGGATGTTGTATAGGTGTTATCTTCTGTCTTGCTGTCAGATTGAAGAGAGCCACCAGTAGAATTGGCAACAGCATGGTTGTTTTGGGGATTCCCATAGAACTCCTTGGGCCAACAACCTAGTAAGCTATAACCTATTCCAAATAGCTCCATTTGGTGATGAAATGTCCAGTTGGGGATCCTTCTCCCCCATTATCTGACAATTGTATTTTTATCACCTCCATATGTATATATATTTTATGAAGCTTCTGCTATATGAAATTTCCATATATTTATTTAACTTCTATATGTGTGAATGTTGTACCTGCATATACAGGTGCCCAGAGATCAGAAGTGGTTGTTGGATACTATGAAACTGGAACTGAGAATGGTTGTGAACCACTCTGTGGATACTAGGAACTGAATCCATGGCTTTCATGAGAGCAGCCAATGTTCTTAACCATTGAACTATGTCTTTAGCCCTGGGATTTTTGTACTCTTAATCTGATTTTCTGAGTTGGTAGGAAAGTCCTCCACCAACTGTGACACAATCATCTCAGATGATGCCCTCTCACTTTCTTCTGCTCAATTTCACTACTACCTAAGGACAAGTCTGGTCTTTTAGTTACACAGACTAGGAGCCCAAGGTCTAACCAAGGTTTAGGCAGGTCCTGGCACCTATAACTGTAAAGTATCTCCACTTATTTTTTTTTTCTTGTCCCTTCCTACTGTCCTAGTTTAAGTGTTGCTCAGCATCCACTGATTATCAGGACAGAATACAATCTGTTATATACAGCTCCTCGGCCCTTTATTGTCTGTTCCCACCCTGGGTTCTCCAGATTTATCCATTACAATGTTCCTTTATATACGGCCTGACTTATGGCACAAGACCAGAGCAATCTAGGTCCAGTAATACAAATTCTAAATCTATTAGTTGTTAAGTTGAAAGAGAAAGATCAAGAGTTCAAAGGCCTAACTGCGTAGTGTTCAAGGTAAGCCTGAACAAGAGACACTGTCTCAAAACAAACAGGACCATGCCACTCAAAAGACCTGTCTTTAGAGCCTCCTATTTTGCAGATGTTTGGGAACAGCTGAGAACCACAGGACCAGCCAATCTCCTGGATGGAGCCAATATTCTACATTGAGCATAGTCTTGGGAAGAGTTATTGTCTCTGTACCTTGGACTTGATCTCCCTTTAGAACCCAAGCACTTCACATAAAGTGAATAAAGAAATAAAAAAATAAAGGATGCTTGGTATGGAATTTCCAGAGTGAAAAGGAGGCAGCTAACACAGTTTAGTAATAAAAATTATAAATGAATAATCATATGAAGTTATATATAAATATATATTGAAAGAGAGAGATGTTCCAGGCATTTTCCCTGCTCCTTTCATCTACTGTACTGCCTGGAGCTATTACATTCTTCTCATGACAAGTCGGAAGTCATCTACTCTCAGTTTATTTACCAAGTGTATGAGTTTCCCATTCCTTCTTCAACAGAATCAATGGCTTGAAATACCATCAACTTATTATCTGACATTTCTGAAGGTCCTAAGTCTCTCTTCCTTTCTGCAACTCCAAGACAGATGGCTTCCTCTCCTTCTCTGGCTTCCAGAGGCTGCTCATATTATTTGGTTTGTTGATTCTTCTATGTTCAAGCCCACTGGCAGTCAATCAAATCTTACCATCTCATTACTCTGAGTTTTTCCTTACTCTCTCTCCTTCACTTATGCGTAGCTTTGTAACCATATTGAGAATGACAATAAAGCCAAACCCATTTTTCCCTAAACTCAGATGATCAGGCACTTGAATTCTACTTGTAATTTAATTCCCTTTAACACAAAAATAATATAATCCTACACACAGACAGACAGACAGACAGACAGATAGATAGATAGATAGATATTACTCAGAGTTTTGAAAAGATCTGATACCTTTAACTGTAAAGTGTCTTTCATAGAGGTAATATATTCATTTATCTTAACTAAAGACATGTTGCTATTACAGACAACAGTTTCTTACAAAAAAGTCTTCCCTCTAATATACATGTACTGATTCTGTTATCTAGGTTATATCAATATTTATGCTACAGATATTAATCAGAGTATTAAATTTTCATCTAATAATTTTCAGTGCACAGGTTACTAAAACATGCCTCTATGACTCAATCCTCATATTTCTAGTTAATAGACTTCCTAGAAGAGGGTAGATGAGAGGCTTAAGGGAGACACAAGGAGCAGTCCCATAAATGTGTCAAAAGAAAGTTTTTGTATTAGTTCTTTTTTTATTACTGTGATAAAGACCATGACCAAGGTAACTTATAGAAGAAATGGTTTATTTGGGCTTAATTCTCAAAGACTAGAGCTTGTGTTAGGAGAGCAAGGGTCAAAAGGCAGCAGGAATAGTAGCACTGGCAGGAAACTGGGGACTCACACCCTGATTCACAAGCACAAAGTAGAGATAGAGCAGAACAGAAGTGTCCTATGTCTTTAAACTGTCAAAGCCTTCCCCCTGCTGGCATGCAGAAAGGTCATACCTTCTAAACCTCCCAAACAAGGAAACAGGGTCACCAAATGGGGAACAAGTGTTCAAGTGCTCAAGACTATGGGATACATTGATAAGTGAAAGTGCCAGCTTCTAAGCACTAGTACACGGATTCTATGATTAGACTCCGGTCTAGAAAGGACAACTGACTCTATGTATAAAGAGTGACAGATGTAACCAGTCTCCTACGTTGTGCAGAACATGTTCCAAAACTTGTTTTCAAGAGTGTCACTTCCAACAATTGAAGACATTTCTTCCTCTGTATCTGTACTGTACTTTCCCAGGTTCTCTAGGGAAATAAAACTTATAGAATTAAATATTAATTATAGAATTAAATAGCATTAAGATTTATTAGGGTAGATTAAAGTCTATAGTCTGGCTCAACAATGTCTCTTTACTGACAGAAAGATGAAGAATCCAATAGTATATAAAAAATCAAAAAGAAATAAATTGTAATGCCAGAGAAGGAATGAAGACAAGAAAAGAGAAAAAGCTTTCTTCTATGTTTTTTCTTCTACCACCAAAAGGTGTAGCATAGAGGTTAAAGTGGCCCTCTCCACTGCAAAAATTTAGTCTAAATGTGGGTTATTCCTACTTCAAAAAACTTAATTAAGAAAAAATTTTCAGAGGTGTACCCAGCCACTTGGGTTTTAGTTCATTTCAGATGTAGTCAAGTTGACAACCAAAAATAGTCATCACATGTATCTAATGAGTATTTAGGCCTCCTTGGACTTAATTATTTCAATAGAGTCACAGCAGTTATTCTAAGGCCACTGAACTGAGAGCTACTTTAGTAAGAGAGGGAAGATACTAGACCTTAGTTCTTCCCTACACTCTAAAGAAACATCACCAACCCCGCAAGTCAGCCTTTGACTAATTTTGAAACTTTCTGGGACACAGAGTCCAGGGGAGGTCAGGACAGAGCAGGTCAATGAATCATTTTCAGACTATTATTATCTAAAGCTCAGAGCTGTGGTCAGGCCACCTGCTGGGGAGTGACAAGCCTGTTCCCAATACTTTCACAGTATAGAGGCATTTTATTTTATTTTTTTTAAATTTAAAGACTCATGAGTTAAGGCCAGAAGGGGATTTAGAGAACATCTAACTGGAGAACTCTAGGTAGGAGTTTCCTCTGATGTTCATTCTGTTAAACTGGGATCAAAGCAAGAAGCTATCAATTTAAAGACCTTCTAGCTTGTCTAGATTTTGTAATGGGTTTCTATGTTTATTATGTATACAGAAAAATTTGTGTGTGTCTGTCTGTGTGTGTGTGTGTGTGTGTGTGTTTAAAGCATGCTTCTAGGATGTGACAATGATCATCTGCTTTCCTGAAGAGCATATTCATATTCCTTACTGCTTTGTTGTCCATGCCTTCCCGACACCTCTGATATCAAATAGAGGACAAATAGAGACATAGGCAAAGACAAAGCACAAATTGAAGGCATTTCTTTTATATTTTATGTTGGCCCCATCAAAACCTACTAGTTCTGGTATCCATCTTTCTGCTAAGGAGTAATTAATGCTTCTATGTTCTAATGGAAAATGGGGAGATATATATCACATTTAAATATCTATTATCTATGTGGGAGAGAGTAAGCGTCTTTACTACTCAATTATCTGGGAGTATAAATGAAAAGATGTCAGGATAAGTTTATCACTTATAACTAGATAGTAAAATGATAGCAGGTTTAGAGAGCTAAAGTAAGAAAGCAAACACTGGGGTGCCTAGTGGTTTTGAAAATCGTTAACAAAAAGCAAACTATTGATTCAGTTTGGGAGATCAACTTTCACCCTGAATTCAATACCGTTTACTCACAGCTCAGATACACATGGCATGAAGGCTTCACTTAATATAAAAATGCTTCACTTGTGTTTTTATGAAATACAAAAATACTTCATCTAGATCATGATTATTGTTGGTAATTGAAGACCATGCTAAATACCTATTAAATACAACCAACTGGTATAGCCAAGTATGTTCAGATCTTAAGCAGAAATGCAACAAAATAACATATCTATATAATTTGACATATCTTCAGAATGCATGACTTGCAGGAGGATCATCCTCTATCCACAAAGACAAGAATGTCATGGAATGTTCTTGGACAGTTGGAGACTTCCCAGTACCATAACCAAAATCTGTGCATCCGTGGGTGTAGGAAGAGGGGAAGAATTTGACAGATTGGGGAAATGATGCTCCAAATGAGAAGCCCAGATTGATCCAATTTTTCCATCATAACATTCCACACCTACCTAGCTCTGATTTTAACCACATGTTAGCTCACTGTTGCCTTAATACCCAAGATGTTCTTCTGGAGTTGGGCAAAAACATCCCCTGGGGTTTAGACCACAGGTCAGACCCTTTCATATTAATGTCTTTAAGTCATTTTAAGCAGTCTTAGCTATATACTTTCTAAATCCCTCTCTAATACTTATGTTAAGTTAATGCAAATGCAGGCACACACACACACACACACAGAGAAAGGGGGGGGGGATTTCATGTGAATCAGATGGATGTGGCAGCAGAGTATGCCTGCAATCCCAGTACTGGGAAGACAAAAACAGGAAAATTCAGCAAATCTAGCAAATCAGCAAATTTGGGCTTCAGTGAGAGACCCTATTGTGGTGGATAGCCCTAGATTCTTGTTGTCATGGTAATTCCACTCCTGGGAGGGGCTGCGAAGGAGGAACAAATTGAGGAACAACTGAGGTAGCATTGATCTCTGAGTACTATACATTTGAACACACACACACACACACACACACACACACACACACACGTACAGATATGCATATGATATACATATGATATACATATGATTGTGTGTGAATCTGATTCATGAAACTTCTATTACTAATGATTTGAGGTCATATGACCAAAGTGTTTCTAGGTAGCCTTTTGTAGCTATAATTAATGTTACCCAAGCACTTGATATTTTTCCAGTCACATTAATGGAAGCTCTCTTGACTTTGTCTGTCCCACTGGAGTATTTCCCTCACCTGATGACTGAGTGGAGGAAACCTTGTTAAAAGACTTGTACATGTCTGTCAGTGGCATCCTTCAAGCCAAAGGAGTCCCATCTGCAGCCGATGTCAAGGAGTGGAGTGAGTAAAGGAGTTGAAAGCCCAGGGGAAGCATCCTACACACTTTCTCCAGAGCTATATTGTACTCTTCATGCAGTATAATGCTTACTAAAGACTATGAAAGAGAGGTTCCCATTCCAAAGTCCAAGAATCCATCTGTGAGCCTCACGTTCCCAATCATTACATGCTAACTGCTCCTCTGCCTCCTGATGAGGCTGATGGGAAATCAACCTCCAGAACTAACAGGCAGAAATTAACTTGATATATTTACTTTCTGTGCCCCATATTTTAAATATAAATACTTTCTGTGTCATGGTGGAGAATATTTACATTCTCTTCTTTGCAGGAAATGAATTTATAGAGTGCAAATGGCAGAATTTATTTACTAAGGGTCAGTAGCAGATGCTGTCATCCGCCTCTCTTTACCTTTCTGAGTAACACCTAATGTGTGTGTGGGTTTTTTTTGTTTTTGTTTTTGTTTTTTTTTTAATTTTGGATAGAAGAGAGGAGATTGTTGGTTGAGGATGTGGACAGGTAAGATGAGAACAACTCCAATTTGGTAGTTTTCTACTGAAAATAAAACTTTGCATAGCCAGCTGGGTGTAGTGGTGAATGCCTTTAATCCCGGCACCCAGGAGGCAACTGCAGATGGATCTCTATGAGTTCGAGACCAACCTAGTCTACTTAGTGAGTTCCAGGGCAGTCAGACCTACATAGTAAGACACTGTATTGGGAAAAAAAATAGCACGGTTGCCAACAGAGAAATGAAGCAAAAAAAAAAAAAAAAAAAAAAAAAGTTCTCATTTTAGATGGAATTGAAGTTTTTAGTAAATCTCTGGTTACCTCAGGTAAAAGAACACCATTTTATAAGGATTGCGAACTTAACATTTAGATAGAGAACGAAGCACTTATTTGTGTATCTTTCTCACTCAAGACTGAACTATGTCCATGGCAGGTAGTTTCCAGAGTCTCAAGAGGGAACTAAATGCAGATGATCAGAGCTGTCAAGAGTCAGTCCCATTTTCTCAGTGGATAAACCAACTCTTCATTAAAGATGAATAGTTTTCAGCCTTTGGTTCTTATTGAAAAATGTTCACATGTCCGTAAGTGGATAAAAGACGGATATTTCTTTGGTGCCTGACACTTGCTCAGCTATGTGTGAAAAATGACCTCCTCCCTTCTGTTAGAGTTAATGATAGACTTCCTGAAGGAGCTGTTAGGAGCAGATGGGAGTTCTGATGCGGATGGGCAAAGCTGCAAATGGTGAGCTGAGGCAAATAGGGAATTTAAGTCCCTGTTGGTCTTGCCTTATTGGTCCCAGTGAAGCAAGCAAGCTGTCGAAAGCGTGTGTGTGTGTGTGTGTGTGTGTGTGTGTGTGTGTGTTATCTAGCTCCTCGATTTTTATTGCTTATAGTGTACCTAAATATCATTCTCTATACAAGAATAAGAGATTCCTGTTATCTTTCATACTCTTTTTCCTCCTGCTCCAAAAAAGAAATGTAATGTTGCTTAGATATTCATGGTATGAAGTGGCCAAGGGAGAGATACACATTAGCCAGTCATCTCACTGTGCAAACCAATGTTTTTAAGCATACGCATACATAAGCCCCTCTTGCCCCTGGGATGTTGCACTCTGGTGGTCCCACAATCACATGTACACAGAATAATGAATTGTACTGCTTGTCCATGGAGGAGACCATCAACCTGACTGGAATGTGAGAAAGAGGCAAGAAGAGAAGAATGGAAGGGAGGGGCCATGGACTGAATGAGGAGAAAACATACCTAAACGTCATAAGATGTTTTGGGTCTTCTTACCTGGACCTGGGAATGCTTCTGTGCCTAACTATGAGGAGGAGACTGGAGCATATGGTGACACTACACTCAGGCTGTATTAGGGATGCTCCTGTGGAATCTAGTGCCTCAATCAGTTTTGGCTGAAGTCAGGAGACCTTGGCTATTATCCTCTTCAGGTTTTGTTTTGCACAAAGCAGAACAAAGAGTAAATTAGGACATGGGTTTCTATGCCTCTTTACAAATCCAAGCTCCTGCAGTGAATAGTGGAGAATGCATTTCACATTTAAAGAATACATAACAAAAGTTTCTTTTAAGCATCGGAGAGAAGAGTGAATAATCTTAACGCAGCTCCAGAGAAAAGATCTCAAAGGCAGCCGTTGGCAATTGAAATAATCAATTTCCTGAGAATAAAGAGGTAATAATATCACTTGCATGTCAAAAAGTTATCTAAGGCCCAGGTATTTCTATCTGAGTCTCAAGTTTAGCTTCCTAGTTAGAAGTATTTTTACATTTTTCCTGATTCTTCTCTGGGAATAAAAGAGGAGCCTGTCCGAACAACTCCTTTGTTCTCTCTAGTTAACAATTAATTTATTAATTAAATAATAACTGTTAACTGGTCTCTTTTTTATACTGGAAGGTCTGAGACACAGGAGAGTATTTGCTATGAAGCACAACATTCTCTTGGTGATGGCAGGTCAGTAGAATTCAGTTCCAGGGGAAACTCTGAGCGCTTAACAAGAATAGAACTGAAAATGAGCATTTTCCAGAGAAAAACATAAAAGTACAGCCATGCACCTGAAAAGTGTATATGTGCCAAGATCTATTTCATGTACCTGAGGCTTTTAGTTCCTCTAAGAAGGAATGTTACGAATCTTCCTGAAAGAAAGAACGAAAGAAAGAAAAAAGAAAGAAAGAAAGAAAGAAAGAAAGAGAAATCAAAAAGACCTCGCTCTCCAGAGTCACTTACCTTTCGTAGTGAGTACTGAAGTAGCCTATTAAAACTCACCAAGTCACAAAAACATGAATAAGAATATAAAGCATTTAAGAGGATAGAGAGAGATGTTGATCAACTGTTAAATGGTTGGTAAAGAGGAGAAATGTGATTCTGAGGAGAAAGAGGGATAAAAGTTTACTCATGGTTGAAGAATGCTAAATACACAATATGCACTAATAAAGAATAGAGGAGGATCCAGATGGTAGAAAAATGTCTTAATGTCATTAGTTCTATGAAACCAGATCTCTCTGGTTCACCTTGTGAACACTATAGAACCTCATTTCTCCATGTATTTCTAGATGGGGCTGCATCACCAATCCACTTTAAGTAAATCCTTTACCTCTCTCTCGTAGCCAATAAAATGGAAAGGCTACCAAATTGTAGAGAATGCTTTTATTAAAGTATGTCAATGCTATTTGTCTGACATGTAACATAACCACATGTTTGGTGAAGGGAATATATGGCTCTGTTGAGGCCAAATGGTCTTCACGAGAAATCAAAGAAATGCATGCATAACAGGAATTATAGGCAAAGGGGGTATTTTATTATTTTCTCTTAAGATTTTATTCTCTTTATTAATTATGTGTCTAGAGTTTGTGCATATGAGTGCAGAAACCCATGAAGGCCAGAGGAGGGCAGCAGATTCTCTAGAGCTGCAGTTACATATAGTTGTGTGCCAGTTTACATGGATACTGGGAATTGAACTGGGGTCCTCAGCGTCAGCAGAAAGTGCCCTTGATCACTGAGCCAAGCCATCATCCCAAGGAGTTTGTCTTTACAATACCTGACACTGTTCTCACTCCCTGACAGAAATATATATGATCAAATTAGCTAGAATGCAACTGAACAATTGCAGTCTATCAGGGAACACATTTACACACACACACACACACACACACACATAGGAACTTGGTCTTTATGCTTTAGACTCATGCCTTGGGAAAAAGACAGAAGCTTGGAAGAAGTCAAGCAGTACTGTATTTCTCTCTACATTTTGTTTCTGGGGAAGGAATTAAGACAGTACTGATAGTTTTACAGACGTGGAAACTTGCAGAAACTTGGTTTATCAATCAGGACCACAGGATTTTGTGAAGCTAGTATTCATACAGTTTGTATCTCTACCACAAAATGTTAAGGGAAAGAGAAATGCCGAGCTAACATCATCGATCCATATTAGCTGTACTAGCCGTGTGGTAGATCATGTATTCTTAAAGTAGCAAATAATTAGCTTTGCAGGTAATGGCAAAAAAAAAAAAAAAAATAGGTATTATAATGTCCCACCAAAGACTGGAGAACATAAGAAAGATACATAGTATTATCCATTGTCTTAAGATTCTAGAGCATATGATTAAAATATTTAAAAGGCTTTTTTTGTAGTTATGGTTGTTGTATTTTGGCTTTGGTTTTCGAGCGAGGGTTTCTCTGTGTAGTCCCAGCTGTCCTGGAATTTACTCTGTAGATCAGGCTGGTTTCAAACTCAGAGAGCTGCCCTTCCTCGGCCTCACATGTGCCGAGATTAAAGCCATTCAATACCACCACGTGTCATGAAAAGGTTTTAAGAAGATTTCTGAGTTCAATATTTTGTTAAAGGCAAAGGAACACTGACATGTGTGAAGAAATACTGTAATATGAGATTAAATGATCAAGACAAATATTTACACAACTATTTTTCACTACATATATAGAATGCCAAAGCACAAACTGTCTGTATGATATAGCAGGTGAGGAAGCAATAGAATCTAGAATTCAAGCAGACTTAAAAAGTTACCGTGTGTCTAGAGAAAGACATCTATGAACCCCCTCTTTCATTTCCCTTGCATATCACTGGAGAATGTTTATTCTGTTTTCCCTCACCCAAACAACAGAATTTAATCCAAAAGTATGTATTTTAAAGTAGAAAAACCTGGGATCCAACCACAAAACTTACCACTGATTCTTTGAACTTTATTTTTAAACTGGCTTTTGTGAAATCTTCAGTACATAAGGTTCTATGTCCTATATTTCTTCCTTCTGCTTTTACAAACTCCGAGGTTACACTCACAGTTTTCCAAGGCACTTTATTTGTATTTTTGAAATTCTAACATTATGTAAGGAACAAGATTAAAATCAGAGCAAAATTCTCCATGAAAACTTTCAACTCTATCTTAACAAAATGTTATGTCACATAATTTAGCTAGTATTCCATGTTCTGCCTCATGGAGATATATATATATATATATATATATATATATATATATATATATATGGTATGTGCTGAGATCAAAATATAATCAAAATATATTAACCCTATGAAACTGGATTTTGGCATAATTCTTCATTTATTAGTAGGAACACTTTGTTACAAATTGTATAAACTGCAAACAAACAACAATGTGTAACGATTATTGTTTTATCCTAATTCTGATTTGTTTGGGTATAGGCGTGTGTGTGTGTATGTGTGTGTGTGTGAGAGAGAGAGGGGGGGGGAAGATTGCGAGAGGTTAAATATATAATACCATTACCATGAGTATGTTAACAAACTAGTGATAATAGCATGTTTGGAGAGGTACACAGCAGTAGACATTGTATTAAATACAGGATTACATGGCATAGAATCACGTAGATGCCAAGTCTCTGTGCATAACAGTAAGGGATTTCCTAGATTATTTTAGCTTCTTATGCTGTAACCCATTGTCTTATGGATCTTGCTACATAAATTATCTTAATAAGACAATGGGTTACAGCATAAGAAGCTAAAATAATCATGCTGACAATCAGTATAAACCATCACTATTTTACATGGTATCAACATTGCTGTGGCCTTAGCACACCTCTCTGAGGAATAAAGAAGTGACAGAGGACTGCAAATATCCTTCTTAATTGAAGATCATATCTATCTTGTTATACCTAGCCCTCAATTAAGAATATATATATAATTACTTAGCTTCTCTGAACCTCAGATGTTCCTACTGAAAAGAAAGAAAATTAAAAAAAAATAAAATAAAAACATTTCTCCATGTACCTCATAAGGTAGTAATGAAAATTCATTTGATGGGTACTTTATAAACGGAAACATGTTATACCCACATGAGGAGTTATTTATATCACAGAAGAGAGAACTAATTCCTTAGCACAGACTGGTTTTGACTCCTAATCCTTCTGTTTACCACATACCACTGCTTGGCTTGATTCAGATTTAAGTAAAAATGGATTAGATTTTGATATGCAATAAAATGGAAAAATAACAAAATGTAAAAATAAAAATTAGAGAAACAGAGAGTCTGTTGAGAGGTTAGATTCACACAGATGATTTGTCCTTGTCAATGTTGATCACTAGCCTGGCCCAAGCTTGCTCATGCACAAAGTCAAGGAGACATACATTAGACACGGTTTTGCCATTGGTTGCATGACTGTTGTCCCTGAGATAAAATATATCTGAGTGGAGGATTTATGTGAATAGTCTCAATGACATCCTTCACCATATTTTAAATAAATAGGATGTCTAGTTTCTTAGTATAACTCCCTGTAGGATGACTTTTCCTGGAGAGACATGAACAAAAATCTATTTACTGAACATTGGAAAAACATTGATGACAAACCCAAGAAATGATTCCTACTAAGTGTAGATAGCGAACTGTTCAGTGTATTGGGTTTAAACAAGCATAGATGACTCAAAGACACCTCATCACACACACAAAACAAACAAACAAACAAACAAAACATCCCAGCATTAACAACTATTGTAAGATAGATACACACTGGAGCTGCCTGTATGACTCTCAGGCATCTTGACCTATAGGAAAAGTTCCTTCTACCTAGTAATTTTCACTGTATTTTAAACTGAGGGGAAGGGCTATGAATCTTGTACGTTTCAGGAGCTTCTGAGTTTTGTAAATTTTCTTTAATTACCTAGATTTTAAGTTCCATAATTCTAGAGAATTATGAACCTCCTCCTTCTGGGAGAAAAATTTTCAATTCAGTGGAAGTAGTTACATGAACCATTATAGTTCAATACAAAAAAAAAAAAAAGCCTATTGCACAAAGAACTTAGTAAATATGCTCTATTGTTTATTACACAGAGAAAAACAGCATTGTGAGATCATGCCTTGTAAGGTAGAAGATAAAGCTATGGATCCCACAGATATGCATACCAGCATAACAAAAAAAACAACAGCTAGCTTCTTGAACCCTCAAGTTCCCCTTCTGTTTGAGAACTAAGGACAGTTGTCATGGATTGAATTAAGGGCCTCTTATATTCCATTCATGCTAACTGTGCTACCAACATGCTATTGCCCAAGTCCAGTTCTCAATGATTTAGAAGTTTCTAAAAAGTACTGAACTCTCATTTTAGTCAACAAGTACACAAGTTGCAAGTTCTAAATGTGCTAGGGAATGCCACCTACATTTTTTTTTTGTATAACTAAAACTGGGGCCACCAAATGGGACATGTCCTTTTCTAAAGTGAGAAATGTCCTTATTGCTGGGATAGGTCCTGGTCCCACCCTCTCTATGGTTCAGAATCTGTGCCCTAGCTCAGATCAATCGCAGCACAAAAGGTCCCTACATGTCCACATAGAATCTGACTCTCTTTCATTGTCCATTACTGGGTCTCCCCCGCCTCAGTGACAAGCTCTTTGATTCAATTGCATTTCCATCTTCATAGAACTTAGTCCAGAGCAGGGAAACCCAGTGTGAGCTAAATATTGCCTGAGCAGCGGATGTGAGTAAAAATAATTTCAAGCACTTTCTATTGAAATTTGAAGACTCAGCTTCAGTGCCAAATTTCAGCTTTGTCCCTTAGTTTCTGGCAATAAGCAACTCTGCTGGAGGACAGTAGTGCCATTCCCACAAAATAGATTATGTGAGAAGCAGGGTCAAGTGCTATTTTTCAATAAAGTTTCAGCTACAATAAAGAAAACATTAGCACTTTCCCTCTCACCTCACTCTTTTATAAGGCAAAGGGGCTCCATATATATAACATAATAGAAAATTACAAGATTGGGAAATCTGTTAAAGGCATTTCTTCTACAGCATTAAGGAAAATTTATTGAACAAAATAGCTTTATATTACCACAAATCTTTAACATGTGCAAGAAAATCCAACACTATAAGGAGTGCTCCTTTTTAAATCGATGTTTAATAACTGTCATTTCTCAATTTACTCCCACCTAAAAGGTATGAACAAAGAATAAATGAGGGGCTAGAGAAATGGTCCAGCTGGTAAAAGCAATTTGTATTCTTGCAGAGGAGCTGCATTCAAGTGCTACCACCCATATTAGGTGGCTCATAATTGCCACCTCCTGTAACTCCAGATCCAGTGGATGCAGTGGTTTCTTCTGGCTTAGACACTCATGCAAATGGGTACATACACATGCTCTGTCTCTCTTTCACACGCATAACTTTAAAAAATTAAAATGGAAGATTTGTCTAAATGCTGACAATAGTGCAGACTATGGGTGGTGGTGGTGTAGTGATGATGGTGGTAGTGATGATGGTGGTGGCATGATGGTGATGTTGATGGAAAGGATAATGATAGTGGTAGTGGTGGTGGTCATAATGATAATGTTGATGATAGTAGTGGTGATGTTGATGGCAAGGATGGGGATGAATAGAGTACTTATCCTACAGCCGGCACTTGCTCTGAGATTGTATAAATCTCAAATGTACATGTTTACATTTAATCCCTACTTCTCTAAGATATAGATACTATTATCATCTCCATGGGGGTGGGGGAGGGCAAAACTTAGGTAGAGACAGTTAAATAGCCATGGTTATCAAAGACATACCTGAGTCGTGACAGTGACTCATTGATTTTTTGGAGTATAGGTAGATTTGACACTAATATAGTAATGATTGCTAACATATATTGTGCATATAAGAAGGCCAGATACTCTTCTAATGCTTCTAAGTTCTTCTATGCATAGTAATAGGTACAAGTTTCATTATTTTATATATGGATCTTACAAAGAAGAAAACCAAGACTAAGGTTACACAGTTGCAAAGGTCAATAGAGACAACCTCATACCAGTGATGCTGGCTGCTGGCCTCTGCCTGTGCTTTTCTTTGTTTTGATTAGCTATTTATTACATGCAAGCACAATCAAAGTACTTGAATTGCGTTTCTCTTGCTCCTCTTCCTAACCCTTCCCAGATCCACATTCACTCCCAGCTTCAGTTCGTTACTTTCCTCCATTTACTCGAATTGTGAGTGTGCAGTCATCCACTGTAGCGTGCTTGACTCACTGTGAACAATACCCTTAAAGAAAATTGACTCCTTTCCCAAAGCCTTGAATTGTCTCCAGCTCCTCAGTTAGGGGTGAGAGCTCAGGACCCCTCCCATCTCTACGCTAGAATGCTAATGAACTTGTTGTTCTGCAGTCTTCCCTGGGTAACCACAGCTGCTCTGAGTTCATACATTCAGTGGTCCTGTCACATCCAAGAAGACAAAGATTCCTTCTGATTCTTCCTAACTTTGTCTATTACAATTGTTTTGCTCCCTCTTCTACAGTGGATCATGAGCATGGCCAAGGAGAGGTGTGATACAGATTTTGTTCCCATTTTTAAAACCAGCGTATTATACTCCTTTCTGTGAAACAGAAAAGTCCAGAAACTATGTTTCCACTTTTATCCACACCTCCTATACTTATCTGTTCAAAACTTCTACATCTATAATTTCAATCACTCTAGCAGCCTTCTCGTCTTCTTTTGGCCAGTTGCTTCTAGTTTGGCTTCTTTATACCTCACAGCACAAAAGGTCAACTAAATTCAGTCTATCTTCCACACCATTTTCCCTTGAACACTGCACTAACTAAGCCCTTCAGTCACTCACCACTGCCCACAGCAAAGGTCAAAAACCCTTCAAATCCCTCCGAGAAGCCCCAGGATTTGGCTTCACTTTTTTCCTCTCTTGGCCTCACCTCTCCATGTGCCCCATTTCCCCTTTTCACAGATCCACCAACAACAACTTCTAAACTATTCAAAGATCCTAGGAACACAACATGTTTTGGTTGGCCCTGAACTTTCCATCTGAGATGAACTTCCCCAGGACTATACTTCTTTGTTGGGCTTCTATCCCTCCTGTAAGGGTTCAGTTCAAGCGTGGCCTCCTCCATGAAGCCTTCAGGAAAGCCTTCAAAGAGTAACTGACAGTAACAGTTGACTATCTGCACTAGTCACTAGTGTCCCCAAAGTCAGTGACCAGTGATGTGTTTATGTAAGTCCTCTTCAACAGCTGGCTCATGTCCTGCCCCTTTAAAATTGCACTGAGAGCCTATCAACAGCCCTTTGTTTCAGTATTTTCAGGTATACGCTAATAATAAAGCTGAGGCTGACGCTGTTCTAACTTTTTTGGGACTACGTGACATGTAGTCGGAACCAAACAAAACTATAAATTGCCTGGCTGATGAAAAATCCCCCAATATATCCCTTGAGGCTGCTTTGCAGATACTTCATAACTGGTTCAAACAGCTGCAGCATTCTCAAAAAAGGTAGAGCACTTAAAGTCAAGTTTTTAACAACCTAGAATAACAAGACAATCTGTAGAAAGAACGCACCTGAACATTGTCAGACCCAGGTAGATTGCTGGGCAAAGAGGGAAGCTAACACAGCCTCTAGAAAACCACACAGTCACACAGAAATTGAAAATGAATAGATAAGTGTCTAGTTTCCTTTGATTTGATGTAATAGAATAGTTTGACCAGAAATGACTCGGAGAGGATGGGATTTATTTCCTTTTACACTTCCAGGTCATCATCCATCATTGAGAGAAGTCAGAGCAGGAATTTAAGGCATGAACCTGAAAGCAGGAGTGTTTGCCAGTCCACACAGAATTTTCTCTGACCAGAGGATTCTGACTCAGTCAAAGAAGTATAGGACACTTGCTTAAAGGATGCTACTTAATAATTGTCCCACTTACAGCCAAGGAAGAAGAGAAAAAAAACCCAACAAAACATCATCA
Organism: Arvicanthis niloticus; assembly: GCF_011762505.2. Classification (NCBI taxonomy): domain Eukaryota; kingdom Metazoa; phylum Chordata; class Mammalia; order Rodentia; family Muridae; genus Arvicanthis; species Arvicanthis niloticus. The sequence goes on from NC_047666.1 coordinate 17,270,328, forward strand.
CGTCATCATCATCAATAACAAAACAGGTAGAAAAGCTAGTGGCTGGTTTACAACCTAATTCATCCCTCCCTCATTTGTGCGTGTGTGTGTGTGTGTGTGTGTGTGTGTGTGTGTGTGTGTGTGTAAACACATGACATATAAAATAAATAAATGTACACTTAATTAATAAATATTTAAGGGCCAAATCAGCCTTAAAAATAAAACAAAATAATACTATAGCTCACAGTTCAATGCACAAACCCCAAAAACCAACATACCATGTAAAGAAAAATGAAAGATTTGACAGTAAAGATGAGTAGTCACCTGCTTTGAGTGGGCTTCTTACAGGTAATTCTTTAATGCTTTAAATTTTTTCCCCAGAGCTCAGCAACATGTCTGTTCAAAGCCTATCTATGTTGGGTTCTCATGGTAGCCTTTTGGTAAAACACAAGATGATCCCAATAACATGTAGGGTAGACCAGTTATTTTTGAGGATGTCAGGCTGCTGTTTCCATGGGTATTTACGTCATGAAAGTAGTGGGTTAAGAAACTCTGTGTGTGCACAGTGAAGGTGACTTGGGAGAACTAGAGAGTTTATTCTTGAGTCTTCACACATTGCCAGATTCTCCAGGATTGTCTCTGTTCAATTGAAGAACTTACCTGTTTCATGGAGAAGAGAAATGATTTTGTCACCAGATATGAGGTTCATCTGCTATAGCTTCTTGACAACAGGGCCCCAGAAAATTATCTAGCTGGGCCCAGCTCCTTGGAAGACAGTGGATACACTGGTGGTGACAGAATTATAATTTTGGGATACTACCTAGGAAGCATTGTTAGTGATACAAGAGTATAGATCACACTACCACAAGCTCCAGCTCTCTTACACATGATGGCTCTCTCACAAGCTAATGCTTTGCTGACTAATTTATACAGCCTAGGGTTATCTTTCCATGGAATGGTACTGCACACAGAGGGCTGAGTCCTTTTATATCAGCTAAGACAATCAAGGCAATCCCTCATAGAAAAACCTGATGTAAACAATGGCCCAATTAACTCTCTTTTTTGGGTGCCGTGAGGCCATGTGAAGTTGACAATGTCAACTAGGACAGGATCCTATTAGACTTCAGGAATAACATGGATACTTTCCCACCAAATCTGAAGTAATTCATACAAAGGTGCACAGTACAAGTGCATAACTTCAGTGTGTCATCTCTGAAACTTCAGGTATTACCTCCATAACTTTAGTGTCACCTCATTAACCTCAGTTGTTACCTCCATAACTGTTTCCCCATATTCTCTACTCCAGAATAAATCCATAACCTTTCAGTCAATATAAGAAGGGCATATGATTTCAGCTTAGAGTTGGTTTGGAGTTGGTAGTCTTGATTTTCACATACATTTTATCAACACCAACACCCACATATTAGAGAACACTGGTGCACCAAAAGATATTAGGTGATTTCATTCAATAATTTGTTAGCTCTTACTAATTTTTAAAAATAGTAGATTTCATTACGCCATTATCAAACACACATATATAAGGGACTTTGCTCATATCCCTGTGTTATCCATACTTATCTCCACTACCCCTTCTGCTAGCACCCTTCCAATTCCATACTAGACTCTTTTCTGTTTGCATGTGTTTTTAACACAACTTTAATTAGCTGAGATATTGACAATATGTTACACCCCAGAAAATCGTTTCAAAAACAAAACATTCATCAGTTAATCCAAGAAAGAGAGTCATTTCTCTGCTGGAGCTGGAAACTTTATGGAATCATCTTCATAGTTCCATGTCTTCAAGTCTCAATGCAACTTTTTATCACTGGGAAACTAGTTCTCAATTTGAAATTTTGGATGAGGAGCTAAGACTTACTCTTTCGTGTATTCCACTGCTTCCCATGAAACACTGAAAGTCATGTCACATCTTGTGTGTCCTTCCATCCAAGTATTGAGGTCCCAGCAGCGTCACCTGCTTTTATTTCAACACTATCAGGGGACAGAGGAAGTTGCAGCAAAGAGGAGTCAGCCTCGATCCTGACTCCAGCAGCCAGGTGCCTAATGACCATAACTTGTAAACACTCGAGTAACTTCAGTACAAAACATGAAACTAGCACTGGGAGAAAAAGAAAAGGAATGACTTTTTTAAACCTATAGGTTTATAGTCTAGTTTTAAAAATAAATACGATATTATATTTTAAAATCTCTGTATATTGTGTGTGTGTGTGTGTTTGCATCTCTGTGTGTATCTGTGTGTGGCTGTGTGCCTGTGTGAACTTGCTTTTATGTGCATGTGTATATATGCATGTGAGTGTGTGGTATGTGTGTGTGCCTATGTGTACATGAGTGCGTGCAGGAATGGGTCTGTGGGCATGGGTGGGTATTTGAAAGTTGATTTCAGAATAATATATATATGTGTGTGTGTGTGTGTGTGTGTGTGTGTGTGTGTGTGCATGTGCACTTCAGAGAACAACATTGGGGTGTCAATCCTCAGGTTGTTCTTGCTCTCAAATGCACATGCCTGGCTAGCTGCCTGTCAGCTTCCTGGGATTTTCTTGTCTCTACCTCCCATCTCACTGTAAGAGGCCCGGCATTATAATAGATGCTATTGCTTTCAACCTTTATGTAGATTCTGAAAATCTGATCCTAAGTCCTTATGCTTGCATAGCGAGTACTTTATGCAATGACACACCCCATCAGTCTAGGTAATACTGTTTTTTAATTTGTTTCCTAATTTAGACTTTCTTGGAGAGTTTCCCTCAAATGGCCTATGAAAACAGGACAAGTTGTGTGGTGATGTGTATCTGCAATGTTGCCTCCGGGACGATAAAGAGCTTTGTTTTAACCATGACCGTGGCTTATCCATTCTTCTGTTACCTAAAATCTCCTGAAATTTGATAATATTCTATTATTTGACAATGAAAATTCAGTTCCAAAATTAAAATGTTTCTGAGGAAATAAAAGACTAATGCTTAAATGACATATGGTAGGAAAAATGTCCAAGCATCAATCTTCATGGGAGCAACTGTGTGAAAAGAATACCACAAGTTTGCAAGCATGGATTTTTAAAGGTATTTAGTCTGGGTCAGATATTTCTCTATGTGCTCATAATTGGCAGGGTTGGCTTTAATCCTCAATCTCTGTGACTCCACCAATAAGTTCTCTTTTATCAAAGAGCCTAAGAAGAGAGTGTATTATCGTGAGGATGTGGTTTTACACACACACACACACACACACACACACACACACACACACACACACACATTGCTCCCAAGAAACTCTCTACTGCAAATTTCAGCATTTGAGTATATTCAGGAGAATGAATACCCATCCAAGATGCTGAGGACTGTTTTCTCTGCTTGGTATGATCGTCATCCCTTACCTGTCACATGCTGTGGACAAATCATCCTCTAAGGATGCACTGATCAATTTTGAATTCCATTGTTCCATTTGTGATAGAGCAGAGGTGAAAGTTACACTTCTGTTTGCTTTTGTTTGGTCTTGTTTTAAGATCTCTCACTTGAATACAAAAGCCAAACTCTCCTTGTCCACTCTAATGGCAGCAACAGGTACTTTCCTGAGAGCTTTCTGGATGAAGATGCCTCAGTCTCTCTCCTGCTTTACCCTACTTAAAAGGGTTTTCCTCCATGGTGTCTTCGGAGACTTTTCATACCCAATTCAAATTGTTCATGTTCCTAATCTGGCAGGGATCCAATGCAACTTTGTGGCCAAGTGTTTCATTGTGTCACACTGAATTCTATAGAAACCATTGCCTGAATGGGAGAACAATGCAGTGTCAGGAATTCTTGTTTCTCTTTGCTGGTCCAAGGATTATGGCTCTATCTTTCAGGAGGAAGAGTAGCAATGCATATCTTTGATTGTACAAACACAAGCTATATGCTTTCTGAGATGATGAAAGCATTCTCATTACTTTGAACAATGGGACTGATGCTGGCCGTTGCAATCAAGTATATGGGAATATCGTAATCAAGATGCAATAGATCATGTATCAGCATTACTCCAAATAAAGCAGCAATTGCACTCTGTGGGCCGATTTAGTTTTCCATTAAGTAGAAGAATAAACTGAAATAAGAGGAAGAGATATTTAAAAAGAATCTCTGTCTGGCTTAAGAGATTTGTTACATTTAAGTTTGTCTTACAAAAAAAAATCAGTGAATATAACTATGTAAACATTCACTCTTCTTAACTGTAAATAAGTAAACAAATAACCAACAAACTTTTCAGATCAATTAAAGAATGCTCCTTCCAAGCAAAGACAATACGTTTTAGGATGTGCTGGGAAACTATGAAAAGAAATGAAAAATACAAAATGTATAACACAGGAAAATTCTCCAGAATTTTGCAGGACTGCTAGATCCCATACTTTGAGGCTGTAGTTGCTACATTCTTTGAGAGTAAGGGAGAGTACCAGATTCACTCCTATCCTCTGTAATGGAGAAGTAAGTGAAGTGGAAAGAAAACAGAATATAGAAAGAATACATTGCGGGAGCTATTTTCAAAAGTTTTGGTATATTCAGCTAAATATCACCCAACAATCTAAACTCCTTTGTTCTGTGTATCACAAAGATATTATGCAGAGAGATTCACATCAGCTATTCGATTATCCATTAGCGCTTGGAAAATGACAGAGTGGCAGACTCTCAGTAGGTGTGTGTTATAGTATTAAATGTATGGATATATGTATAGAAGTATAGATTAATGAGTACATGGGTAAGTGGGTGGGTGAATGGATATATATATATATATATATATATATATATATATATATATTCTCAAACACTCAGTAGATGTTAGATTTTGGAAGGTATGGATGGTTGGATAGATGAATTGGTAGATGGGTAGTTTGCAAGGTGAATGGATGAATACATAGAAGGGTATGTGAATGGATAGGGAGCTGAATGAGTAGATGAAAGGGAAATAAAGGCTGAATGATAGACTATGCAGTGAGACAATAAATGAAGAAGCAGAAGAGAAAGTCATCCGCAAAGAATGGCAGATGTCAATTTTCTTCCTATGAAATTTTGTTGGTCCTACTCCTGGATGTGTTTTAATCTTTTATATCTTTAAACCCTTTCTCATTAAAAGTGTTTCAACACAGCAGAGGACAAACTCATTCTTAAGAATACATGAAGCGTGTTCTAATGGAACTAAATCATGCCTTTACTTTTAAATGTACAAAAGGTACTTTAAAGATTTTATTTTAAGTGCCACTTCTTGAGCACAGGTCCACTGAGTTCACTGAGACATGAGCGCACTCCTCCATAGCAGTGTGTGTTGCCACTGATGGAGAATAAAGTAAAAATTGAGCAAAGCTCCCCAAGAAGTGAAAAATATGGTGTGTTGACCTAGCTTGTGAGATTACATGCTGCAGTTTTTCAACGTTCACTTCCACTTATAGCGCCAGGTGAATCATTATAGAAATATGAGGTACTGGCTTTCAAGCGAGGGCCAGAAAGGCTCTTCCCAGTGCTCTTTAAAATTTTTCTCCATATAGGATCATCTCAATCTACCAAAGGGCTATTGAGAAGTCTTGTTCCTGACTTATGGACACCTTTATTTTAAACACATTTGGCTTATGTGTGAATGCAAACTGACCTGTCTGAGAGATTGACAAGGTGTTATTTTAAGTTGTGAATTTATTCACCTCACAAAGCTGCCAAAATAGGGTATGAGTCAGAAGCCAAACCACAAAAAAATGGCTATTTAGCAGGGAAAGTGTTACATGGTCAGACACAGCACCCCAAATACATCAGGACATATTTGGGAGGATGTGGAAAATTGGAATTAAAATATATCAAGAATTCAGGGCTAACGTTTTTCTGCTTAAGAGAGAAATGAGGCATTGAATATTGAAATGTTGGCAGGGATACCAAGTGTCCTCAGCAGCTCTCATTTATCCACTCAGATGGGAAATCAATGTGAAAATTTTACAGGATGGACTTCTCTTCTCCACCCAACACTATAAAAAGGTACCTTCATATATTCATTCCAAATAACTGATATGCTGAAAGGACATTCTGGAATATACATTTGAGCAAAGTTATTAAATGTTAGCAATTCAAGATCAAGGTACTCTTTCATATGGTATAAGAAAGATACTGCCAGTTATCATCTTTAAATTAATACATATGTTTATATTAATATATATTATATATTATATATTATATTTATAAAATAAGTTACACAACAAAACTGTAGGACAGTTCATATTTAATCAGGTACTTGTTATAATCAAATAATTGTTCTGCTAAGTCAGGAAAAACTCAGTGAATTTCTTTGTATGTATGAGATAGAGGTCTATACCATTGTCAGAGTGTTGTTTCTTTGGACTCATCTATGCTAAGGGGAGAGGGTATGATGTGGGTCACTTGACAACTTAGTTTCTGTCTTATATACCAAAACAATTAATCCCATGTTGCTGTACTGCAGCCAGATATCATGGTTTGAACCAATACTTAGGGCTAGGAGATGACTCAACAGTTATCATGAAGACCAAAACAACTGCATAAAGGCTGGCTGGGTGGTAACAAGTCTGTAATTGCAGCAACACTAGGCAGACACAGGAACAGCATCAAGGCTTTCTACGCTAAAAGAATCACCAAGCTTTGAGTTCAAGCAAAAAAACTCTGTTCTGATATATAATAAGATGGAGAACAGTCAATGAAAGAAAATGTATATCAACTTCTTGACTCCACACTTGGAATATATACAGAAGCATATACCTGCCTGAACACAGGGGATCATACATATGAGAACACACGTGTACAAAAAAAAACTGACTCATTTTTATGGGATTGTTCTCAGAGATTAGGTATTCAGCACAGAGTAGGCGAGCTATCTGTTTGAGATTTTGCTGGACTGGAAAGTTGAGTGCTCTGGTCTCATCTCGCGGATCTTCCAAGCTCACTGGTAGTTGCCAAATCCAGTTCCTGAAAGTATAAGGTCCCCACGTCGTCCATGCTGGCTAAGCTAGGGTGATTCTTGACAGTCATAAATCTCCCAGTGCTCTTGTTGCCCTCTTATTATGCTAATTTCTCTATCCATCAAGGTAGGGTTTAATATAGTGAAGGATATTCAAGGGTGACTACCCTATAATATTCATTTGTTCTCACACTCCATGTGAAGGATTTGCCAGGGTGTATAACACAGCTCTGATATCTTTGGCCCATCTTAGAATTTTGTGAGCCACCCATAGATTCCAACCATGAGAATAAAAACAAAAGAGAGTAACAAAGGAAGAACAGATGTCTCTTCAAGCCATCTAGATGTAGACAAAATTATCAGAGAATTCTAGAACTGGGAAAGGAAGTAGTGCTTATTCTTTGAGTCTCACAACAAGAAGCTATCCCCTTCTTGTGGTGCTCCTTTAGAAATGTGGCCTTTCCATTGGAGTGCCCAGCCACTATTTATACATCTACAATACAACCCCTATACCTATGACTCTGGGAAAGATTGTAAGACCAAAAGAATCAGGAAGTCTCTTCTGAGATTTTGTCTCCTAGATATGACAGGAAAGCCAACCCATGAAATGGTTTTCTATCAGATCTTTATGATGACAGTGCCAGCTGACATGCCAGTGCTGATGAAGCGAATAAATATCTTGGAGCTCCAACCACAGATAAGGAATGACAGGCAATTAACAGTTCTAAGACATGGAGAATTAACCTTCCCTAGGGATTAGTCCTTCGATTCATTGTACAAATAGCCTTAAATCATACATAAGTAAGCAAAATTAAACATACTTAGCAGGTTGTATAATATACTTATTCATATACATTTAACACTAATAACTGAGGAATAAAAGGAACATGAGAGGCATTGGGAAATCTTGGAAGAAGGGGAGGAAAGGGAAGTTATGAAAGTTTAGTTTTTAAAGAAAAGAATTGTGATTTATTATATTTAAAAAGGAGTCTCAGGAGGTGATGCTGACTGACTCCTGTAATCTTGGTCTTTGGGAAACAAGTCTAAGAATCTCTACAAATTTAAGGCCAGCCCAATTGATGAAGCACAAGATTCTGTCTCAAGACAGAATAAACAAACAAAAATTCCAAAGGAAAAAGCCCACAGTGTTACCTACCAGCTATCCACAGTTTGTCCGTGCATAAGTATCTGTTGGAATACATGCAGTCCCCAGTTACACACATGTACACACATGACAAAAAGACTATTCAAGTAGATAAATGCTTTTAGATACAGTGTCATGCAGGTATTCTTTGCATTGCTCTCCTTGACACAGTAGGTTAGTAATTTAGATATGAGTTATTTCTTGTAGCCTCTGTTCTTTAACTTCTATCCTTAAATCTCTCAAAAGAGAAACTGTTTCCAGCATTTAACACATAGTCCACATTTCTGGGTCTGGATCAAAAATTGGACATAATTGGACAATTATTAATTAGTGTGCAAAGTTAGAAAAAAAGTAAGTCAGAAGCAATTACAGTAGACTGAGACTGTAGCTTGGTTCATAATATTTGTCTAGGCTGCATGAAGGCCTGGTTCAATCATAGCACAGCATAAACTGAGACTTATGGCACACACCTGTAAGCTCAGCATACGAGAGTTGGAGACAGCATGACCAAGAGTTAAAGACCTAGTCAAAGAAGTTTCTTTGTACAGCAGTTGGCCATTGATGAAGAAACTAACTACCAGTCAAAAGGTAAAGAATAAGACTTACAAGGCTCAGGAATCACTGCAGAAAAGGAAGAGAAGATTGTAAGAGTGAAACAACGTCCTAGATGTGACAGGACCATCACACTCATGGACTCACATTAGCTGCAGTTCTCTGCACAGGACCTGCATTAGATCAAGTTAGTCAATACTCAAGCAGGGAACTGGAGGAGTTTGCCAGCCCTGATTCCTAATGGAGGAGCTATGAATGGTTGATGGCTTCTGCAGAGGAAAAAGTAAGTTTTCTTCTTAAATGTAGCTTTTCCTAAGTTGGCATCCATCCAAAGGTTTATGGCTCTATACCCAGAAGTATATGGGCAGCACAAGTTTTAGTCAATGGGTTATTTTTTTAAAGTAAAATAAAATAGAAACAGAATATAAAATACTGGTGCAGGGGGACTTGGAAAGATAAAGGTAGAACTGGGCAGTGGTGGAACATGCCTTTAATCCCAGCACTTGGGAGGCAGAGGCAGGCGGATTTCTGAGTTCCAGGCCAGCCTGGTCTAAAGAATGAGTTCCAGGACAGCCAGGGCTACACAGAAAAACCCTGTCTCAAAAAACAAACAAAAAGATAAAGGTAGACCCTGGAAGAATTAAAGGGAGGAGCTGCTGATCAATAGGATCAGAATGTATACATTTCTCAAATAGTTAATAAAATATTATTAAAAGGACAAAATGTACTTTAAAAATCACAAGAATGTTTAAAGAAAAAGAAAAAGTAGTCTCACAATAACAACAATAACAAGTTACACAAAGGTAACTTTCTTGCTGGTTGGTTACAGGGTCAACCAATAGTAAAATAAAAGGATGCTTTAATACTTGGCTTTGAAATCCACTGAGCATTAGTGAATCGAACCCAAACACATTCACGCATGTCTTTATCTACGACAAGTCTTCAGCCTCCAGCTTTCTTATGATAAATAAACCTCAGCTCTCTTGCCCTGCCCTCCACACCAGAGCATCCCTCATTCTCACATGCTTCTCCTGAGTCACATTACTTCTTTAAAAGACATCTTGTTGATGATGAAATGGTGAGTCACAAACATGGGGGAATTAATAGACCTTTAAAATTAGTAAAAATTCAAAAATAAAAATGAAAAGCTCTAATTTTTTTCAAGTTCTAAAATGCCCAAGACACAATGAAAAATTTTCAAGCAGTCAGACCTCCTTTTATAAAATGTAACTATAACAAAATCAATTGTTTAAGTAAATATAACAAAAATTCTGCAGTGGCAAGCCAAGCAATGAAGAATTCCTACCATGAGAATAACCAAACAAGAAGAAACAAATTCTAATAATACCCAATAACAGCCACTTCATACACAGACAAGTATATGAAGCCATTGTTTGTCATCTTTACCTGGATCAGAAAGATGATTTTTATCAAGATAGGAAAACTATCTTATGCTATAGATGTTAACTAGCCATGTGAGCGGGCGCATGCGTGTGTGTGTGTGTGTGTGTGTGTGTGTGTGTGTGTGTGTATAACACAGAAATCTTTGCATTAAGATGTATACAGTCAGTTCATGAAGATGGTCCATGTGTTGACTCATCTCTGAAGCTGGGCAGTAAACTATCATGCATAAAGTGGATAAAAACCAGGTGTTTCTGCCGTTCTAGAAGGAAGTCCACACACAAGCTATCTCCAAAACTCACAGCAAAGATTTACTTTGCTTCCTGTTGCAGAAAACTCTGATGTTCCTATGCTTATCAGGGCCTTACTTTTGTCTCTGCCTTTAGTATTTAATAGTCCTTCTCCTGTATATCTTTATCACCTGACCGTCTTCCACAGGTATCCTAACCTGATCATAGAGACGAGAGTTAACTCAGTGAAGTGAACAAAAAGAATGAGAGGCGGAAATGCAAAGACCATGCTGACTATGAACAGGGGTGGTAGAAGGGAGCAAGCTTACCCACTGAAAACATGTTGGGCTATATTAACAAGAACATCAATTTATGAAAGAACTGAGGTTGCAGACTGGGAGAAGTTCTTAGAGCTTCAAATTTGCTCGATCTCTTTAAGTGACCAATGAATAAACTCTTTCTGTTGTATATCCCCATTGTATGATCACTAGGCCTCTTCTGAATCCTCAGATCACTTCTGATGATCACCAAAACATCAACTGGGAACGTAACACAGCCCTTTTGCTGATCAAGAAGAAGCTTTTTCGTTGTTGTTTTCGGATCTGTGATTGAAAGCGGAACCTAGTCCATGCTAGACAAGCACTCTGCCACAGAGATTCATTCTCAGCTCCCTCTTATATTATTTTTGATCAAAAAGAAAAACTTAAAAATTTGGTAACTCAACAAAAACTGCAGTATCTACCTGTGAGAGCATCTCCTAAAACAACATGGGTCTGTTCTCTGAGTTTCCATTAGAACTGACCACAGTGACGCAACTGTTTCCTCGTTCATGATAAGCAAAAAACATTTAACAGGAGTCCACTCTGATTCTATGAGAGCCATGAATTTTCTTTTATTAGAAATGATCCTTTAATGCTTCAGAACCATAAACTACACTTAAATTTGAGCTGAAGCGCACCTTCCCCCAGCTTTCCAATAAGCAGGCCCAATGAAACCATGTAGACTAATTCTCATCACTCTTCCACATCATGACCTAATAAATATTTGAAAACATCTCCCTTGACTCCTCAAAGTGCAGCACCCCTGTTACTGCCAAGTGGGTTCAAACTACAAAAAGGGAAAGCAAAAATCCTTACCTATGTCTCCGACCTATGTATCAAATGATGGATTTTTTACTAAATATTTTCCCAAAACATTAGGCATCCTCAGAGACAGACCCTGTTCATTTATAGAGGAATTAATTCTGAGTTTGTCTTTCATTTGTATATGTTTGTCTATAATTTACAATGACCATTTCTGTCTTGCTGGGGGCCACATGCACTATGCTCTAGTTTTTAATTTTCAAAATATTGTCAAGGTTTTAACTTCAATTTTCTACAAAAAATTGAAAAAAAACTTTCAATTTTTCTGCAAAAAAAAGTTTAAAAAAACTCCAAGTTTCTGCAATTTTCAGAAACTACACTTTTGTTACTTGATAGTTCTCCAAACTGCACACATGTGTACTCCGAGAGACTGTCACTCTCCCAGACACTCTGAGATTTCTCATGTTCCAGTGACCTCAATTTTGCAGAAAAAGTGGAATTCAATAAATACAATGTATTGGTTACCTTTTGTGTTGATGTGACCGAATACCTGACAAGAAGCTACTTAAAGGAGGAAGAGCTTGTGTTACATTACAGGGGAACATAGAAATGGCCAGAGTGATAGGAATTTGTGGCAGGGCACGCTCCAATCTCAGTAGAACAGAAGCAGAGAGCTCAGAGTGAAAAGGAGGCTGTCCAATAACCTTAGGCCTAATCCCAGCCACCTAATTCTTTTCAAAAGTAGTCACTTCTTTAAAGGTTCCACAGCTTACCATGATAGTACCACCAAGCAGGAACCAAGCATTCAAACATGAGAGCTTGCAGGGGTGGGTCATTTCACATTCAAGTCATAACAGAGGTAAGAAGACCAACCTACCCACAAAACTTTTGACCCAAAATGTGTCTTGTAGTCAAGAAACCTAGGGACAAAGATGGAGTAAAGACTGAGAGAATGACCAACCAATAACTGGCCCAACTTGAGACCCATCCCAAGGGCAAACACTAATCCTGACACTAATAATTATACTCTTGTTATGCTTGCAGACAAGAGCCTACCATTGTTGTCCTATGAGAGGCTCCACACAGCTGCTGACTGAAACAGACGCAGATGCTCACAGCCAAACATTATACAGAGCTCTGGGAGTCTTATGGAACAAGACCCCCCAAAAGCAAGTTGGGAGAAGTATCTAGGCCTCTGAAGGGGATATGAACTCCAACTGAATCATTTGTCTACCTTATTATTTGAGATAGAATCTCTTTTTGAACCTGATACTTACCACTTTGGCTAAAATTGGATGGTAAGTGAGCCCTAGGGATCTAACAGTGTCCTTAGCACCAAGCATGTGTCATAGACTCTGTATCTTCACATGGGTACTGGGAATAGGAACTGAGATTCTCATTATTTTCTAGCAAATGCTTTACCCAGTGAGCTGTGCCCCCAGACCCAGTGTTGTATTTATGAATCTGAGGTGACCTTAGGTTATATTCTTGGTGCTGCATGGTGCTGCATGGATATTTGCAAGGATGTGTGATCAGAGGGAGGAAGCACATTGTTCAATCATTTAAACTTGTGCACATAAAGTGAACCTAGGAAGATGTTGCTGTCAGATGAGGCATTAACACCGCAGTTTATATAAAAGCCAGATTTTCCCTTTTATTGAAAATAGTTTTTTTTTCTCACATAATATATCGTAATTACAGTTTCCCCCTCCCTCTACTTCTCCCAACTCCTCTCCCCTCCCCTCCCACCCAGATCTACCCGATTTGTGTCTCTTATTAGAAAAAAAAAAAAAAGGATGAAAAAAAGTGCCAGATTTTTAGAAGTAATTTAAGAAGTCAGTTGCTTAAGGAAATGCTTCTAGAGTCTGAGTTTTGCTTTTATCTTTGGTAGAAAGAGTGATGTTTGCATTTTTAAAAATTCCTTTGTAGTTACTTATTCATTGGGTAGGTGGGCACACAAGACATATTGTAAATGCATGGATGTCAGAAGACGAATTGGTTCACTCCTTTCAGTATGTGTGTCCCCCAAGGAGTTAGTTCTGGTCATCAGCACTGGCAGCAAGAGCCTTTATCCACTGAGCAATCTTGGCAGCGTGGAATTTGTGTTTTAACATGAAAGCAGATAAACATGTTTCTAGTATTGGAATTTGGGGAGAAAGAATGGCACAAAGAAGTATTTACTCCCCTGATAAATCAGATTGGCTCAGGAGGGAAAAATGGTGTTGGCAGCCAATTATTCTTGGGAGATAATATGTTAGTCCTTAAAAGACAAAATAGTTTTCTTTTCTCTGTAGGTAAATCTTCATGTCAACATGTCAGCATGTAGAAAACAGCTTGGATGAGGAATTTCTTCGAGTTGTCTCTCAGGCTTGTCGAACCTGATACTCACAGGCCTGGTATACGTCAGGATAGCTATTGGTACTGCCCAGCACAGGATCATAAATTTATTTAAAGCATTATAGTAATTTTTGCATCATTTTACCAACTGCATCATTTTCAAAAGCAAACACTAGAGATTACATCCGCTCATCATCCCCAATGGCTGAGGAAGGGCTGCCAGCCATAGCCTCTGACAATATCCAGCCTATGGCCTTTTTCATATGACCTCACAAACTAAGAGAGGTATTACATTTTGCCTTTTAGAATTTTGATTTTGTGTTTTCACCTAGTCAAGAAAAAATTAAAATCTAAAGATGAATATCTTCTTACCCCATAAAAATGCTAAGAAACGTAAATTCCAATAACCTCAACTGGATAGTTTTCCACACAAAGTCACACCCAGTTATACAACCAATGGCTGTGTTTGCATTAAAGCTGGAGTTGAACATTCTGGTGTCAGCCAAGAACACGTGACTCACAGAACACGGGAAACACACACAGGGAGATCAAACTAAATCCTGAAAGTAAACCCTTTGATTCAATCATTTTCAGTAACCTTTCCAGTTCCTACACAGTTTGCCTGACAAAACAATACAGACACTCTGCAACTGTTCTTCTAGTTTACAACTCTCACATGGGTACCGAAGTAGGTGACTTACTAACAGAGTATTTCTGGTATTTTGGTGTTTGCTCACTTGGTTGCTTTTCTCAGTACTGTTACTGTTTCTTTGTAATTGTCACTTGTGCATCGTTTGTATTCCCTCTCCAGTCTTGTCTTCACTTGGGATGAAGTGAATCATTTGTAAGAAGCCGTCAAAATGTTTAACCTCACATTTGTTCATTCTCCCTCCACCCATTATACCAATTCACCTTCCCAAACAGAAACAATTGAGAACAAATGAACAACAGCATATCAGTCTCTCGTTGCCAGACTGTTATACTGGCAGCCCAGATCAGTCACTAGAAATTTTCATTTTTTTATGGTGGTGATTGGGCAGAGGGAAGAGACAGGGTCTAGACACAGGTCTGTTACCTAGACTGGACTTGAACTTGGCATATTGCTGACAGTGACTTTGAGCTTCTGATCCTCTTACTTTTACTTCCCAAGTGCTGGCTGACAGATAGACACCACCAATCCTGGTTTACATGGTTCTGGGGATCCAACCCAGGACCTTTTCCATGTGAGGCAAGAACTTTACCAACTGAATTGCCTCTCCAGGTAGCAATGAGAATGCATCCTGAATTGATTACAACTGACAAACAGATCCTCCAGAGAAACTTAGTTTCCCCAGAAGAACCTAGCTCTATTAAATATTCAAAGCAAATTCAAGACCAACCTGTCAATGTCCACATTTCAGAAGAATGTTCAGTGACATCATGGGACATCTTGGTTTAACCTTGGGACATCCTGGTATAACCTTTTCTCTTAACCATCACCTTGCTATTATTTTAATTTCCAGCAACTGCAAGGTAATATGTTCAGGATAACTGGCTGAGAAAGAAAGAGCCGTGACTACATTGTCAGCTGTGTATATCCAAGTTAGTTTATGTGGTTCTTTTCTTAGGCCCAATACACCAGATCTTAGAATTTAATGACAGTTTATCTTTTTTGATTGCCAGTCATTAAAATGGACTGATTTTTTTTCTTCAATGTTTTCCAAGAAATACCATTTTATAGCTCCACAACAACCCTGCATGCTAGCTACTGTCCTTGAGTAATCGGTGATTTTAAATCTCATTGTGAATATGATTTAAAAGATTTGCTGTGGGAAATACAGGGGAAAGAAACTATAGAAATGTCCATGTCAGAAATGTGTTACTTTCAGAGTGTTGCAGATTTCAAAGGAGAAATAGGACCAGTAAAAAAAAAAAAAAAAGACCAAGAGTGTGTCACAAAGACACATACAAAGGTGAAAGTGAATTGATTTCCTTTTGCATCCTATGAGCCAAGCCTAAAACTGATTACATAAATGTGTCCGAAAGGAAAACAAAATAAAAACATTTGCATTTAGCTAAGAGGAGACCAGGGTGTGAGTGCCGTCTGTTTCTATCAGTACCTGTGTGTGTTTGTGTGAGCTGGATTCCTCATTGGTTCCTACGTTTATTCCATTAAGATATGTGGATTTAATGGTTGATTGGTTTTGAATTTCTCGAATCCATCTTCGGCAGGCATTTGTACCACCGATAAAAACTGGGATTTAGTTCTATGACTACAAACCAGGATTTATTTAGTTATCTTGGGTCAGTGGGCGTGTAACATGGTTTTATAAACTGATACAGAACAGGAGAGAAGCTATACTAGAATGGAAACTGAATAACAATAGGCTGAGCTCTGAGGTGGCTTCTCAGGCTCCTACTTATTTTGTTCGATCAGGTGGAAAACAAGCATGCTGTTAACTCTTTGCCTAGCCTCGGTGCCAGAAAACATGAGCTGGACAGCCAGAGAAAATGCAAAAACTCCTTCTCTGAAGCTTTTAATCTTTTGAATCATATTGACAACACCTGTCTTTACAAGGACTCTAAAAGAAGAACTTTGGGAATCTTTACCCACAAACACCACTGCTAAAACCCACGCACATATCCTATTACCAGGTCAGATTGGAAAAGGGCGGGATGGGATGGAGGAAGCCATCCGTTTTCATAAGCATATTGATGTCAGTCCAAATGGAATAAAATGGAGTCCAAGGAACAGAGTCCCAATTAGTGATTCTGTGCAAAACCTCAGAGAGTGACTCAGCCTTTCTCCTGGTCACTCATTTTTTTTATGATTGTATAATATTTTGTTTGTAAAGAATCACTGCTACTTTTCTACGGCAGCTGGAGAACTAGCAATAGAAGTTAGAATTCTAAATACTAGCTTCACCAATAAATGAGATAAATTTCAAACAATTTCTACAGCTAAAAATGACAAGTGTTATCAGTATTAAAGAGATATAGAAATCTGACTTTTCAAAAAGTAGTATTTTCTATGTCATGAAACAACTACATTGATAAACAATCAATTGCCACAGAGAAAAACGTATCACAAAAAGACAAATGGGTCTCTGTAATGGGATTAATTGCTGAAAGAAAGATGAAAGTGTTTTAATTTGGCATCTAAGAGATGTAGGTTATGATGAAAATCAAGTCACACAGTGTCTAAAACATGCATGAAATCCTAAAACTTGTGACAGTTTAAAATTCTTATGTTTTTAAAAAAAATATCAACATTCAGCCTGAGAAGATAACTCAGATGGTGAGGAGTCCAGCTGCCATGAAAGCATGCAGGCCTGAAATTCAATTGGAAGTCCACATAAAGTGGGATTTCATTCTGAACGTCTGTAATCCTAATGCTGCTATGGCAAGGTAGAAGGTGGAGACCAAGAATTCCCAAAAGCTTGGGTAGCATCTTGCCTAGTATAGAGTACTGAACAAGAGGTCCTGCCTAGGACAAGGTAGAGAATGAAGTGTCCTGTGACCTCATATGCATTCATATACCACACACACACACACACACACACACACACACACACACACACACAAATTTGGGAGAAAACATAGTTAACATTGAAAGGAGCAGGGTAATCTATACTATATGGACTGTATTTATTAAACCTACATACTTTTTAAAGACAATGTGTCAAAGCTGTCAGAGACTATTTCCAGAGTGGTTTGTTAATCAACACTAAGCCAGTATTCAGTACGTGAGGGATTCGATCTTACAATGGTAAGAAAAACCAAATGAAACAGTGAAATGCAAGCATAGTGTGAATCTGATGTAACAACAGGTCACAAATCCGAATATTTTGATTTTGGCAAATACATAAAGCTATATGGGATGCTAAGATTGTAGGAAACCAAATAAAATCTCTGCACTATTCTTATGGCTTTCTATAAATCTAAAATAATTTTGAAATGACTTAAAAGTGCAAATTGTAAAACAACATGGATAGTACAAATAAAACTCATAAAAATTAATAGCAATTAAATGTATACACAGGAACATTGGCTGAAAGCATGCTCCTAAACCTACATCAATGACTGGTTTTGGATTAAAGATTAGATGGCAGTGACACTTCTCTTATTTATTTTATGTTATTCTGCTACAATTGATTGTTTTAACACAATAGTCAAAGGTTTTATCATCAAAATAAAGCCAAAATAAATAAATTAATTCATTAATTAAAATTCATTTCTTTGAATATTATTGTTTCTATTGAGTGGAGAAGATTGTAACTCAAAAAAGTTCCAAGGCTTATACATAGTGAAACAAAACTAGATTTGAATGTTAGCCCTAACTGCAGAGTTTAAAGTATTAGTCACTATGTGAGATTGTCTGTTGGACCTTTGTTCCCTGGGGCAGATGGGATTTTATTTATGGCAGTGATCTCTACCATGTCTGGAACAGCACTTAGCATATATTAGACAATCAATACATGTCTATCAAGTGCAATTGAATGCCAGCATGCACATTCTGTTTCTAACACAAATGTAATACACTTTCCATTTATAAGAGTATAACCATGTACAGCTGATCTGTAATATGCTTCTTGATTGCGCTCAGGATGCATCTTTACAGAGTCAGAGGGTATAATTAGGAATTAGAAAAAGAATGGAACTGAATTCAATATGAATAATTTCAGACACAGACACACGAGCACACACACACACACACACACACACACACACACACACACAAGAGTGAGAGCGAAGAGGGGAGGTACAAACACAAAGGCTAAACTTAATTCCAGAGTTGACTTAAACCTGTTAAGACCCCAAACCACTGTTCTAAACAATCAATGAAATGTCCCTGGGCTGTTTCCGGTTTATGTTGTTTTCTTCTCCTCCTAAGAAACTTGAAAATGTCCTGCCTGCATTTTGTTTTGTTCATTTCCTTGTTTTACTTGTTTTCAGTTCATTGGTTAAAGTAACAATATGTTCCATTATTTTTATTGAAAAACATTTATTAAAATGAAAGGTTAAAACCTCGCTTGCTTTCCACCTCCCGGAACCACATACGCATTGTGTCACACAACCATGGTATCTTGAAATTTGAAAAATGTTATGGTTTAAATGGACTGCCTGACCTTTTTATTCATTATTTCTGTTCACAAGATGTTGAACAGGCTGTCAGGCGGTTTGTCCTGGCTACAGGCTCTGGGATGAATAAAATTTAACCACGAAACAGAATCCTCACTCATTAGAAATGCAAATCAACAGAGAGATTTCTTTCTAAAGCCTGGATGGACTTTTGGGAATGGTGATTCTTGGAAGGGTCAATGTTAAGGTAAAGGTATTTTTTTCCCTCTCTGACAAAGGATGTTGATCATAGTTGGGTCAGAAAGATGAATAATGGAACTTAGAACAACCATGTATTCTGGTAAAATTTCCCAGAGGATTTCACAAAAGCTAATTTGAAATGGATAAAAACAAGACGAGAGCTTGCATATATGTGTCTTGTATATTTGAAAGTTCTGGGAAAAACTCGTGGATACATACATAGTTATTAATTATGCTACCAAAAAACCCTGTATAATCATTTTAAACAATCGTTCATAGGTAGGTCATTTTTAAATCTTTAGGCCTTTATATTTTAAACATTTATATTATTATAAAATAAGAAATTCCATATTTATTGTTTACATTAAAACTGTATTTAGCTGGGGTTAGTGGCTCATGGTTGTAACTCAAAAATTCAAGGATCTGAGGCGGAAGGACTGTGATGAATTCAAGGACAACCTGGGCTGCATAGTAAAATCCTGTCTAAAAGGCTTACACAGAGAGAAGGATGAGAAGGTAGAGGAGTACAAGACAGAGGAGGAGCCAAAATTAAGAATATAGGAAAAAAAACTGCATAGAAACTTACTATCGTATAAGCTTACTGAAATTTAATTAAGGTTTGAATATAGGCCACATGTACAGGAGGATAATGCTGCTCTCAGAAGGCATGGGATAGTAAGAAAACAAAACAAGACAAAAACAACAACAACAACAACAAAAACCATATCAGGGCCAGGGAATGAACATCTCCTTATGAGTTGTTAGCTAAGTCAACACCAGAAAAGAGCATGCTCCTTTAGATTAGTTGCTCTCAACCTGTGAGTCGCAACCTTTTGGAGGCTCCAATGACCTTTAACAAGGGTTGACATTTCAGGTTTCCACAAATGCCTGGTGAGGGTCATAAAGATGACATATTGACGATGAAATCAAGTCCCCACCCCCTTATGAAAAGAAACTTTTCACTTGTGTTAAAGATTCTACATGGAAAATGACCGAAGCTCATGATTGTGAGTAATTTAAAAGTTGCAGATCAGAGCCACAGATCTTGAGCTATTTTTAGTTTCATCGAAAGCCATCCATTGTCCACCACTATGTCTGACTTAACTACCTCATGACTATCAAAACTTTAAAAATGGAGCCAGTAGACAGCTCAGTGAATAAAGGTGATGATGCCCTTATGACTGACAACAGGAGTTTGGTTCTCAGGACTCACATGGTAGGAAAGAACTGACTTTCTCAGGCTGTCTTCTGATCTAAACACACACACACACATACACACACACACACACACACACACACACACACCCCAAAACCTTTAAAACATATTATATTCTTGGCAGGACTCTACTCCAAGGGCTAACAATGCCTTCGCTCAACAACCAAGGAAATGCAGAGACATTTCCTGCTTTCCTGGAACTGTTCTATCTCGTATTTCACCCAATGAATTGCAAAGCTGTCTTCCCTTACACACTTCTGTTACTATACAAACTTCACGAAACAATTACCGTGTTACAACATGTTATTTGGGATGACCTGGAGCTTTGCTCATGGGCTAGCACTACTCACATTTTGTCCTAGAATAAACTTTTATTCCCTTTGAGGTTGTAGAGTGAAAAATTATAAAGGCCATTTTATGAAATATGTGTAAATTTTTTCGCCTTAGACCTTGGGCAGAAAAGCACCTGCCAGCAGGTTTGGGCCCATCTAATTAGTTACAGAGGAGGGGGAGTTACAAGACAAAGGCCTGTTAAGAACATCCCAGAAACTGGCTGGCCAAGGGAGGGAACTACACCCTGCCCCCATGGTACGGCCTACTAGTGTTCAAAAAAAGTAAAACAACCAATCCTGTGCACCCGCGCGAAAGTTCGATTTTTCCCCACCCCGCCCATATATAAGCGCTAGAACCCTGAGCCACGAGGTCAGTCCCTCTATCCCCTATGTGAGATATGGGGATATGGGCTGGCCCAGAGCTCTGATATAATAAACCACCTCATGTGCTTTACATGAGGTGTAATTACAGCAAGACGGTCTCTCGTGTGTCCTTTGGGTGCGTGCTATCCTGTGACTTAAGTGGACCTCCTTTCTGGGGAGTCCCGGACCTCTCAAGGTGAAGGCTGCATTTTTGCATCACATGTATACCCATACACACCACATGTATACATGATCACAGGCAGACAAACAAATACCTCTGTATGGTCTTTTGCTTGAGAGTGGAAAAGAAGGGGTGAGGGGAGGAGCGTGGGATCTGTGAGATTCTATGGAAGATGGGTGCATGGAATGAGTGTGCTTTCTGGCTCATTACTTCTATAGTCAAGCTCTCACCCTCTCTTCATCCCAGTATGGTCCAGCTCTATACATCTGATAAATACCACTGGCCTTCAGTCTCCACTAAGCAACCCAGGAAACCCGTTGTGGGTAAAGAGTAAAAGGGGGAAATATAATGTACTTGTAAAGTCAAGTTCAAGTAGAGAACGGATTCCATCAATGAGATCCGCCAACCCCGAGTTCTGGTAGTCTCAAAGGAACCGTGAGTATGAGAGAGTCACACAGACCAAAGAAGCAAAGGCCTATTCAGTGGGACACAATGCAGTGGTGGTGAGGTGACAGATTTCAGGTGAGTTTTCAAATATTAGATTCTATATTTGTGTGTAAATATAGAATGCACCTGACTTATATGCAAAAAAATCACCATTAACGAATAAGAAATAAAACCATCCTGCATACCAACAACATAGGATTTAAAACAAAACAATATATCTTCTAGCTGAATGTGGCCACTGCTGCCAGTGGGTAGACCAGCAGCCAATCCTCTAGTTGAAGGGTCAGCACACTGCAGCCGTGGATCAAGCCATCCTTTCTTAAACAGAGATTTCTTGGAAAACAGCCATTCTTATTCATTGAGGCATTGTCCGTAGCTGTTTCTATACTACAATGGCAAAGTTAGGTAGCTGTGACAGCAACTGTCTGGCCCACAATGCCTGAAATATTTACAAGGGTCCCTTAAATAGTTAGCTGACGTGCTTCAAATATTTCTTTTTCAATCGCTCCACACACACCCTGGAGCCCACCAGGAAATGAATTAGCATGTGTACACAAAGAGATTTTCCAGAGTGCTAGCTTCCTCACTGACAAGAAGCCCATACCCACACACTGAGGTTTTGAAGTGTTTCCAGTTAAAACTGCTGGCCTATGGGGTCTTGAGATGGCTTACTAAGTACAGTTGCCTGATAGCAAGCCACCTGAGTTCCGTCTCGGGGACCTGCACGTAATAAGAAGAAAAGCAGTTCCTGAAAGTGGTCCTCAGATGTCCACACTTCCACCATGCTACAAGTGTTCCTCTTAGAGAGAGAGAGAGAGAGAGAGAGAGAGAGAGAGAGAGAGAGAGAGAGAGAGAGAGATTAAAAACAAAATGCGGGCTCAGGTGAAAATTCGGCTTAGTAATAGATGTCATTATTGTGTGATATGTGTGGGGCCCTGAGAGTTTGATCCCAGCAAGAAAAGGAAAAAAAAAAAAAAAAAAAAAGCTGGAACTGATTAGTTAAAATGAAAGTAAATTGTTTCCATTTCTAAATGATACCATTCTTTTAAAGTTCAAGAATACTTTATGAAATCTAATCCCAAAACCCAACAGTTCATATCTGTTGGTTTTGCATGTTTACACTCCCTGTCTAATGATTCTGCTTCTTTTTAGTTATTTGTGTGTTTGTGTATGAGTGTGCATGGATGATATGTATATATGTGAGAGTGGGTACGCAGATGCCCTGGTATGCATACAGACGTCAAGGGGGTAATTCTTAGGAGCCAGTTTTCACCTTCTGCTTTCTGAAGACACGGTCTCGCACCAAACTGTGCACTCCAAGACAAGAAGAATTGGGATGGTTCTCTTGTGGCAGCCTGTCAAATCACTATAGGAGTGCTGAGATTATAAACTTGCACCGCTCCATGTGGCTTTTTCCCTGGGACAGAATTCAGGCTCTCAGCCTTCTGTTGCCGGCAATTTTACATACACTGACCCTTCTCTCACACCCCCAAATCTACTTCTTATGCTAACTAGTGTTACCACTAGTGTTGATCATTATTTTAGCAGAATATAAAATAGCCCATGAGACAAGCCTCTCTGCACACCAGCGAAGGCCTATCTAGATTAGATTAACCTCCGGGCATACCTGTGAGGAATTTTCTAAATTAGATTAGCCTCTAGGAACACCCGTGAGGGATTGTCTAGATTAGGTTAGCCTCGACTACACTTGTAAAGTATTTTCTCCGAAAGATTAATCTAGGAGGAAGATTCACTTTAAAAGTCAGTAGTATCTTTCTCTAGGCTTGGGTACAGGGTAGATAAAAGGAGGCCCAGTCTCAGCCTCACTCTTCTCTGCTGCCTGACGGTCAATCTCCTGCCAACAGCATTTCCCCACCATCATGGTATACCCTCAGATCCTGAGTGAAAATAACACCATTCTTTCTGATGTTGTGTTTGACAGAGTATTTTAGCATAGCAACAGGAAAAACAACTAAGACAGGAGAGTATCCCCAAAACTGCTATATAAACTTGGTTTCCTATCTGCTGTATACTTCAGAAATAACAGTTGTTATTGCCAACAAACAGATTGCTGTTTTCCTTCCCTGGGTCTCTGAAAGGCATAAAGACATTTATTGTATTTTTTCCCTCCTTTATTTCATTTTTGTTCTGTTCTATAGCTGTAAGATTAACAGGGGTTCTTTTAAAACCAGGTCTATAATTATAGTCCTTGATGCATGGAAGCTATGAACAAAGCTCATAACATTATACTTATTACTATTAGGCAACTGTACTAAGTTCATCTGAAAGATAACTTTCTCCCTCATAGGAAGTAGAAGAGGGAAACTCAAACTCTTAGGACTTTTAGATAGTATGTATGACAGGAAGGTCAAGCTGAACATCCTTTCAACCTCAGTCAAGTCTCCTTTCCAAGCCATCAGAACACCTAGCATGGTATACTATTATTGGAGTGTTTAGGAAATGGTTTAAATACACATTTTTAATAGAAACTACGTGTTGAGCCTTGAACTGCTGTCAAACTTTTAAGTTACTAACAAAATGATTTACTTGTTTTTATTCATTCTCCCTCCCTTTTTCCCTTCTTCCCTCCCCACTCCCTTCCTCCCTACCTCCTTCTCTCCCGATTGAAAGTAAGAGCAGATATGATTCCCCAAGAAATGTGTTAGTGATGTATTTATCCCTTGGTTTCTCTTGCATCTGACATTTAAGCATGACTTCATTATAGGAAGCATAAAGGGAGAAAGATAATGCCCACATGGAAACTGCTCTCTTGCGTTAATTTAGCTGCTGTTCTTGCAGGCTGTTCAAATATAATTTGGCATTTTACCTAAATCAAGGTAAATTAGTAATAAAAAGGAAATGAGCAAGTGACCTAATGAAGCTTAGTCTTCAACTAATTAGTGGCTTGGGTGAACATTGCACTTTTACCTGGAAAAAAAAATTAGAGACAGCACAAAGGTCTTCTAAGTTCACTACAAAAAAAATTATCTCCACATTGCATGAGGCCTCACTATACAAAGACATACAGACAGCAAAGAAAAGCTGGTGGTAGAGGAGGCAGCCTTCCCCAGGGATGAGCATACAAATTGGTTTTCCAGTACCAAATGGTCACCTTTGAAAACATACATAAAAGTAGCAGACTGAACCTATTGTATTTAAGAGTATATACTATATACATATACTTATATTCAGACAATAACAATTAGTAATTTTTTTAAAAAAAAAAAAAAGAGGCTACGAATTTGAAGGACAGTGGAAAGAGATATAGGAGCATCTTGAGAGATTAAGATAAAAGGAGAATGTTGTAATCAAATTAAGTCTCAAAAAGAAAAGAACAGAAAAAAAATCTCTTTTATGGATGTGATCTTCCATGAATTCCTTGGTGAAGAATTTCCCATTTATTTTTCATAAACCCTTCATCAAAGTGCCCTCTAAGCAGGAGAGAAAGGCAGGAAACATCTGGGGACATGAGAAAGGTCAAGAGTCTCTGACCTTAGAATCCAATTGAAGACTCACTACAAAAGCAAGGTTTCCAGCTCAATTAGTAACTGCTTACAACTACTTCCCTCCTAGATGCGATCCTGGAGACCTCTCCGTTTTCCCCTTATGTAACCCTTGTGGCTTCTGATTTCAGTTCCATCAGATTATAATTCAAAGAGGCATCTCCAGAGACACCTGACTTATCCCATTAAGAGAGAGAGAGAGACAGAGAGAGAGAGAGAGAGACAGAGAGACAGAGAGACAGAGAGAGAAATTGGCTGGAGGGAGATTTATTAGCAACCTTTGAGATGTAAATCAAGAGTCACTAAAATACTGTATATGACTAATACTAAGACAATCATTTGTTACTCTTTCTTGAGAAGTCCACAGTCATGCTTGGTTATATCTAGCTTTTTTTTTTTTTTTTTTTTTTTTTTTTTTTTTTTTTTTTGCATCTCTCTGTTTCTTAAGCCTCTATTAAAATATCCGCCTTTTGACTTCTTAGACTGAGGCTGATAGCTCTAAAGATGAGGGTAGTCATTTTCCCACCCAACCTGCCCATCTCTAAATAACAATCATTCTATCAAAACAAGGATCTGTGCATGTGTGGATATGACAGAAAAGTAATTCAGTTTTTTTTTTTAAGAACCTGGCAGTGGAAAAGAATCTCTTCACTTCACTCCAAAATTAAGACATAATCATCTTATGGATTCTGATAGCATAGCCGTTGGGATCAAGTAATTTTCTTCTTGAACAAGCACAGATCACAAGTCTACTGTCCATAGCTAAGCATGTGAAAAACATATAATTAATAGTATTGCATTTTTGGAGAGCATACTCTTTCCTGCTCCATAAAATACCTGTCATTTCTGAGGAGGATTTGTTCCTATGTCTGAGGCCAGGAATAAGGAGGAGAAGAGGGATGTACTGTGGCACCATCAATCAACCTGTCTGAGAGCAGACTTGTCCTATATTCAGGCAACCAGACTGTCACTTGTTATAAATAAAAGAATGTAAAGGAGTGAATGAGAAGCTAAAATAACTTATAAATTTCTCAATGCCCAGAAATGGTTTACATGTGAAATAATCTCCTGTGAAAAAAATGATCTATTTTCTTGACAACTCCATATGTGTATACAATGTACTGTGATCATATTCACCCATTCTCTCTATCAATACCAACTCTTGCTGGTTCTTGTCTTTCTCCTAGACACTCTATTCTGCTTTCATACACATGTTTATGAGAGAGAGAGAGAGAGAGAGAGAGAGAGAGAGAGAGAGAGAGAGAGAGAGAGAGAGAGAGATTCCTTCAGTGTATTAGACATTACCACACAATTCCTTAACAGGGGTTATGTTATTCACCAGAGGCTTACATTTGGAAACATCACCTAGAAGACTAGACTATTGAGAGACTTGAGTATTGTTTTTTGCTTAGTACAACTCTGGAAATCCATATGAAATCAAAGAGAAAACAGAGAACCCCGGGTTGACTCTGAAAAGTGTCCCGTCCTCTTTACAAGGAAGGCTTCATACATTTTGGCTGGAAACGCATCAGGTTTCCTGATTCCCACACAGCAGTTTCAGCTTCCATTGCTTTGCTTTGAATCTGGTTTTTAGTTTTAGTTTTAGTTTTTTGTTTTGAGTTCTAGACTTGTGAGATGTCTCAGTGGTGAAGGAAACTTGCTGTCCTTTCACAAGACCTGAGTTTGCTTCCCAGCTCTGATGTTAGGCGTGGAAAGATTCATAACCACCTGTAACGGAAGCTCCAGGAAATCTAAACACTCTGCTCTTCTACATAGGCCCCCAGAAACAGATGACGTACACAGGGGCACATGTATACACATGTAAAACTAAGAGTAAATCTTTAAAACACTTTCAGTCCTTTTCTTATGAAAAAGAATAACCTAAGACATGTGATTCTTAGACTTTTACCAGCAAATTTGGTCTATTTAGACTTTCTCATTTCTGCTGCTTCTCATTTTAAAAAAAATTAATCTGCAAGTCCTATAGCATACATATATAATAATACATATATGTTTACATATAATAATATATGAATATATGCATAAATATTATATGTATTATGCTTATTCACAGATATTTCTCAAGAAAATAAAATAAAAAGGAAGAAAAATTCTGAAATTCTTCAATTTTGGCTAAATAAAAATGCAAAGTCATTGGTTTATTTTCTCATGCTTACGTGCTGCTGGTCTTTCTATTCATTGGCCTATGTATTTGTTCTTAACACCACAGCAATCAGGAAAAACAATCTATTTATTTGATCAAGGTTTTCCACACTGATTTGGCAAACTGTATCACTATACTGTAGTCTTCACACCATAAAAATCTCAACAGCGCTGAAAACTGCAAACAAACAGACAACATGAGGCTTCCGCTAGGCAAAAACCATCTAACAGAGATGTTTTATTGTTTTAAGCTCCGTGTCTGAAACCACAGACTATGAAGTAATGTTTTGGTCTGAAGAATGCTGATTTTATCCCAAGTCATTTAGGTGTGAGAACCTGATAAGTAGCAACTACTCGTGCTTCAGTTCTCCATCTCAAGAGAAGGCTGCTACAAGAAAACAAAAACCAAAATAACAAAAGCACCTCAAACCTTCAATATCCTTGCGTTTACCCATCTACACAGACATTCTGCCACGGTTTTCCTCCAGTTTTGCAAATTTAATTTCCTGTCAACATTTCCAAATACTACCTAATGAGCCTGTCCTCTGTTGGCATTTACCCTAAATAACAGGGAATTCATGGCAACTCTGGGAATTCAAACAAAGAACAGAGGCAGCAGCTTTTGGTTTGATATTCAGTCCTCATCTACATACTCTAAGGACTTTGTCTTTTACTGGTTAACAATGAGCAATGAAAAAAAAAAAAGGTTCAATCTGAAGTATATGTCTAGTATAAAGTCAAAAGTAGGAGGCAAGCTCAAGTATCACCCACCCTTTGCAGTCTGCAAAGGCACACAGAGGCACCTGGTTTGTTGTTTTGTTATGAATGGTATCCATGGTGATGTCTTAGCAATAGGATGATGGGTGGAAGGTACAGATCTTCAGATATTGAACTCTGCCTTGGGATTTGAACTCCAACTTCTGTCCTTTCCGTAAGATCTCTCCTAACATTCTGACAACATGAGGAAGATCTTAAGTGTTAGGGTGAGGGACAAAACTCAAACGTGAACAAAAGCAAACCATGTCACTGGCAACACTACATGCTGTTTCAATACTTTTCATCTCCACAAAGAAAACAACCGGGGAGGAGGCCCAGCTGGAGATTAAATCCAGGACTGCATGTTGGTCAAACACTGTATCATTGAGGTAACTACCCCAGTAATAATATGTTTTCTTCTTTAAAAAAAAAAAAAAAAAATTGTGGCTATGTTAATATGCACATTTTCTAACCATGTACGTGTTTAGGCCTCTGTATGGGTATTGGGAGGTAGGTTCCTCCTGAGTATTCCATGTATTGATTCCCCTGCCTCTTTAGAGAGAGAAAAAAAGCAAACAACTTTTTTAAAAAGTAAAAATAAGTGCTACACATATATACATATATACATATATAGCACTCAAAAGCCAATCATAGAAAGACTGCAAAATTGATGCTTCCTAGGTTACATAGTAATATCCTGGCTAGCCCAGACTGGAGTGTAAAACCTTACCTCCAGAAAAAGTTCCTTCACTTGACATTCTATTCTGTAATAAACACAACACATTTTTTTTTCTCTCTCTCTCCCAAGGGGAAAGAAGATATATCTCCAAGAATCCACATGAGAATCAGGTACCTGTTTGATTGAAGTTTTAGTTTAGGACATCTAAACCTAAGTTTGCAGAAACCTAGCTTTTTTTCTTTCTAGATTTGACACTGAACACTCAGAGGAACAAGTGGAGTGTTGTTTCCTCCCTTCAGGCTTTGCATGCAGAGATCTTTCCTCCCACAACAATAGCTGCAGGAGTACAGTACCAGAGGCCAGTAAGAGAAATGTGGTATCTTTCTTGTGACCTCTCTCTGATCTTATCTCCATCATCTAGGGATGCTGACTGCAAGGGGGCTCCAATCACTTCAAGACATGTGCACTGCATACATGTGATCTTTATAATGCTTATATTGCTGCCATAATGTCACTGTGGTTCCCTTCCTAACACCTTATGATTTGTACCCTTCGACTTCCTTTTATTCTTCAAGTTCTGGGTATTTTCTAATTGTATTGGTTTATTTATAAATAGATGATTTAAAAAAAAGAGTCATTCCACCAATACTCTACTTTCAGCCCCTCTCTTTTATTATTTATTCTGTTTAGGAAATCAAATCAAATATATAATCAACATTTTTAATCATTTATGTGCACATACACATGCAAATATATTACCCATATATACATGCAGAGAAAAAGAAGAAAAGAAAGAGCAATAGGCTTCTCTAAGGTAAACTAGAGGAGGAAACCAAAACTCTATCTTTTCATCACAGTCCTTCTAGCCAGCATGACCTCCATATTGACAACCACCCTGCCAGTGATGCATAACTTTCATAACCCTCCTACATTCCAATTTCTGCGGAGTCAGTAGAGAGTAGAACTGGAAAATCTAGCTCTCATTTTGTCTAGTATTGTATTTTGATGGGGAATATGGAGAGGAAAAGCTTATAATAAGGAAGTCACCCGTTAAAATGTTAAAACTGAATGTCACTTATCATAATGGCCATCATTCCCTGTAATGGTCAAAGCCACTCATCTTGAGCTGATCACTTACCATAGATTCTTACATCTATAGTAATAGTTGAGACACTAAACTCACTCCATGTGGTATTGAGCCCTGAAAAACTATTAAAAACAAGCTGTGGTCATAAAAGCAACATATGATTGGGTAAAATTCATGGCCATACACATATGTAGCAGCGACCTGCCTTGTCTGTGCTCCATGGGAGAGGATGTATCGCATCCTATAGAATCTTGATGCTCCAGAGAGGGTAGATAAGTGGTAAGTGGGTACTCTCTCAGAGGTAAAGGGGGCAGGAGGGGAAGACCTCTGTGAGGGGGGACCAAGAAAGGAGCAACATATTAATTAAAAAAGAAACAAAAATATTCATGGCCATAAAATGTGCACAAGACTCATTCTCATGTTTGTAAGCATTGATAAAGGTGTATTTCACAGGGCTTTGTTTACAAACAGAGCTCAGATTTTTTGTTTTTGTTCACTAAATTCCACTGGGCTCACTAGCTCACACAACATAACATTACACTAACGGAGACTACTCAAAAGAATAGCCCACAAGTTTTCAGCAACTCTTAGAAAGAGTTAGAAGAATACTGTGATTGAATGTGATTGGGGAAAGAGTAAATCCTTCTTTGGGGGAATCCAACACTTACTTTGATGAATGTATCCCGATATATATGTACCTCACCAGGTCTATAATAACAAAACAGCATCTCTTATAAACAACAGATAAAGTGTACATTAAGCACAGAAATCTGAAGGGTCATACATAGGTCCATGGTATAGATCATAATGAAGGACTAGGAGTTAGATAAACCCCTGATAGGCAGACCAAGAGGGAAGGGAACTACAGACAGGTAATAAAGATGACATTTGTCTCAGGTCATTCTCCTGACCTGAGGAAACGACCAGGTGGACCAACCAGGTTGATTGTCAACATTCTTACCTGAAGCTGTGAGACTATTGGTGCCACTTTCAATGAAGTAACCAACCCAAAATTAGGGGAATCAGACCTGCCACATATCCCTGAAAACATTAAATCCTCCTAACCCTCTAGAGAAAAAGTAGATTCCAGTCCTGACCCTGCTCTACTCACCTGTAGTCTTCCTTTCTGTGCGTATTTTTCCTCTCTCTTTCCTCCCACCCTCTCTTCCTACCTCTCCCCTTTCCTCCATCTCTCATTGTGCTTCCTCATTTGTAGTAAAGTTTGTTACATGTTACCACCTGCTTTGTCTCAAATTATTTTCCTGTCCTTTACTTTTTTAACTGATGGAAAAACAAACCCTCTCTGGAATCCCAAATATTAATAGGAAGTGACAGGATGATGGCCATCTTCTCATTCATAATGGCACCTCCACTACATCGTTACTTGGTGGATGGGGCAAACAAACTTCCTTGTGCTTATTTTATAATAGCACGACTCCTCTTACTCTCATAGCTTCACAATCTTCTAATGGCCCTACCTATTTAATACTACTGTACTGGGGACAAGTTACAACATAGGCATTTTGCAGGCATAAAAAACAGTAATTCAAATAGTTTGAGGGCCAGAGAAATGGCTCAGTGGACAAAGGTGCTTGTCACTAAGCTGACGTCAGGATTTCTATTCCCAGATTCCACAAAGAGTGAGAGAAACAACTTCTGCAAATTCTATGTGGAAATCAGAGGACAACTTGAGGAATTCACTTATCTTCATCCACCATGTGCTACCCAGGAATTAAAGTGAGATCTTAAGGCTTGGAAGCAAGTAACTTTGCCTGCTGAGCCATCTCACTGATCCAAGGTGTTTCTTAATGCAAAGCTGATCACAGGTAATGGGTCCAAAGCCGATACTATATATGACATCTAATCTTTCCTGTCGATGGTTTTTTAGCATGGGATTATACATAGACAGTATAGCTCACAGATGTCACCTGCTTAGAAAACTTTTGCTGACGAGTTGTTAGGAGAAAAATAAAGCATCTCCTTCTCTTTATTAAATGCACCCATCTTCCTATTCAAAATACATCCTGCCTCAAGGAATCCTAAGTCTATCATTTTCTTTCATTGAGTTCTTTGAGGGAATCCTGCTGAGACCCAAAAAAAGATAGCATCAAATAGAAATAACATCCTGGCTGAACTCACAAAAGCTGTGGGCACTAGAACACTTTTCATGTATCAATCAAATTGTTTATTCTTCACCTGTAGATGAACATTAGAAGCTAAAATGGGAGTTTTCAAACACTATGTAGACAAACAGTAGAAAAAAATCAATGGCTACATTGTAAATAATAAACAAATAAAAATTTTAAAAATATTTTTTCTCTAGTAAAACTAAATATTGTAAACCCCTGCTCCCCCTTTTTTATTTAAAAGGCTGCCATAGAATCTTCCACTCTGATAATTTGGTTCTGTGATACCAGGAAATGCTATACATGCTAGTAGGGGAGGAAAATCATGGATAGACTTACTTAGCTATTCATTAAAACATGATTGGCCTGACATGATATGTCTGTGGGTGTACTTGTGGCATGGATGTTATAGGGTAAGCAACCACTTCCTGATTGAACTGAATGCCTACTACACAGGAAGAAATGCATATCTCTTGCTGTTGAGCTGGCAAAGAACCCACTGGTTAGCAAATTCACAGACTCCAAAGGTTAACCTACTATTATTATTATGCTTCATGAACATAGTGTCAAACTGCCCTCTAAACTCATCTTTCTGCACCCAAACACTAGTGGGGCTTTCAGATCCTATAAGGGGAGCTGTTTTGTTTAGAAGACAGCAGCTCACCAGGCCATAAATGAATCATTTATATCACATCCTTTCCCCTCAACACTTGGAGACTATAAAAGAATACAGGGCAGTAAGATTGTAAGAGCAAAAAATTAGGGAAGACCAAGGTAAAACAGTGTCTTCTAGATGTGACAGAATAATGAATTCATAGCAAGTATAGTTGCCTATGTTCATGTTAGTTGACATTCTAGCACGGAAGGGGAACTACTCAGAAATCCTCACCTCTAAAGACTTATGGACAGTTACAGCCTGCGTGGGGAAGGAGAGTCTTTTTTTTTTTTTTTTTTTTTAAGGGCATGGCCCCTGATTGTTATGACTATGCTCCAGTAGTTGATCCCTAACTTACAAGTATACAGGCAGTACAAACCAGACTTTATGGGTTACAGAAAAAATAAGGAAATGATTATGAGAATAAGGAAGTGAATCTTGGGGGAATGGAGGCAAACATGATAAATATATATTATATACATTTAGGAAATTCTTAAAGGTTAATATAAATATCATAAAATAGATGCTTACTTGATGTGTTCTAAATTTCTTGTCATATGAAAGAGACAGACTTTCCAAGGTCACCTGTAACTTTCATAAACATTTTTATGAACACCGCCTAATGTAAAATGCAGTGACTCACATCATTCATTCAGAAAATGAGGGAAGAGAGAAATGAAAGCTTGGGATGGTAATAGAATCTGTGTTCCTAAGGCTGGCTGCTTGAGAATCAGGCATGATTTGGTTGCAGGGCATGTCCCCTCCCTTTCTGAGCATTTCATTTGAGTAGAAAGCTCTCTGTAAATCACCTCAATAAAGATGAAATAACTCCCTCCAGCAAGATTCAGATTTCCGTTATACACTGGCACGCAATGGGTTTTCCAAATCAATATTACAACAGAAATGCGACCATTACAATACAAGGTACAGAGAAAGACCATATAAGAAGTTGTTTTCTTATTATACTTGTGCAGGAAAAGGGCAAGCAGAAGCAAGAAAGAAGAAAAATACACAAAAAGATGCAGAAGGTTGGGACATGGCACACGTGGCCTTGTGAATGACTGAAAGCTATCATTATGTAACCAGCCACACAAGATACATTACTATTTTATACTAGAAGGATGCTGGCTTTGCTTTTAGATTAAAAAGAAAGGATGCCACCACCTAGGAATAGAATATAAAATTCTGGAAGATATTAGAGAAAGCTTGGGATTATTAAACAAATAAATGAAGAGCTCGTTCCAATTGCACCATAAAATGAAAATTAAATTATAAAAATAAAATTACTTAGCTTAACATCTTTTTGAGTCCTCTGTTGAAAAAGCAAAAATTAAGAAAGGACAAAGGGAGGGCTCACAGGAGTTGAGAATGGTTTTTTTTTTCCTTATTGGAACTGGCCTCAGTGAGAGGCTGTTTTGACTTCCAAATGCCTCAGCTTTGGAGTAGTTGTTGAAAAGAATGGGAGACTTCCTCATTTTTCTCAGGGCTTTCCAGGTCCCTAATCGGACACCTGCTCCTCTTGGTACATGCTAATTTTCTTCAGTCTATGGTAATTTACACCTCTGTCACCCAACCTTCCTTTCATAATGGGTTTATGACTTGTAAAATAGTAGGAGGGAATTATATCAATAAATACCAACTGGGTGCTTGTTTCATTTGGACAATGCAGTAAATATTATGATCCGTAATGTGAGGGAGTGTTTGAGAGCAAATATGTTAACAGCGTTCCCCTCAACCACAACATATACCTATTTACTTGACACGATTGGCTCAACACATGTATGCCACTATAGAGAAGGGAAGCTAAAAAGATGTACTGATTCAATCAGAACACAGCTGAGAGCTCATTTGACTTTTCCCAACAGAATCCCTAGCAAAGAATATAGAGAACACAAATGGCTGTGAAGACGCTCTCCTTTTCCTGCAAAAAGAAAAGTCTTCGAAAAGGGGTAAGAGCTACAAGTACTTACCTATGGATCAAAAGATGAGTACTTAGAATGCAGTTGGGAATTATAATGGTTTATGAGCGTGGCAGCAGTACATCTATGGCCTCCTCACCAGGGTCAGTGATGTCACAAGCCATCGATAATCAGCTTGATTTGTAGTACTAGTCCTTAGTTCTCCTCTACTGAGGTCTTAAGTCCAATTAAATGGTTACTGGTTTCCTCCGAGATGTAAGCGTCAGTTTTGCACCCTTGGGGATATATTGTCATACTGATAATTGTTGTGGTTCAGAAGCACTCTAGCTGGGAAGAACTGCGCATTGCTCTTTTTGTTTGGCAGCTTCCATAGTAGCATGTAAACTATGGGAGCTCATCTTCAGGAACAGAGCTTACTGGTCACACCGAGCTTGGCTCCTCTAAGTCCTGTGTCCAAAATTCGTGGGAAGTGTTCAGGGATAATAGGAATAACCTTTATTGTTTCAGGAGTCTCTTGAACCAGCACAATGACATTCGTTGGCATGCCGACATGGATGTAGAGATCTCATAAGGCCCTACCTCTAGATGCATAGCAAGAGACAATTAATGGCTGCTAGAAAAGGGAGAATCACTATTTTCCAGGTATGAGATTCCTGATGTCTTATCTGATCCTTAATGGTCAACTCTTAACACACAAACACTCAACACTGGCGTGACTACAGGTCTCAGGGCTTCGAGAAATCTCCAAATTAATGAGATCCCTAAAGGCCAGAGGGCATAGCCAATTAAACATTCCTTCCTAGACCCTCCTCCCTTCTTCTTTCCTATTTAACTCTGGTCTGCCCTGAGAAATGGGGAGTGGGAGTACAGCTGATTCACTTTCCACCATGACAATAAATCTTTTCAAACCATGGACTTCCTCATGTCTTTGGGGGCCCGCAGTGGGGAATTGTGGAGAAGGCTTTTGACTACTGAGCCTTTGACTACTAAGCCATTGCTTAATCTCCTGCCGGAAGACTTCTCTATGTTCCTGCCATGGAGGCCCACCAACCCAAGCAAGCTACTGAGCTGAGCCAGTGACCCAGCCAAGCGAGTGCCAGTAACCAAGAGTCCCTCACTCTATGCCAGAGCTCTCCCTCTAGTTCCTCTTGGCTGCAAGCCGGGCCAGCCCATATGCCCTCACATCTCAGTTCTTCTGCAGCTCCCTGTGGTGTCTGGGAGCCCAAAGACAGAGACCACTGGTCTCCCGGTCAGCCGTTTGGCCCAGAGACACCCCCCCCCCCCACTCAGGAGCTCTGTCCCCAAGGGACTTCAGGCTGAGACCTCTCCATGCCTGGATGGAGCTCGGAGGCTTCTCAGCCCAGCGGCACCACGTGGAGTAAACTCAGTCAAATTCCTGCTCTTCTGCCTCCCTGAGCTGTGGCAGACACTCCGGATCCACAACTCCGCCCAATAGGACCCACGCCCAAGCAGGAGCTACAGCCCCCCACATAGTGTCTTAAAGGTTTAGGTCCAGCTCTTGAGAAGTCGGAGGCAGAAAAATTAGAAGTGCAAGGGCAACTTTTTCTACATACTGTGTTCAGGCTAGCCTGTGCTACTGGATACCATGTCTCAAAGAAAAAAGTAAAATACAATAAAAATAAAATAATCAACAGAGGCAAAGCAACTGGTAAAACAGTACCAGATTCTAAGGAATCACTGGGCACTTGTTATTAAAATTGCAAGAGCCTCAGACAAGGTGAGTAAGGGGATTACACATGACCCAGTTGGGCGTTTGACTACAGGGGGCATTAACAAGGGAGAAGCTTGGTCAGAAGGTACTAACCAAAGGTATCATTGATTCTACTAGGACAAAGCTTCTTGGTATGAGTCTTTCTGTGTTAAATCCAGATCAGCCTCTTCCCTTTTTTTTCCTGTAAGAGCTGAAGCTTTTGGAAGGAGATTCCTTCTTCAGAGCAAGAGTGACCTCAAAGATTGCTTGAAACCCCTGCCTCCCCCTTAAATCTTCGTGCCATGCCAATAATTTTAACCTGAGTTCCACTACCCTGACACAGGAAATCTATACCTATGCCAATACGCCTGAGATTCTGTTAAGATCTCTCAAATTAACATCATCACGGAAGTACATACTCAGAACCACAATATGTTGAAAAGGATTCTCTCTTATGGTTCAGCATGCAGTTGCTGGGATAAGGTCCTAGTGATTCTGAGCTGCTGATAAGTTTCTGCAGGGATCATACATACCAATCTCTTGAGCTTTGGAGTCTAGGAAGAATGGAAGAGTCCGAGGGAGGTTCACAGAATAGTGAAAGGGGAGGAATGAGCCATGGAGAATCTCTAGAGCTGCATCTCTGAAGACAAGAACTGCAAGCTGGCAGTTGCATGGCTGAGTGACCCCATGTACCATGAGAAGCCAAGAAACAATGGCTTCTAGCTCCCCCACTTACAGCAATAGGTCTTGTAATAGTCACTTACCTTTTTGTCAAAGTGACTACAAAATACTGGAGAAATGTGTAATTTTTTTTCTCTTTTGATCTTTATTCACTGACTAT
Organism: Arvicanthis niloticus; assembly: GCF_011762505.2. Classification (NCBI taxonomy): domain Eukaryota; kingdom Metazoa; phylum Chordata; class Mammalia; order Rodentia; family Muridae; genus Arvicanthis; species Arvicanthis niloticus. The sequence goes on from NC_047666.1 coordinate 17,307,275, forward strand.
AAAATACAAACATGAAGATCTGTTTCATAGGATCAGTGATATAATCAAATTCAATTGCATATTAGAGAAGCTCCATCATGAGCTGCATAGACTAGATTCAGAACTTGTTGCTTCTTTTGCCCCAGGTCAAGAGCATCCACCTGTAGAGGGTACTGAAAGCTGCCTAGGCACGAAGAGGCTTTGAAAGTTCTAAAGTAATTGACTCTGATGACTTTTTTTTGTTTTTGTTTTTGTTTTTTTTGTTTTGGTTTGGTTTTTGGGTTTTTTTTTGTTTTGTTTTTGGTTTTTTTTTTTGGTTTTTTTTTGTTTTGTTTTTTCGAGACAGGGTTTCTCTGTGTAGCCCTGGCTGTCCTAGAACTCACTCTGTAGACCAGGCTGGCCTCGAACTCAGAAATTCGCCTGCCACTGCCTCCGAAGTGCTGGGATTAAAGGTGTGCACCACCACTGCCCGGCCCGGCTCTGATGACTTTATAGAAAAAAGAAAAAGATCAGGTTGAATCAGCGCCTAATGGCCCCATATTAGTTCGATACTCATCATCTATCCCAATGACACCAGGACCTTGCATTATTTAAAAAATTGTCAGCCCCTCAAAGTGACCATAGCAGTACACTGACAAAGGAAGCAAGGTCTGAACTGGAGACTATTTGGGAATTGTTTTATTTGTAATCCTCTCTCTCTCTCTCTCTCTCTCTCTCTCTCTCTCTCTCTCTCTCTTTCTCTCTCTCTCTTTCCTGTACTGCTGAATAAAGATGGGAAAAGAAATGAAGGTGAAGTGACAGGAGAAACAATATCAGGAAGGGACCACTTCTCATCGAGGAAGGGTTATTGGCCAGCAGTAGCATGAAAAGTTAACTGGAAGATCAGAGGTACAGGAAGAAACTGTCAAGAACATGTTGTTCCACAGCATAGTCCCTACCGTGAACAAAACCAAGAAAAGCTGAGATGGCCTGTAACTGTGGTTAGGTGAAACTTGCAATCATAAGTGGGCCATCTAAGTGGGAAGAAAAGACAAAACCAAATTCAAATCCATTGCCTTTAAATGAGGCAAAGAGACAGAAGAGAGAAGGCAATGTGCATAATTCATACAAAGGCAGAACTAAGGCTCCATGTTAAGGAGATAACTGAAGGGGGACAGATCAGTGGTTAGAGCTCTCCTTGTTGCCTATGTCAAGCCCTGGGTTCTAGCCAACCACCTAGAAACAGCACTGAGAATAAAATCCCAGGATTAAATATACTCTGGTTCCTAGATGCTCACCTCTTATCCTTGGGTGTTTGAATGTTTTGTTGTTCAATCATGCAAACTAATGAAAGTTAGCAATGAGCTCTAATGAATAAACCTCCACCAAAAAAAAAAAAAAAAAAATAGGCAGGAGATAAAGATGTCCAACATGGCTTGAAAAATCAACTGTCTAACCTGTTTCCAACTATTCCCAAATATTGAAAAAATGAATTATCTTACCCACACACAAGCAGAACTCAAGAAACATGCCTTTAAAATTAAAACATGCCAGTATTTAACCAATCTCAGTCTCAATCATGATAATCTACATAGAATTCCATTTTGTAGCTGTTATGTCTCCCAATAGGAAGCTTAGCATTTAAAGAAAAATAATAAATTTGAAGCAGGAAAGAGCTGAGCACAAATCTTATTTGGTTACATACTAATATAGGCCCATGGTTTAAGAAAGAGACTTTCTCAGCCTGAGACTCGTTTACCTCAACAACAGGGCAACATGAACATGTGGTTCTTCCCACATCCTGGGTATTTTGCGTCATACAATGAGGTCTTATATTTGAAAGTACTCAGCAAGTAGAGGACGCTGTGCCAGTAGGGAATTTGTTAGCTTCACACCAGCTAGAGTTATTCAGGAAGACAATTGAAAAAAAAATCCCTTCATCCAGATTGCCTGTGAGCAAGTCCATGTAGTATTTCCTTGATTAACTACTATGAATATTGTCACTCTGGGCCTGTGGTTATAGAAAGTAAAAGAAAGCAGGCAGAACAAGCCAGTAAGTAGCATTCATCCATGGTTTCCACTTCAGTTCCTGCCTCTGGGATCCTGCTTTTAGTTCACACTATCTATTCTCAGTGATAAAGTGTGACCTGTGAATTGCAAGCAGAAATAAATCCTTTTCTTCCCAAGTTGCTGTTTATCATAGTGCTTTTTCATAGCACTGTTGATGTGATAAACTAAGACAAGAGCTTAACTCAAGGTGTTCATTCCTCAGACCTGTCAGTCCAGTCTTAAAATACATTGAGTTGCAAATGGAAGTGAATTAGTTTACTTTTAACAGCAATGAAAATATCACCAAATCCTCAATTACATATGAATGATACCCTTATAAAGTAGATCCCCAAGGAGAAGGTGAACAAAATCTTTGAAATCTACTCTTGCTGGAGTTTTTCTTCTAAAACTTCTGTACCAGTTTGGGTATGGTCTGCCAAATACCCACAGTAAGAGAAGGGTGCATTGTTCCCAGGGGTACTGACCTTTAGCAAAGGTTAGCATCACTTGGCAATCAGATCTAACTGAGTTCTGCCACAGGGCAGTGAGACTGATTCTTCTGTAATATATAATCTAGGTCAGAATCCCCAGATCCTATACAAAAAAATCACCAGGGACTTAAGGTCATAGAACTGGGACAATTCTTTCAACACTAAACAAATTGGTAGATAAAGTTGCATATGTGTGATTAGAGAAAGATCCTAGTACTTTTAAAGCACAGTAAAGACAAAGATTATTTGGGATTAGTACAATAGAAACAGTAGCTGTAGAAATGAAATGGGGGTGAGAGGAGATAAGGGTCAACTCCAAATATCATAGATAAGAGGTGTTAAGAGCCATGGGGTTGGGAGTGGGGTCTGTGAACAAAGAACTACTTGAGGTCACAAAGGTAAGGAGTACCCCAAACTAAAAGGATGCTTGCTGAGGTCAAGCCATGATAATGTGACATCCCCAAGAGATGGAGAGTGAATGATCTCATCAACAGAGATGGATGATGACCAGAAAAAGAGGGTAGGGCATCCTCTTTAACTGACTTGTCAAGGGTTCTCCTTATAAGTGTATTTTATATGAAATGTTGCAAGTGGACCCAGAGGTTTAAAGAGCTTGGCTAAGTTTCAGTCAAGTAAAAGACATCTTGTGAATTTCAACAATAGAATATACTATTTTAAAAAATCATAACTCAGTTTTAAAAGTTATTTATTATCTATACTATGATGAATGAGATAGGCTTTCTCTAACCTTGCTCTTTAGCTCCATAACCAACAGTGTCAATATTTTCTCAGAATGTGTTAGAAATTAAATCTCTTGTACCTAAATCTAGGTCTAATAAATCAGACACTGGTAATAACTTCCAACACTTAGCTTTTTGAAATTATTTGCATTGGGGGGGTGGTGAACAAGGTAACAGTGAAAGCCATAACTGGGGTCAGATTCCCTGGAGATTGAGTTATAAGAGGTTATACACACCTGATGAGGGTAGTGGGAAGCAAACTAAGGTTCTCCTCAAGAGCAGTACATGCCCTAACCCACAGACCTCTCTCTAGTCTGCATTCAAACAAATTCTCCAAATAACTGTAGTGCATTCTTTTGTTTGAGAGTATTGAGTTCAAAATATATCTTACATGTGTCTAGAATAGGGATGTGCAAGATATGTGTAACATATATTTGTTTTTTCCACATTCTGCCTGTGACATTCTTCTCTCAGTGTCACAGCTCTTTTTCTCTAGGACACTGCATGTCAAGATCTAAAATTCACTGCAAGTGTGCACGTACAAATGAAAAGGATTCAGGCATGTTGAATGTGTGCTGTAATTCTCCAAAGACCATGCAAATGTCTGCTGGCTAAATGGCTGTCACTCAAGATTAGGGGCAACATATGTCGCTTTCTACTTTTCCAACCAGAGGGAGAATGAGGGTTGACAGTAGTTTCCTAAGAGCACTGTTGCACAAAAGCATTCTTTTTTTTTTCCTGTGGACAAATTATAAAAACATTAAGCTATCTTTCTTAACAGGGTCACATCTGACCTATGCATGAAGTCTTAATTAGCTTAATTAAGCTACAAGGAGAGAGTAAAACTTATTTTCCAGAACCTTGACATTTTCATAAATAGCTGAAACATCAGCGGTTTCACAGTGAAAAAAAAAAAAAAGAAAGAAAGAAAGAAAGAAATTATTTAAGAATCTTGCCACCATCCCAGTGGCTTATCCAACCTTCCAAACCATTGGAGAAATAGATGCATGTCCAACTAGCTCCCCCATGCTTATCCTTTTGTCAAGCTACAGAGACTTGAGTTCTGTATAACAAAATTAAATGACATTTCTTATAGGACTCAAAAGTGACGTAGCAAAAAGAAGTCAATGTATTATACCCAAAATGGACTCCAATGGTAAGAAAAGTGGAGACAGAGGTACACAAAGAGGCAAGAAAAAAATGAAACAAGACCAAGTGGGTGTCCTTTGAGTTTTCTTGAGACAGACAACATAAGGCTCAGAATCTTGAGCTTTGAAGAAGACTGCCATTTTCAGCAAGCTTAAGTCCTCAATTTCTGGAAAGATATTTCTTCCCTCTGTTCAGCTTGGCCCAGGTTTCTCTGTGGAATTCCCTTAATATAAATGAGGTAAACAAATGTTCACTCTGTTACTGGGTTTTAAAAGAAAATAAGCACACTCCTAACAGCTCAGATTTGAATATCTCATCTATATATTTTAACTGAATCAGAAAGTGGTCCCTGAACTTCCTGACCTTAAAAACCTCTTTCATCAAACCCTCCATGTGGCATGTGTGCGAGGTCTCAGGCTTTGGAAATATCAGAATAACAGAAATCTGCTGAGGTGTGTCAATGTCTACACCAAACACCAACTGGAATAGGTATGTGTAGTGTCCATGAGCTTGTGGGTGATTCTTTTTTATTTTTATTTTATATTTTATATTTTATTTACATTTCAGATGCCATCGCCTTTCCCCATTTCCCTTCCCTAGAAAACCCCTATCCCATGCCCCCCTTTCCTTTTTGCTTTTATACAATTTTTTAAAATGTTAATCAAAGGCTTTATAGGTTTGGTAATGCTCAATCAGATGTGTAACCCAATACCCAACCTATACATATAAACTATCTTTGACTGGTGGAGACACGTGAACATCTGCCTCCATGCCCCCCCCCCCTTTCTCTCTCTCATCACCTAGCTTCTCCTCTCCTTCATCTTCTCCTCTCCTTACTCCATCTCTTCCTCTCGGTACTCCTTCCCCCTTAGCTCCTCCTACATATCACCCTTCCTGTTAAAATAAAACTTTTCTCTCAAAATACAATTAGAGCATAATTATTCCTAATTATACCAGTGAGGTACAAGATAGTCCTAATACCCAGTCCATCATTTTGTTGACTAACCAGAACCTCTGTCATCTCTCCTAACTAAAACACTTAGTTCTGAACCTGGTTTTTTTCTTGGCTTTAGAATGAATGTCAGCTGAAAACCATCCACTTAGATCTTTTCTCTCAAAGTAAATAGCCAGGATTGGCTATGAGACTATAGGTCTTCAACCCCGTCAGAAATCCAGAATGACTGAGTTAACTGAAATTATGGGAAGCACTAAGCATAGCTTCTAAAACTTAGCCAATTTATAGGGACCGCTGAACACCTGGAAAGCCCCTATACTACCAAACATTGGAGCATCAAATCTTCAGCCTTCTGGCCCAGAATCATCTGACAGACCTTAGTGATGCAGAATTATTAAGGGCTGATTACTCTGTCTAGGCAGATATAATCAGTCGACTATTCTGCAAGTGTGTCCCTTTCTGGACAGTAATTTGTCTGTAGATGGAAAGAGGCAATTCTTGCCTAGTGGCTGTCTCCCCACAACTGGAGTAACTCCAAGGATGCTCAATTTCTTTTTAGAATCCTTGTGGGTGATTCTAATGTAAACCTAGGGTAGAGTGCAGCTCTTAGAGCAGGCTGCTACAGAAAGGAGTGTTCTCTCAGGAATACAGAGGAAGAGAATTCTCCAGGTTAAGAAGGAAGACTGTGCAAAATGAAGCAGAAAACTGAGTTTCCTGTCTCAGCACTTCCAACAAACTAAACATATATGTATAATATGGTTTATAGGTATATCAAGAGCCAAGCACTTTTAACAAATCTTTTTTCTTTTTACAAATTCATGTCTAATTTGTTTTGAGCATCTTGAAAATATATTTACAATAGTTGACACATAATAGCACAGTCTACTTCATTTTAAATTTCTAATTCCACCAATTATAAATGAATTAGGTTTCAGTCATTCACACACGATTAATAGATGCTGGCCATTATCAGTCACAAAATATATCCCAATGTGAGTAACTGAATCATGTATGTTCTTTAGGTAATTTCAATATCCTGCTGGAGGTAGTTTGTCAACTGTCCTAACTGTACCATCTTGAGAAAAATATTGAAACATTTCCGTTTTTAAAGATTTAAAGTTAGATTCCAATATTTAGTAGCCTTCGTAACACTGGGGTCTGACATGGACATGAACATTTAAGTTTGTGGTCTTTCCATCAGACAGGAGCCAGCCACCTGAGACATCTACTAGATGCAGCTCTCGGTTACAGAATGATACTTCATTGTTTAACATGTTTTTCATTTTTCCTAGAAGCACTGCTACCTCACTAAAATAATGGGGTCCAAGTAGCTTAAGGTGGTCTTGAACCCACTATGTAACCAAAGATAGTCGTGAACTTCCGATCTTCCTCTCATTTTCTGGACTTATGTGCATGTAATACTACATCCAGTTTGTGAGGTGCTAGGAATCAAGACCATGACCGTGTGGATGTTAGGCATGTACTCTAACAGCTGAACTATGTCCCCAGCCCTGTAAGCCTGTCCATTACTATGACAATGTATTTTCAGAATTTGGGACAGTTAGGTACTTCTATGGATTCCACACATTCAGTAGCTGTTGTCAGTAAGTCCTACACAGAAAAGATGTACAGACAGCTGTTTCTTTTCTTTCTTCTCTTCAGAAGCCCACTCCAACTATAGAAGGAGGTAGCAGTGTGAAGAAACCTATTTCATTTTTCCTTCACGTTTTCAAGAGTCGACTATTACTAATACTTACAAAGCAAGAAATTTGGGAGTTTCATGAATTTTAAACAAGAACAACACGCACACACAAATCAAAAACAAACTGAACAATACCTGAGAAAGCAGAATGACCAAGCAACGGAGACAATGGAAGAATTATATTAAATTCTGTACAAGATGTAAAATAACACATATACCATCATTATAAACAGGTTATGCAAGACATGTTCTCTATCAATCAGTAATTTAAATCTGCTATGTTCTGTGCCTTGGGAGAAATACAGAGTTATGAGAGGAAATTCCAGACATGAATATAGTGGGTTCTAAGGAAAGAGTTGCAATTTTTCAGTATCCAAATGTCACAGGAAAAAATATATATACTTTGTATGTGGTAGCACAGAATTTTATGATCATAAGTTTGTACACGTATTTTTTATCAAATGTCCTTAAATGTCTAATAAGATTAGCTCTTAATTTTATAAGTATATACTATATAAAACCCTATAATTTTATAACTATAGAAACTATGACTTTTAGTCATTTAAGCATCTTACCCAAAGACAGCCAGCTACAATTCACTGGCATCCTGTGACCTCATAAAATTTCAAAAGTAAATCTTTCATTGAGTTCGAAAAGTACTTGTACTGATTTTTTAAAAGATTTCTTTGTATGAGTGTGTGTGTGTGTGTGTGTGTGTGTGTGTGTGTGTGTGTGTGTGTAACTACATGGTGGCAGGTACACATACAGGTCAGTGATGATGAATGCCCCAGGAGTTGGAGTTGCAGGTGGTTATGAGTTGCCAGACAAGGGTGTTGAGAACTGAACTTTTGTCCCCTATAAGAACAGTACATGCTCCTACCTGCAAACTTTTCAGTATATTATGAATCTAGGCACAGATTTGATTCCTGTACCTGGCATTGGGCTTCAAGCTTTATTGCTCAGTGACAAATTGTGGCCTTCCCCTTCAGTCTCATTCTACATCTTGAAGACACCCCAGCAACATGCATTAGTCACTGCCACTTTAGTGTAAATTCCCCATCATGGCTACCCTCACTGTGTGAAAAAAAAAAATTTCTGTGAGAATACAGTTCTCTCCAGGAAGACATGGAAGGAAGGTGAAAGGAACTATAGGTCAGATGGTTTGAGATATAAACCACACACATCTTCTGACTTGCAATTTCACGGAGACATCCTATCCTGGAGACCCTGATATTAGTCTCAGATCCTTCTCTGCTCAGACACAAAACTTCGTGATAATTTGCTTTCCTCTTCTCATGTGTTTGATGTACAAAGTTCTTCCTAGCCATTATGTGGACAGGCTTACTACCCAAGCCCATGCAACATCACACTTACTAAGTAGGCAGCTCTCCTAATGCCTGTCTTGTCACCTCTTCCCAGTGGCCTCCCTCCTACCAATATAGAGAGCCCTCCTTTTTTACATAGGTATATTGAGTATGCCATCAGAGTCAGTCTCACCTATAAATACAAAAACATTGCTTCCCTGTCCTCTCACCACCTCAGCTAATAAACCTGCTGTTCATTTGCCAGGCCTCCCCACCCCACCTAACAAGTCTGCCGTGTGTTTGCTAGTTTTGCTGGATGACAGCTAGTGAGCTGAAACAAGCAATCATTAATTGGAAAGAAGAGGACTCAATTTCCAGTCCAACTCCTGCTGTTCACGTGGGGAATGGACTGTATCCACCATCTCCTCCCCCTTTCCTTAGCCTCCAAGTTCCTCATCTGTGAAAAGAGGGCCCTGAGCTCTGATCCTCTGATTTGATTTCACAGCATCCTTGTTTTCATTCTGACCTTTGGCCCCGAGTCTTTCCAGGGTTAGGCCATCATCAGAAAGGCAAGCTCTGTTTACCATTCCTTCCGCCAATCTGGACTCGAGCAGATGATGCAGGGGAGCTGACAATGATCAAATGCCCAGGGCTGGCCTTGTGCCATGTGTCAGCTCAACACACCATGTGACAGGCTACAGATGGAGACCTGAGACTAAACGGTGCCCTGTGAGAACTCAGAAGCAGCCCCCGGTACTCACAATGCCTGCTCAGACTCAGCCTCTGTGAACTCTGCCCATCACTCTTATGCCTGCCCTGGCTCAACTAAAGAGTCCAATCCTTAACTGCAAAGAGCAATGAAATAAAAATGGCTGGGAGGTTTAGCTCAGTTATTAAAATGCTTTCCCAGTGTATATAAGGTCCTGATTTGGTCCCTGGTACTGGACAAAACCAGGCATAGTAGCTAATATCGATAACCCAGCACTCCAGTTTAAAAAGGAGAATCAAGAGTTCTGAGTTATCTTTTAATAGATAGAAAATTTGAGACTATCCAGGGATACACAAGACCTTATCTCAAAAACAAATGAATGAATGAATGAATGAATGAATATCCTTAAGATTTGGCTATGTGTGGTGATTAAAAAAAAAAAAGATGTTCGTAATAACTTTATATTTTGATTGTTACCGGGTGCCAATAATATGTGAGGTTTTGTTTTTTTTTTTTGGTTTTTTTTTTTTTGTTTTTTTTTTTTGTTTTTGATGTGCAAGATAAAAAGGGTAAGGGCTTTAATTTTCCCATTCTGTGGTGTACTTTGGGACACACAGGTTCAGCCTGGCTGTCTTGTCCCAGTTTCAAGAAGGTACTTCATGTGCCCTTGAACCTTCTGGTCCTGCTTCTTCTCCCTTCAAAGACAATCTCCTTCCACACTGAGTGAAAATCTTTCTCTTTCGATCCCTTTAGCCTCCTCCCTCACACAGGATCCCTTCAGACTTGGATAATGACACTCAATCGAATCAATAACCATCCTAAAGATAACGACCAAGTGGGACCAATAACAACCAGCTATGTGGCTTCCCTTTCTTCTTTCCCAGCCCTGTTGCTAACTGTAATGGGACTCTGATGTGTTTTGCTTTCTCCCGCTTTGCCCTTCCTGTTCTTTCCAGAAGCACGTTAACGTGAGCCAGAGCTTTGACCATTATACACAGCTAATTTCTAAATGATGGAAATAATTTTTATTCTTCCAGTCAAGAAGGGTACCTACAAGATCTGTGAGAACTGGCAGCTGCAACCACTGAACGGGTACTTCGTCATGACACAATAGTTTGACAACTGCCATCCAGCAAAAGTTAAGAGGTGGCAAATAGAACTTTACATTCAGGTGAAAGGTCAAATCATTCAGGTTGAAACAGCTTTATGCTACCCAAGCCTCTCTGTCCATACACTCATACCTAGCATCACTTCTCTATGGTGAGACATTATGATTTTTCCCTGTAAACAGGGAAGCATTCTGTGGTCTGTCCTGTGATGCTCGTGGCTGCCTTTGGAATGATTTCTTTCTTCTGCTTTGCTCTTCTGCTGGGTCTTCTTTTCTTCAAACAGTCACTGTGGACCTTACAGAATGTTAAGGTGCTAGGCTGTTACGTGAATAGGTACAGTGCTTGCCTTCTAAGCAATAACATCTGAATTAACACCCCAGAAACAATGCTTTTAAAAGCATTACCTAGATGTGGGGCCACCAAAATGGCTCAGTGGGTGGAAACACTAGCTGTCTTAGCCTAATTCCCTGAGTTTGATCCCCACTCCAATCCACCTTTAAAAAGAGCCAGATGACATGGTTCTTGCCATGAGCACCTATGGAGGTAGGAGGCAAATACAGGGGAATTATAATGTGTATAGCTCAGCAGCAAAACACAAGGGAGACTGCCTCAACAAGGTGGAAGAACCAATTCTCAGAGTTGTCATCTGACCTCTACACCCATGGCATGTCATATGACTCTCACACTCATACATACCTACATACATGCATGCATACATGCACACATAAATTATGAAAAGCAAGGGTCGGTAGCATAATCTTTTAATTCCAGTGCTGGGAGATGACCAGAGAAACCCAAACCAGCCAGCCTTACCTTTTTGCATTTCAGGCTAGAGAAAGACCCCATCTGGAAGATGGTGCCTGAGAAATGGTACGTGACATTTTCCTATGGCTGCACAACCATATGCACCTAGACACATGTACCTACAGACATACAAACATATACTTATGCATGTACATGCTGTGTTAAGTGAGCCTTTTCCACACAGTGGAAACTCAATTCATCTGAAAGCCCATCTGAAGCCTGCTTAGACTACACCGTGCTAGATTCCATGCACTGACTGTTATTGCAACATGTATAGGGATAAGCCAGTCTGGCATTTATGACAATTCACTGTAGCTTGTCTGAGGAGTGTAGGTAATGGAGCTGGTCACTGTGTAGACATCAGCACTGTAAATCCAATCAGCTAATAATAATGTGTGCTCAGTCTACTCTACATTGTAAACTTCTTCAGGTAGGACACATTGGACAGAAATTCAATAGGACGTTCAACTGCAGCACTGCGAGGAAAGCCACTTGGTGCTTTGTTTGCTATAGTAACTGTAGCTCAAAGATGCCTGTGGGAAATCAGGAGACACAGCCCTTTCAGATATTATGTATTGACTATGACTGCCTGGACATTTTTGTCTTCCTCCCAGGTCAGACTGAATTCGAGCTCCAGTTTAGTTTGTCCTAGGACCAGCCCCACCTGTTTCCCCTTCATTGTGATAGTTCTGCCTCATTTTATACCACACCTACACAAAAAGTTGGATGGGTTTGTCATACCTCAAAATACATCTGCCATCTCTCAAAGACAAATTCCTATCATGCCCCAAGGACATCAAGTTACCAGAGTAATTAAAGCCTGCACCTACAGATGAATCCAAATTATTTCCATGACAACACACATTTTCCCTGATTTTAATACTTGGCATTTGCCAACAAGTTTCTTCTCCAACATAGCCTGCAAAGAGCACTTGATACCTACTTCTCTGTGCACACCATGCTCTTGCTGGGATGCTAGAACAAATCGATATTACAGCATATATAGCTAAAATACTGGACCAATTTTGCCTGAGAGGTAACAATGCTGAGAGCTGCCCAGAGGACCTCACCCATTCTGGGAGTCAGCCTGTTGAGACTTGACTGATTGGAGTGACAGATGGCATTTTACAAACCACTAGGTTTAAAGTTGCTGGGCACGTGGCTGACCAGAATATAACCATATGTCTCTAAGTCCATCAAATCAGGGACCATGCCCATTTTCCTCATTGTGGTTTACAATGCCTATCACTGTGCTTGCCAAATAGGCAAAGGAATGACTATATCTGACCGAATGAAGTAATGAATGAACTTATCTCTAATGCAAAACAGTGATTATGAATATGAAATAGAGTTAAATGAGCCTATCTATGAGACCTGATTATAATATGATTATCTGTGTGGCAACTAACTTTCAGTTATCTCATGTATGAGGTGATAATGTTGTCATGTGTGATATCCTATGGTATAGCTGCTATGTTCTTGGTATAATGCCAGAGTACTTTGTAATATATAATTAGCCACAAATTGATGTATAAGTCTTCTCACATTCTAAGGTTTTGTTTATGATGGAATTCCAATACTTACTTAGCCATTCTCTTTAAGCTTATCTTAAGCCTAATCTAGCTATGCAGTGATCTAAATACACAAGAAAATCTTTTTTTCTTGCATTTAAAATTAAATTTCAGGCTAAGAACCTGATCCTACTGAGGTTAGTCATTATTTATTTTGAGAGAAGTGAAATCCTAAGCATCAGCCTTGTGAAATATATAGTGCATGGATCTTGATGGTTAATCTTCTGACATGGGCTTTTAAAGAAATAATTTTTCTTTATTCACTAATACAAGTACTCAAATTTGCCTGTGCCTGTAAAAGTTTGGCAAATTTTAAGTGAGTTATTATCAGAGCAGGGGGCGAGGCTGGGGCTCCATTGTAGAATTCCTTGGGTTAAATCCACACCAACATATACAATGGCCATGTTGGTGAGAGATTTCAATCTCAGTACTAGGGAACGGAAAAAAAAAAAAAAAAAAAAAAAAAAAAAAAAAAAAAAAAAAAACAGGAGGATCAAGCAAGATTCGCCTCAGTTACTTGTCAAGTTCAAAACCAGGTTGAGCCACATAAAACCCTGTCTCAACAGACAAATGAGCAAAGAAACCATTAGAAAAACATTACCTTAGTCTCAAGATTTTGAGTTCTAAATCAAAGAGTTGGACCACATATGAAACAGAAGTCCTCATACAGCAACAATTTACATTCTGTCCAATGACATAGACTCAGGTGTGTACAGAATGAGAACATGGAAGCAACTCTGGCAATGAGGCCATGGACCAGTGTCACAAGCCTTGCCTTTTACACACGTACAGTGGCAGAGTAGAACACAGTAAGGGAAGAAGAACATGTGGAAGACAGTACTCCAAACATTTCCAGAAAGACTTAAAGGAGATGAATATATTTCTCCCCAAATGAGAAAGAGAAAATGCTTTCCTTTTTAAAACATTGACACTTTAATGGTCCGGTGGCTTGAGTAAGACAAATAGACAAAAAGACTATAAAACAGAAATAGAAATACTCCTCTCAAGTTCTCCTGCTGCAAATTACCACCCTGCCCTGTAATTCTATTGATTTTTCTACACTATATCAAATTTTAATCACCATAAACCATAGGCTAATATAGATCTGCCACCAATGTGTGCCCTTAGAAGACTCTGATTACATGGAGAACCTATAAGAATCTGTTAAGACTGCCTACCCTGGAAACTTGGAAGTACAAGCAAACACCTGAAAAAAAAAATAGCCTTCCAGTGGTTTTGCAAAAAGCAGGTATGGTCTTCTAATTTTTTTAAAGTGAGGAATCTGAGAAAGAACACTAGCTAGGATAAGGAAGAGGGCTAGATGGGTGAGGGGATGACTCTCAGAAGGAAAATTACCAAAAGTATTCCTTAGGGGTCAGCAAGATGACACTGAAGGTAAATATGTTTGTTGCCAGGCTAAGAAACCTGAGTTTGATCCCTGGAACCTATATGGTAAAAGAAGAGAACCAGTTCCTCCAACAAATCGTTCCCAACCTCCATATGTGTGTCTGTACTTGCACATGTCTGCAATGCACATGCTACAGACACACACACACACACACACACACACACACACACACACCACACCACACCTCAAGAAGACAGGAAAAGCTATTTCTGTTCTCTGAGCTAAAGGGCAACAGGTTAGTCCTATCAGTCCAGCACAGCTTAGTCCTCAAACGCTTTGTTACATACTCACAACACAACACACAAAACCTTACTAGATAAAACCATCATGCCCCAAACTGTGGACCACCACGCTAGATGTTAATAGATGAAATAAAAAGAAGAAAAAAAAAAACGGGTGTTAAAACAACTAGAAGCTATCTCACATAATGTAACAATCTAGAACCCTGTCACTTCATTAAGTATCCACAAAATTAGGTCACATGGGTGGCTCAATTGCTAAAGTGCTTGCTACACAAACCTGAGGACTTAAGTTCATTAACTTAGATTGATGCTTAGTGGTGTCCCATATGCCTATCACTCAGTACTGTAGAGAGTACAGGGTTGTCTCTGGGGCTTCTTGGCTGGCCAGTATAGCTAATAGGTAAGCTCCAACTTCAGTGGGAGATTCTGTCTAAACAACACATGCACACACAAGTGAGTACACTCTGTATATATATAATATATATATATATATATATATATATTATATATATATATGGAAACATGTAAACATATACACACATAACCTCATAAAAATCATCAGACAATTTGCTTTGTGAATTATCACCAAATACCTTAAAACTCATCTGTAAGTCAAAGCTTTTGATATGTTAGTCAGCATTTATCTTCACATGATTAATAGTGAAACATCACAGCTCTGCAGTATGAGAAGATAAAAGCTAACATGGTACATACACTGAACAATGCAATTACTTCCAAAGCACCCAAGAAATTCATCAGTACTTGATCTCTTTGATCACACCAAGAAGATAGGCAACGCTCACATCTCTTGTGTAGACACAAGTGTGCGTACTTTCAGAAGCATCTATATAAAACTGACAGCCATGTACTTGGCACATACCACAGGCACCACAGAGTGGCACATGGGCTCTGGAATTGAGTAAGGCTAAGTTTTATATTTAAGTCTGTCACTAACTAGTTCCACATTAGAGTGTGCTCTTTAATCTCTCCAAGAATCAGAATCCTCATTTATCATTAAACAAATTCCAGTCATTCTAATGTCAAACGTTCTAAATCTGAGTTTAGAATTCAAAGGTACAGAGTTACTTTAAAACCACCAATGCTCCTGTTTCACAGTGTACAGTCAAAGGCTCTATTTTAGAATGTGCCAAGAGGAGGATGCATAAAAAGCACTTTAAGTTTGGAAAGTTCTTTGGAAACAACAGAGACAGAAGGAAGGCAAAGACAATTCTAAGGAAGGAGTGCAGAAGGACTGCAGGGTTCTCACGTTTCTTCCTTCCCATCATCTATCCACATTTTATGATTTTTTTTTTTTTTCAGAAAACAGTCATTTCTGCTACAAGAACAAAACTGACCAAGAAGTGATGCCCTTTGGCTTTTAAGTTTTCCATTCTTATGCAGGCTTCTACTGGTATGAAAGTCAATGAGACAATCTAGGCCAAATTTGCAAACAAAAATCACCAGTATCTGAGAAGAGAAGGACAATGTTCAAGGAACCCCCACCATCATCATCACAGGGTGATGATGAATAGGA
Source organism: Arvicanthis niloticus (assembly GCF_011762505.2). NCBI lineage: Eukaryota > Metazoa > Chordata > Mammalia > Rodentia > Muridae > Arvicanthis > Arvicanthis niloticus. Next base: position 17,323,000 of record NC_047666.1, read on the forward strand.
GGCAGAAATTGGCAGATACAGAAGATACAGAAGAATGGGGAAGCAAGTGGGAGTTTTAAAAGAAGGAAGAAAAGCTTGGGAAATGGCTCACTGGGTTAAGTGCTTGCTATTCAAGCGTGAGTACCTGAGTTCATATATCCTACATCTATGAATAAGTATTGTGTGGTGGCATTCATCTGTAACTGCAACTCTTGAGAAATGCCCAGAATATCATTAGACATCCAGCTTAATCAATATACTGAGCTCCAGACTCAGAGTCTGTCTCAAAGATTTGAGTAGTATAGCTGGATCTGGTGGAGCACGCCTTTGATCAGAAAACAGAGGCAGAAGGATCTCTGTTTGAGGCCAGTCGAGGCAACATAGTGATACCACCTCTCAAAAAGAACAAAAATAAATATTAAGAATAATAAATGAATAAATAAAGTGGAGTTTGATGAATGAAGTTATCCAACAAACTTCCAGCTCACCCCCCGCCCACACACACACACACACACACATCCAGGACACATTTACACCCTGGACACAATAAGAAAGATGAAAAGAAAGGAGAGTGGGAGGGAAGAAAGCAATGGTTAATCTACTCTTCAAGGCTGGTGAATATGGTTCCAGGTTTTGGGAAACCTACCAAATACAGTACAATATGCTTCTAGGATACATTGATATGCCAGCTTTCTGCATAGTAAGGACATGACTGTAATTTTTTTTTTTTTTTAATGATTCAGTGAAGAGGTTTATTCTAATAGTTCAGCTAGGTTCGTAGCCCTGTAAGCAAATTCATATCACTTGTGGGAACTTTGAACCTTTGATACTTAGGTCCTATCCCAGACCATGTCAGTTAGAGTGAGTGCCGCCTCAGCATCTCGAAGATGGTGGGGGATAGTCATGATGAGTCCAGAAACAGAAACACAGAGGTAACATGAATTCAAGGCACTAAAGTAAATGCTAGCAGCTTTTCAGTTTTGTTGAGTGCTCCTCAGAAACAAGAGGACTTGAACTATCTAAATATTTTCAAGTTATGACTGAGACTGATAGAGAACATAGTGAATTTACTCTCTTTGTTTAACATTAGCCTAAAATATTCCCTCTCCCTTACCTGCTAATTCCAGGCTGGTGAGAGAAATTGTGGCTTTTTCAAGTAAGAGAAACTCCTTTCTATATCCTGAGATCCTCGAAGAGGAGCTGACAAGACAGATGTCCATAACTGAATCACACAAGGACCTAGGGCTTCCCAGTAAGTTGTCAGTCAACTAAGCCATGTCTTTTTCATGAAATTTGACTTTGTTTAGAATTGTTTTCAGTCATGAGGGGTTTTGTAGAGTCCTGTTTAATTATCTGACACTTTTTCATGAATATGAAGCAGAATAAAACTACTGACACATTCACAGTTGTCTGGTTTTTTTTTTTTTTTTAAGTCTAAGGATGAAAAAATAATGTGTTTTCCCCACCATCCTCTTCCTGGAAGATGAACAGGCTTTTCTGCATCCTCTCACAGCACTTCCTCTTCACAAACTCCTCAACGTCAGCTTCACTCCTGTATTTCATGTTAGAGAATACCACTGCTGAGATTCTAAGCTGATCTGAAAAATACTCAGATCACTCATTTGTATTTGTTTAGAAGCAAAAGAGAAATGGGAAATCACTAAGTTGATGTTATCTAGGAGTGAAAAAGGAAAGGAGGGGTCTGAGTGGAGATGAGTTGGATTTCCCAAGAAAGAGATGAAAAAAAGGGATGACTCTGCTAGTGAGATCCTCCACTATCAGAGTAAACATCCTTCATATATGCCAGGAGGCTTCAAGCAACGGGGCATATACAATATTCAGTAACAACCTGGGGAGTACTCTGTGCAACCTGGAAGCAAAGAACACTGCAAATCTTCTCTAATGAGAAATTGGCTTCTAGACTTTCATGAGATTCCAGAACTCTTGTCAAGGGGCAACAATATTTGTTAGAAAAAAAAAACCAAATACACTAAGGACATAGCTCACTTTGTGGAGAACTTAGCTACCATGCATGAAGCCCTGGGTTTTCCAGTCTGCTACCACATAAAACCAAGCAAGGCAGAATGCATCCTAAATCCCAGCATTCGGAAGGTTCAAAAGTTCAGTTCATCCTGAATTACATAATAAATTTAAAGTTAGTCTGGGCTAAATAAGATGCTCTCTTAAAACAGGAAGGAAAAGAAAGATGGGGAGGGGAGGGAAAAGGGGAGAAGGAAAGAAAGCAATATTGTTTGTCAATTTCATGGACCAAATGTACAAACTACAGTACTTACTGGAAGTAGTAGACTGAAAGAAGTCAGCTCAGTGAGAAAATGCATTAAAAGGAAAAAAAAAAAAAAAACAAACAAACAAACAAAACCTCTACCAAAGAGTCTCTTGGTTGTTGCAGAAGAGAATTTGAACTATCAGAACTTCCTTCCTGAAATACTCTAAGTTAAAGTTAAATACAACACCACACACAGATGAACTCATCAAAAAAATGGAAAGATAATGTAACAACTATTTTCAACACTGTCTGATTTTTCCCATGATCTTGATCACAATGGTCCCAATTCTAATCACATATATTGGGGTGGGACTGGGCAGAGGTGGTGTAATCAGAAGACATTTGCCTTAAGAAGTGAAACCTCTCTTTCTCCTTTTAGAAAGAGAGAAAATGTTTTTTTTTTCTTTATAAAAAAAATACTTCTCACAAAAGAATAGGACGTTTTCTCAAGTTAACAATACAACTTATTGAAACATCTTGTTGCAAGAAATTTTGAGTGTAGTCCACAGTACCCTTTCCAATGAGTGCACTCCTTTTTTTTAAAGCCTCACATAACTTTTCTTCAGACCACAATTTGGAAAACTCCTAAGTAAGTCAAAGGAACCTGGAAGGTAAAAAGATGTTTCATGAGTGTGAGATACACACACACACACACACACACACACACACACACACATACATTACATATATATGTATACATATATATACATATATATACATATATCCTTCATACAGTGTTTTGCAATCATGAATCTATAATTAATTATTTGAGATCAGACTTAAAGTCAAGTCAACCATAGTCAATCATAACAGCATATGAGTACGATGATAAGCTTTGTCCATCAGGAATCCATTTTCTCCAGTAAAGTATGTTTCTCTGTGTGTGTGCTCTTTCATTTGGGGTGCACTATTCACACCTGACTGACTCCCATACCTCACATAGGATACAATAAACTGATCTTTTGGCTGAGAGCCTTGGGAAATCTATTTAGCGAATCCCCCAGACACTCAGAAGAATCAGAAGAAACCTGTCCAAAGCATACTAAGCTTTCTGCAAAGGTCAGAAACATCTTTACAATGCTTTCATGGCAACACTCCCACTTTTAGTCTTCATTAACCTTTCTCACTATCCCTAAACATTTACTGAGCTCTTTATTTAGAAATAATTACAAAAGCCTCATCACGCAGCCAATCACACATAATGCCAGTTTTGAGGCAAGTGCTGATGCCATTCTCAACGTGACAGGTGAGGAAGGCCAGGAACAGAAAGATTTAATGATTCACTAAGTACTGCATGTGCCGCAAGTGTTGAGAGCATGCTTTGTAACTGGTGCATCTGACAGTGGAGCATGCATTATTAACCAGCTCCTTCCAAGAAACTTAAAAACAAATACTTAAATCCACAGTTACTAGTTCCTGAGGGTCACAGTTTTCAATTATATGAATAGGGTCAATGTTAAAAATGACTATAACAATAGTCAGAGTATCACCTTCTAAGCCAGACCCATAATAGCAAGTTTTCCATGAACAGAAAACCAAGAATTTCTATTTCACCTTCTTTTCCTAGGTACTTTTTACATACTCTAAAAATTGAGAAGCACTTTGTAGGTAAATAATACATATGAGTCAATATGAAATTTGGAGATAATGAAGTTGACTTCCACCATTCTTGGGTTCCCCTCTAACTAAACATTAGAAGGAAGAGCTGTGGCTCACAAACGAAAATTTTAGTCCCATGGGAAACTTAACAAGATCCACATGCATTTTTTTTGTTGTTATAACTATGAGATGTTATTCATATCTAGTGAGTGGAGGCTAGAAATGTTCAAGATGCCAGAAGAAAATAGGATTGTTTAGGTAGCTTTAGCAGCATAAAATTATTTTGTCACAGCTCTAGAGGCTGAAAATCTAAGACCAGCATGTCACCATGGTTGAGTTCTTCTGGCTTCCATGGTGATATTCTTGACAGAGTCTCACATGACAGAGACAATAAGTGTTCTCTAGAGTCTCTTATTATAAAATAAACCCCATCATGAAGACTCCAATCTGGTTAATGTCTCCTAAAACTTTGGAACCCAAAGACTCTGTATTGATACTTTCTTGTTGACAGAATCAAGTTAAGGAAAGAAAGTTTTATTTTGGCTCAAAATTCGAGGGACCTGTTGACCAAGCATTGTGGCAGGATTATGAAGAATCTAATCACACAGCATCTTCATTCAAGAAGTATGAGAAAATGAATCTTAATGCTTTCTGCTTTATATTTCACCCAGGATGCCAGCCCATAGAATAGTGTCACCCATAGTCATGGAAGTCTTTCCAAGTCAATTAATCTCCTTTTAGAAAATCATCTAGATTAAAGGTTCCATCAATACAACCATATTGGGGATTTGATCCTGACTATTTGAGACCATGCCTATGACACAGAGTTCTCTGTAATCAAATGTCCATGGTGTTAATGTTAAGACACCTGGGTTAAGGAACCTAGAAGGAATACAGCACTGACCCTACCTTTTCTCATAACAGTCCATTTTGCTGGACATCTTTGGTGACTATGATAATAAAAACCCTGAAGAGATTATAGATAGGAGGCACATGGCTCAACACAGTAAAAAATAAAATGATAGCCACAGTCATAGCAACAGAGAAAAACTCAAGTACTCCCATTAAGATCAGGAACAAGACAACTATCCAATATGGTGTTTCAAGTTCAAACTAGAGGAATCAGTAAAAAAAAAAAAAAAAAACAGTGTAGTGCTGAGACAAAATATGGCATATTGATCAATGAAGCAGAACCAAGGACCCAGACATAAGTCTGTTCACCTACAGTCACTCAACTTTTTACATAGATGTCAAAATACACCATGTATAAAAAAAAACAGCACCTTTAACAAATGATGCTGAAAAACTGGATATTTTTATGTAGAAGATTGAAACATGACCTTTCTCTCCCACTATAGAGAATAATGAATTCCAAATGCACAAATTTCAATGTTAAACATCAAACTCTTGAAATTTCTCGAGGAAAAAAATGTAGAGTACACTAAAATTATAGCAGTCCTCAGAGCTCATCAGCGATGTACCTTAGTGCAGTAGCCAGTTAGTTAACACATAAACTCACAGATCATCCAAGTACCGAAAATTAGTGCCAGGGAAGTTCTCAACCAAAACTGAGACATGTATATCACAACTTCTCTGCACTAAGCATCAGGAAACATCACAGAAGATGAAGGGGAAAGATTGTAAAATACAGAGATCTAAAGATTATGGGAAAATATTGTCATCTGAATTTGACAGGACTGTCATGCTCCTGAAGTCTTCCCACAAAAGACCTATGCTAGATCAAGCCAATCAACATTCCAGTACATAGCATAGTGATGGAAAGGGCTCATGAATCCTAAGTTCTTGCAGAGCGTCTATTGATAGTGGGCACTGAGTAGGTGGGGTCAGTTTTCTTTAAGAATATTATCCCTGGGAGGAAAACCATGCTTAAATGGATGGTCTAATACCCACACATATATTAGAAGCACTAAATAAATGTAATCTGTTACTAAAAATAATAAAAGGACACAAAGTGGTGGGGTGGTGAGTAGAGGATAGATCTTGAAGGAGTTAAGAGAAGTGGGAGAGAATATAATCAAAATACATGGTATTCATATATGAGATTCTCAGACTCAAAACATTATCTTAAGAAAATCTGTTCATGCACATTCACACTCTTATCTCCCTCAATCTAAAATCCAGTTTCACTAGATTTCATGTCTTTTCCTTCCCAGGGACTTTCAAATACAAGCATGAAATATCATCTAGAGAAATATCTTGTTAATGTGTCCTTAATATAATGCTGGCTAAGGTCTCAACCATCAGTTAAATTGGGTACTGTTATTAACTTGGTATTTATAGACAAAAAATGATGATGGGTATGGCCTTTTCCAGTGGTTCTGCAGTACATTAATAAGATTCTCAATATTTACAGCTCCAAAAGCTGAATTCCAGGGCAACAGCACTTAACTACTGAACAGATTGCGCCAAGTCCTCAGGTCTCCTTATTGTAAGTCAAGTGCTATTTCTATTGGATCACCACAAGTAAACAGTAAAAGCAAAGAACCTACATTATGCCTATTGTTCCTGTTTTGATGCTGGGCTCACAGTTTAAGCTCAATAAATATTGTTGATTGCTTGATAAGAGAAAAGTAATGAATGGCAACCTGAAAATTTAATTTCCTTCCTTTGTCAGTTTGAATTCATCATGTGAGGAGCTGAAAATTACGCCTCGTACTCCATTCCAAAGCAAACCAACCAAACTGAGGAGGAGAAGGCTTGTCCACCTCCATTACTCTGCAATCTTAGTAAAGTAGGCAATATTTCTGAGTCAACAGGAAAGAGCACTGATTGTGCTCTCAGTGGCCCAACACAGAAGTAAGTAGTTAAGTGGACTTTGTTCCAATAGTAAGTCTGTTTATGATTCACTTAAATATTAGCACAGGAAGGCTATGTATTAACTTGTCATGCAGGCAGATCCAGAAACGAGCGTGAAAGATAAGAGCACTTGTTAGCTGGACTTCAGCTGGCCTGGAGTATTTAGCACTTAAATTACAGCCCTGTTGTTCTGAAGACCACTGCATATGCTCTAGATGTCCAGCAATAAAACCAACCACAACAAAACTACTTTCCCGGCCATTTGGTCTACCTCCAAGAAGTGCACGCTGACTAATTTGGATCTAAGAGAGATGTGCAAATTGATGCTCAGTGATTATCTCTTCCCAAAGCGGGGACCTAGCAGGAAATCACTAGGAAAGCTGAGGTCTGGAGAGATGGGCTGATAAACACAGAAGTGCAAGGATGGATGTTGGGAAGACATGTTTATTTACAAGCATGATAGGGAAATCAAGAGAAGGGGGTTTCATCTTTCTGGTCTTATAACCAACAAGTAAAAGCTGCAGGTCACTCATCATATCTCTGCAGTCTGTCCCCTGGGATATTCAGGCACACAATCACAGGAGAGAGATAATTCATTCCCACCTCAAGCATGCCTTCAAGACTAGGGTTCTCTCTATCCTTAATCAGAAAAGGTATTTAGTTTTTAGCTGACTCTGGCTTCTTCTCTAGCTAGGAACATAATTAAGAGAAATGTGATCTTAAGCTACATGTTCTAGAATAACGACCACCATAAGAACATAGAAATATGTAATAATAAAAATGATTATGATTAAGTTTATAAGACCCTTGCTATGTGCCAAAAAAAGGATTCTAATAATTTTAAGTATATCTCCATTTATTCCTCACAGAGCTAGGAGAAGCATTTACTGTCATTAGTCACATATTGCAGGGCAGAAACTTGAAGCACAGTGAGGTGAACCAGATCTCTAATAAGAGATAAATTTTATAGTGAAATCCAGGAAGTCAAGCAATGTTGCACAGAAGGTAATGTTGATCCACATGTCCTATTCCTAAGGAGATGGGTTTTTATTTCCAACTCTACTCTTCAATAGAGTTTTCTAGTCACAGAGGTGTGAATCCCCACCCCCCATACACAAACCATGATAACCTTCAAAAACAGTCTTCTAACCTCAGAATGCCAATAAGGGAGACTCATGTTAGATAATCAAGAGGCTGGAAGTACATAGAATTATTGCTTTTCCATGTCTCCTACTTTTATTTCTGGTTCTGTGACACTTTGTCCACAACAAACAAACAAAAAGAAAACAAAACAAACAAACAAACAAAACAACAACAACAAAACAAATTTAAAAAAGAAACATAAGGGAGGGAGGAGAAGGGAAAGGGTTTACTTGGTTTATAATTTCAGGTGCCCAGGTATCGTTTCAGAGACATCAGGTGGGAGCATGATACAGTGGTCACATCATCTCCACAATGAGAGAGAGAGAGAGAGAGAGAGAGAGAGAGAGAGAGAGAGGAAAGCTACCCATGCTACCTGCTTGCTCACTGGGTAGTACCGTCTACTGTCTCCTTTGCAGTTCATGATTTAAGCCATGAAACGGTGCCAGCCACATTCAGATGGGCCTTTCCACTTCAAATAACAATCAGGAAAAATTCCCTTAGACATGGCCACAGCGTAATATGATCTAGGCAATCCCTTCATTGAGACTCCTTTCTCAGTTGATTCTAGGTTGAAAAAAACAAACAAACAAAAAAAAAAACCTGACCATCATAACTAAACATCAGCCTATGTTGTCCCTTATTGTTCTCCATTATCATACAGAAATTGGCCTTAGTGCTAAAAGAAGAAAGTTTACTTACATTTGAGTGAAAATTTAAATATCAACTATTATCATCTTTGAAGATTCTTTAATTTTTTAAAAAAGCATGTATTGTGAGAGTTTTCCCAATGTCCAGTTCTTAAATAGGTACCAAGTCTTCCCCAGAAGCCACTGTGACTCAAATACAGTAGGTGATTGCATCTAATGACTTCAGACAGTTGATTTGTAGCTAGTATACCATTTATAACCTGCAAGTTTCTGCCTCCAGCCTCTGACCCAGTGAAATAACTTACATGGACAGTCCTTCCCCCTTAGAGCTATGGACTGAAAGTCATACCTTTTACACCCTGTGAATCAGATATGGGGAGTCTGCTTGACTCTTCCATCTCACCTGATTCTTAGGCTCAACGTACTTCTTGTGTAACCCTCAACACCCACCTGGCCTGCTGAGTTCAATTTCCATTTCTTTACAAAATCTATTGCTTGACTAATACACATTATTTATGAGCCATATTTACATCCTAGTTCATTTTTAAAACTCATAAATCTTAGAATCTTGAGTTGAATTAAAGAAATTATAGAGATCAAAAAAAAGTATTGTCTACACTGAAAGAATAGCAGTTTGTTTAGTTTATCTTTGTAAGACAAGGTACTATTTTTTTCAACCCATCATAAGCTGAGAAAAAAGCTGAGAAAAATGCATCATCATTAATGTATATTGAGTGTGCTGTCAACAAATTTAAGTATAAATCAGCTATGTTGACCTTAAATGCTATCTTGGCAACTTCATATCTGTGTAAAAATTGGTCTTGCTCTTCTTTCTGGAGAATGGGAATGTTACAACAGAAATCAGATATCCAGTCTAGGCAGGAAAAGGAGCACTGTCAAATAGAATAAAAGCAATTTCTCCAATTTTTCTGAGTCTCACCGGAGACACAAACTTCAAAATTATACAAGTGTCCCAGCTCCCACCCAGTGCTCGAACCTTCTGGATCTCTATCTAGCCACCAGGTAGTAAGTAATACCATCAGTACTGGAATTTCGTCTTAGAAGGCCAAGGAGAATAGTTTCAATCATTCAGTTAGTGGAGCATCAGAGAAAACCTGTGTAATGTCAACATGGAAGCATAACAAGCTAATGTAGGTTTGGCCATATATGCTTTCCTGTCACTTACAACTAGCGAGACATTTCTAAGTAGTGATCGACCTATGATATCCATAGGTGAGGTGGTAAGAGTAAAAGCCCCACAGCCTCTAGATCTCCCAATGGGATGACTCAACAAAATGAGATTCTACGCTATGTTAAGCCACTGAAATTAGAGGTATCTGTTATCACAGTATTACCCAGCCTGCTCTACTCCACCAATGTTGAACAATTAGCAATCACAGTATAGAGTTGGTATCACTGGAAGGACCTCTAGGGGGCTTATTCAGCACATAGGTCAAAAACTCTCCAATCCCTCCTTTTCTCTGTTGAACTGGACACTTGACTCCCCTGTGAAGATCTGTTTCTTGTTTCACAGCTTTCTTCAATAGTAGAATTCTTGGTCCACCATGCTCTACAGAAAATCCTTTAAGAAACATGCTTCAGACAAACAGAACTACTAACAGTTTATTGTAGAGAAAGCTATCTTGAACCCAACTGTGAGCATTGAGAAAAACACATCAACTAGTTCATTGTGGCCATAGGTCCAGCAGGCAGAGAAACAACTTCAACTTGTTTAATCTTAAGGATTTCTTTGTAAAAAGTGAAAAGGGGCATTATAATCTATTGCTTCCCAACACTCAATTATAGGAGGAAAATAAAGGTCACCCTTTTCCAAGTTCTCATAGACCTTTTCTCAGAAGTCTGGGCCAATGTTCTTCATGACCACTTTTATGAAAGCTGTGACTTGGTGTCACTTCTCTTTCCTTTTTAACAATTCTCACCTACTATAAAGTTACTTATATATTTAGTCTGCTGTTTAATTGCTTCTAAAATTGCAATGAAGTATTTTAATCATACCTCAATCTACAAGAAGAATTAGAATTAAACTTCCCAAGGTCAGAGACTTCTGTTCATGTTCAGTCATGTACAGTGACATAGCTCAAGCTCAAAATGGTGCTATGTGGTACGAAATTGTGGTGCCTGATAGACGCTCAAGTTATCCTGGTTGAAGTTTGAAATATGGATTCCAGACTCACATTGGTTATCAACTGGCAGTCAGGTATTTCTTGGGGAAGCCATCCCTTTAACCTCCTCCCTGACCTGTTTGAAGGCCCGAGTGTGTGTGAATGACAGCGCTTGTGAATAATATGCAAACGTAAAGGATAAAAAAGCCATGGAAACACTGTCTGTTACTGACAAGCACACAGAGCTGTACACAAGGCTTCACTTATTCATAAGGCAACTTTTCGGCAGGTATCTTAACTTTAAAATGCAGAAACAGACGTGAAAAATAAATTGATGATGAATTTTTCTTGTCTCTGTGAACAGAGTAAATCACAGCCTTTAACAGGATACCCTAGCTGCACTGCAGCTGGCAAAGAGCCCTAAGTATTCAAAAAATTATTTTAGACTTGGGAGTGTCTAGCCAGTAATTCCATGATATACTCAGTGTCATTACGGTTCTCCCTGCCCATCCCTACTTTATTGTATTTATTCATATAATTTCCAGTGAATATTTTATCGTCAGAAAGAAAAAATGATTTTCAAATATATATATATATATATATATATATATATATATATATATATATTCTCTTCAGCAGTAATGACAAAGGGGCATAACTGGAAGACATGGCACAGGCTGGGAAATAGCACTTCCCAGGGAAAGAAGAGTCAGGTCAGTGGTCAATGAGGGGCAGTATTATATCTCATCTGGCTGCCGTTGGAAAATATGGGTTTCTATCTGCTAAAACAGGACTTTCAACAAGTCATTTTTATTTTATTTTATTTTATTTTATTTTAATATATGTATGTGGGGTAGAAGGTATGTGCATGTGAGCACCTATACCCGCAGAAGCATTAGAAATGGATGTAATCACCCACACCGGGTTTCTAGAAAGGAAACTCACTTCCTCTGCAAGAGCAGCATGCATCCTTAAGTCCATGTCATCTCCCCGAGTCTCAGTCATTCTGATTACAAATAATGCATGTGGAAATGGAAGGATAAGAAAAGGGTGGTAGACATCAATGAAGGAGAGGTTCATGAACCCTCACTCCTTCTCCAGAGGCTATGGGCAGTGAATGGTTGCTTGGGGGAGAGAGAGACTGCTCTTGAGATGTGGTCCCTGGTAACTTGCCTTTGTTCAAGTGAATAACTCTTCATGGCATCTCAAGTTAAATGTAGCAAGTCACACACGGAAGACAAAAAGTTGAAGTCACTGTGGCAGGTTTTAATCTAAACATACTGATAAGCACAAAAGAAAAACTTTCTACACAAAAGAAAACTTTGAGGATGTGCAGGCTTTAGAGGAAACAGCATGTGAGCACACATGAGCAGGTACTGTCTGCAATTCATGAGAGGCCACTGGATAAATCAGTGTTGCTACATCTTGAGATCAGATTTCAGTTTTCAGATCAGTGGTTCTCAACCTTTCTAACACTGTGACACTTTAATACAGTTCCTCATGTTGTAGTGAACCCAACCACAAAGTTATTTCATTGTTATTTCATAATTATAATGTTGCTATTGTTATAAATTATAAATATCTGATATGCAGGATATCTGATAAGTGCTCCCTGTCAGAGTAACAACACAAGGCTGAGACCTACTGGTCTAGATAGATGAGAAAACATATTGTAGTTGTTTAAATTACACAGCGTGTTCAAATATGATTCAAGTATATTCTAGCTTGTGAACACAGTAGTTTTAATGTTAAATTAACCACACAGTATCAGACAGATTTGAAATAAATGCCAAACCTAAAACATGACATTTAAAAAATTAATTAGACATGGTATCCAGTTTTATTTTTGTTGCTGTGATAAAATGCACAGACAACGGGCAGCTTTGAGGAGAGAGGGTTCATTTTACCTCACGGTTCCAGGTTATAGTCACTTTGGGGAAGTCACATTAGCAGGAGCTTGAAGCAATTGAACACTCTTATCCACAGCCAAGAGCAGAGAGAATTGGATACATCTCACTCTCTTGTTGCTTCCAGCTAGTTTTTACTCACAACTCTAGGGAATGATGCCGCCCACAATGGGCTGGCTGTTTCTATAGCCATTAACAATCAAGATAGTCCAGCACAGACAAGCTCAAATACCAATCTTATCTAGATAATTCCTCATTAAGAATCTCTTATAAAGACAATTGTGACAATAACCATACTCGGTAAAACTAAACACTAATTACAAAATTAAATTAATCTTCACAAGGCAATTTAAGAGCTACTGTTATTTACAGACTGGCAGTTGTGATATTTGAATGCTTATTTATACTTTTGCACAATAAAAAATAAGGTTGAGTATTTACCTCAAATACTACTCACATATTATCAACTCCTTTTGATATAGAACCCAATTTCAATTACAGCACACCACATTGAAGATGCTGCCTCCATGTTCTGGCCTAATGTAATATTTCTCAGTATTCACGTGCACTGAGAGTATGGGTACGAGTCGGGGCGCCCAAGTGTGGTAGAATTAGAGAAACTTTCCATGATGCACAGTTTGTCCCTGTAATCTCAGACAACAGAATCCCATGGAATACATGGTAAAAAAAAAAAATCTTTTATGTCAGTGTTTTACGTATATGATACTATGGAAGCCCAATGAAATTCTTACGGAACATAGACTGAAGTGAGGAGTGGGGCCTGAAATTCTGGATTTATAATCAGCTCCAAGGTAAGACTGATGCTGATGTCAGGAGCCACATTTTGAACAACCACAAAGGACTTGTGCTTTCTGTATTCTTCATCTTCATGTCCTGGAAAATGGATGTTTCTTTTCTTCTGCTCTACCGCACTCATCTGCAAACACTGGCCCACCTTCTCAAATAGGAGCAAATCGATTAAGAGCCAGGGCCCCAATACATGGTCTCTTCCCTTTGCGGACTGCCCTCATCTCAGGGTATGCTGCTTTAGTTGTTCTGCAGCAAGTATCTATTGTAACTGTTCATCATCTCATGCTCATAATGCATTGTCATTAATAATAAACATTACTACGTTACTATTGTTCTGCAGGCATCCAGGCAGTCATACATGAAGGAAAGGTACATCTTAGCAAATTGTAAGAGTTGAGGCTCAGAAAACAAGCTCTTAACCAAAGACACATTTCTTTTGAAGAAATAAAAAGAAAATTAAGGCTGTGAAGACAAGTTAAACATATAGCATAACCAAAGAATTCTAAGTCAAAATGAACTCTTAACTAATAACAAAGTATTGACCTGGAGTTTTGTCTGCCTGAGGACTTCACTTAATAACTACTGCTAAATTTTTGTGGGACTGTGAATGAGATGGACCTCTGCCCTAATTCCCTCTTTATAGGTGTATTTACCAGCATGTTATTATCTACACAGCAGTTCCCATATTCTTGCACTGTAACCAGTTGTCTTCAGAAAGAAATGAATAAGACAATGCCACTGGGGGGGGGGGGGGCATTCTTTACTGGACATAGTTTCAGAATACAAAGTCATTTTATTTTAATTTTTACTTCAGTGGAAGCATTAAAGATCACAGGAGATGTGTTTGTGACAGGAGGTTATCACCAAATAACAATGGTATAAAAATTGGTGGGGGCCTTGAATAATACTAATTTCAGGGTAATTCTAATTAAGAAACAAAACTTGGGCTGACAGCATGACTCAGTGTGTAAAGGTGCTTTCTGTTATTAGCTTGGTAACCTGGGTTTGATCCCATGAACCTGTAGTTGAAAGAGAACACCAACTCCTGAGAGCTGTCCTCTGACCTACACACACACACACACACACACACACACACTCACACACACACACACCATATATACACATAATAAATGAATAAATAAGTAAATAAGTAAACAAGTTTGCTTCTTGCACTATTTGGTTATTTATTTATCTTAAATAATGTGTTTAAAATTAAGTATAAAATTACAATATAGGTATGGGCCTCTGAATATCCATAACTTAAATTTTATAATAAATATATTTATTTATTATTATATTTATTTATTATGTATATTGTCAACAAATGGTTCTCAGATGGGAAGGGTTGACAATGAATTGATGAGATTCCTTTATTATAATTGGGTAAAAGGGTGCCATGTTATGTACTGAATTCAATATAGCAATGCTACCTAATCACTGCATAGCACTTCAGCCCATTACAAAGAAATGTTCAAGGTAGACTCTCAATAGGGAAGAGGTTGAAATTCTCTTTGTATTTTCCTTAGTAGATTCTTTGATCTTTGTAATCTCTATCCATGTAATATTCTCATTTAAAGTAGAAGTGATGGTTGCCTTTGAAATTCTGATCAGTCTCCATGTTGTCCCAGCATGCAAAGTAATCAGACACACAACTAAAAGTATGCCACCGGAGCTGCAGGCACTCTCGGTGACTGAAAAATTGTCAATTCCCTTGATCAAAACAAAGTACTCACTCTTGAAAGTCACTGGGAAAGAGATGGGTAGCCAATTACAGGAAACTATGTGTGGATGGATCCACACTTAACTCTCTCACACCTTCTGGGAAAAGTGGTAATAGAATTTCCATTTCATGGGAGCACTTTGCAAGAGAGGCCAAAGAACTATTAGCTTTAACCCTTTCTTAAAGGATTTCCATGTGGAATGTTCTGGGTAGAAAAAGCACTCACAGAATGCAGTTAATACTTTTTTGTCCTCTTCAGAACTCTGAGGCAGTCATATATACAGCCAAGGTGCTAGGAAAATCTTCGCAACAAAATTTTTGTTTGTAACTGGCACAAAGGATGAATTGTTTTCTTTTTGATAAGGGCAAATTGACACTCCAAAATTGGAGAATAAAAGGAACAAAGGGTATGTATTGTGGGCCACACCTGTAATCTCAAAGGCAGAGCCAGGGCTATTTAAAGAGACCCTGTTTCAAAAAAGAAAGGGAAGGAAAAAAAAAAGGTTGATTTATAATTCAATGTGTATGTATATGTGTGTTTCTGAACCACTGAATGAATCATCACCCCAGCCCTGAAGCTGAAAAAAAAAACTCAGGGGTTTGGTAAGGAAGCCAGCCACACGTGGACAGAAATGCACTTCAAGTTGCTTTGCAACAAAAGGTACTACATATTTCCTGTAGAAACTCTTCAGCCTACACAGAGGGTGAAGATGTAGAGGATGCTAGTAACAATGGGACTGTAGACTTGCCTCCAGACTAAGTAGTTTTGTAAACTAAAAATACAACACGATTTGACCTATCAACCAATAGCACTTGGATAAAGAGGTTGCTTTGATCTCCACAATCAAGTGTCTCAGAAAGTCAAGACTTTTCAAGTATATGTTACATAGTACTTTGAAGAGATGGAGGAAGAGAGGGAAGGAATGAAGAGAGAGGGAGAGAAAGGATGACAGGGAGATAGAGAGACAGAGAGAGAGAGAGACAGAGAGAGAGAGAGAGAGAGAGAGAGAGAGAGAGAGAGAGAGAGAGAGAGAGAGAGGAACAAAGGTTCAGTTTACATCCAAACTGGTGCAATCTCGACCTACCTAGTCTGTGACCAAAACACTTAGCAGATGTTTGTCCCCACAAAGGGATATTTTTCATGTTTCACCCATGTGAGCAAGATACCCACATATCCCCCCACCTCTTAGTGTCTACTAAGAGGGTAAAGCAGCCTCATGTCAATGCAGTTCATAAATGAGAGAGGAAAAATCAGATGCTCCAATAGAGAGAAGAAAAGACAAGGAATAAGGGCAATCCACATTCTTGAAGAAGATACTGCCAACACTGCCAGAGCTGTGGCGGGGGTGAGATTCTTGCTGCCATGGCAATGAGTAAAACCAAGGATTGAAGAAATCATATTGGAGGAATATGTGGAAAGGAGGGGCTGACTCAAGCTGTGAGGGCCAGAAAATGTAGTTGCCAAGAGCTCTACCATGCAGCGTTCTGATTCATAACTTAAACCCCTGATGTGTCACTGCCTTGGGAGCAATTTACTCCTCTCATTGACTTCCCAGAATCTGGCTGACTTCTGCCACATTTCCCTGTGTTGCTCCAACTATGAGAAACCCTACATTTAATATTGCTATTTATAATTTCTTGATTGTTTTGAAGGGATAAATATAGTCAATGAATTCTGTTTCTTCTTTTTGGGTCTTTTTTTAAAACTACAAAAAGCTGTATTGTGAGGAAATAAAATGAATCTGTCTCAGATCCTCATCACCACCACCACTAAGAATGACAACAACAACAACACACACACAAACCACAAAAATACGATAGGGAAACCATCCACAGGACACTCTACAGATTGGGAAAGTTGGGTTCATTCTTTTAACCCTGCAAGAATACATTTGGAAGAAATTAAGTTGTTGTATTCCTATTGTCTTAGCATGAAAAAGAACAACTTGTCATCCTGTGTAAGTAATTAACAGTATTTTGATGGCCAGTGACATTTGCCCGAAAATATTGATGCAAGTCCCAGGCTCCATGGGTATGTGACTTTCACATCCTACAGCAGCTCCACAGCGTTTGAACAGGAACAGGCAAGGACAGCATTCTGGTTGGAAAGAAAACCAAGGGAACCTCTAGAAAGTACAGCTGTATTACAGTTTTACTTTTATTTTGTATTAAAGGCCAACATTATTTTTCCCTAAGGACATTTGTGTTGTATTTTACATATGATAAGGGAGAGCCGTTCTTTAGGTCTAATATCCCTCCACATACTCTCATACTCTACATTGTCTTATGGGAGATAAATAATCTTGTTTGAAATTGGAGAGAACAGACTAACACATGTCATAACAACCTGCCACTCACTGGCATTGTATCCATTCACAAGTAAGTACTACTAGACTGCAGATAAAGAATGCATGGGTCCAGCAAGATGGTTCAGCCAGCTAAGGCTTTGATGCCAAGTCAAGAAGGAGAAAACAAATTCCATAACAGTGTCATCAAACCTCTACAAGCATACTATAGCATGCAAGAACATGCAAACAACATTAAGAAAGACAAACACACACACACACACAGACACACACACACAGTGATGTCAATTCATCTAAACTAATTATCTCAGAAAACTGAATGGTATTTAATATGTGAATTGATATTTAATATGTGAATTGTTCTTTATGTCTGGCATTGACCTCTGTTTTTTTCATTGGCTCACATATTTACAAGCTGACGGGGATCTCAGAGCCAGCAGAGAACATACTCAGGCACCAAATTCTCAGCACAAAGATTTATTACTGTTGAGGGACAAGCAGGGGTGGGGGCTACCTCTGCATCAGACAAAGACAGCAATAGGTGTTTCTGCAGGAGTAATTTTTTAAGGAGACAAGGTGTATGCTAGGGTGAGTTGGTAATTCCTGATTGGACAGATTAGTCAGTGTAACCAAATAATGAATCTTGCTTGCTGGATCTTGGTGTTTTGATAGATGGACCTTGGAGTTTTAGTCAGGCGTAAGAAAGTGACCAAAGGGAATAGACCTTGATGGCTAGCTTTAGAAATGTAATCCAATGGTTTAGCAAGGGAGAGGGAAAGGGGAAGGGCAAGAACTGCAGGTGTCATTTTTGCAATGCTTGGGCTTGCTAGAGAGCACTTTAAAGGCCAAAGGAGATTCATAGTACTTACACCTGTCAGTCATGGACCAATGTCATGGCTTACATAAAGGGTGATAAATCCATGTTTTTAGTCCTTTGGTGGCCCAGGGCAGCATGGGTTTCCCCCCAAAATCCTAAATTTTACTTTCACTTAAAATTTAGAGCCAGTAAAATATTACTATAGTAGGCCATTCTCCTCATAACCTCCAAATAACCTTAGAATGAGGTAATTATTTGTTTCTTCATTTTTATAATTTATTTTTAATTTTACATTCACTTGTGTTTTGTCTGCATGTAATCTGTGTGAGGGCCCTGGAACTGGAACTACAGACAGGTGTGAGAGGCCCCATCAGTGCTGGGGATTGAACCTGGGTCCTCTGGAGGAGCAGACAGTGTTCTTAGTTGCTGAATTTTACCCCAAGCCCATATTTGTTTCTTCCTTTGTTCTAGAATCTGAAACCTTGAATCTCATAGTGACCAAGATAAGTGAATCAAAATTCTATGTCTTATGCAAAATCTGAAGGTGAAAGGTCAATATGATGGGTTCATTCACAATTCATTACAGGGTCACAGAAATCCCAGGCTCCAGGTCCAAAGGAACAAGTGTTGTGTTTTAAGAGTTGAAAGAGCTTGTCCACTGAGCCACAGTCTCACCATAGAGCCTCTATGAAGTTGGTTTCTACCTTTTCCTAAATTTAACAGAGTCAGAGTAATCTAAAAAGTCGGTTTTAGTTCAAAAAAAACACTGTCTCAATGCACCAGCCTTCCAAACTATGGCTGCAGGCTGGCTACAGGGCTTTCTGATATGAAAGTACTTGTAGGTAGCAAAAATTGAGTATGTGAACATTCAAGAGTGTTTTTACCTAGGCAATTAAAATTTTTCTGCTCTTAAGCAAACCGCATTAGTTTTAATTGGGTGCATTTTTTTTTTCAATTTTGCTTTGAAGGGGCATGACCTTAATCTGATAAGCTTATGATCCAAGGTAGATTTCAAAGTTAGTAGAATAATGTCTAGGTACATGTTAACAATTGCAGAAAACAGAAGAATACAAAGTTACATATATGTATGTAAATTTGTAGATGATGCAATGGCAAAATTATTTATTTGTATAAGAAAAGGTCAAAAAAAACCCTTTATTTTTGTCTGCAGCAAAGACAATGAACATGACCTTTTAATATCTGATCTGGCTACATCACTATGAAAGCCCAAACACCAGGTTCCTAGGAATCTTTCTAGTACATTTCACCTCTTTCTGTTCACTTTGGAAAAACTAGATGAAAATCATATTGCCATCCTCCTGGCTATTGTGGAGACTGTACATGGCTCAGGAGAAAATATATATTTAATAAATAAAGGCATAGTATACAGAGACGTCAAGAGCACACGTGGAGGTGCAGAGGAGGGTGCCTCGGGATTCCCAAACCTAACTCTAGCACTCATCCACCATCTGGTGACTTTGGGTCTAACTTTAGTTTCCTTGAGTTTCTTATCTGAAAATCTATGATATATATTACTGTCTCATAAAGAGATAATAGATGAATTTTGTTTAACAATGTCATCGGGCATGAGCTAAAGAGTGGTGTAACTAACGTGTCCTCCATAGATGTGGACAACTTAATTACATCATCTTTTCTAGGTGACTCTTCATAAGCATACTTAACTACTGGGATAAAACATCAGAGGTTGGTTGAGGTGGGACTAGTATTTGTGTAAATGCCAGAAAACAAAATTACCATGGAAACTCATAGTTTATTCCTCTTAAGAACATTATTTTAAAATTGACTTAAATAACCAAGTTCCTCTAGTTTATATTTTGGCCATGTTATGAAGAGTTAGATTGACTCTGGAAGAATGTATGATCATGGTCACTCAACAGTTGCAATAGAATTCTGACATGGACACATTGACTATTCTTGGATTCCATTCTTTACAAATCACTGAGAAATCAAAACAGATTGGAGTCAGGAAGGCTATGCAACTGAAAGTTTGTGGTGTTAGTGCATTAGCTTACGTGTGACCTTGCACCAGCACATCTAAGCAGCCTTGATGATTTACGGCACTATAGATGTCAATAATTATACTACAAGCGTGTACAGTACTTCAAGAAATAAGTGTATAGCATTTCTTTGTGGTATGATTGAGAGAGGTGCTATCCAACAGTGCCCATAATAGGAGCTCACATTACATTGTTGAGTAATGACTTTTGGGACCAGGCACTTTATAAAACTTGGCATGGTGGATTCAACTATATGCTGATTAAGGGACCATAAGCTCAGACCCAGGGATAGTATAAAGTTGTGGCTAAAAGATTCTCTGGAATCTGTGACTTGGGCTCATTCTTGGCACCTGCTTTGTTCTAGCTGTGTGACACTGAACTAGCTGTGTTTGTATGTTTGTTGTTAGTGTGTTAGGATATATGGAAGTTTGTGTGTGTATTGGTGCAGATACACATACATGTGCATAAACGTGGTGAAAAGAGGTCAGCCTTGGGAGTTGTTCCAGAGGTCCTGGGTTCAATTCCTAACAACCATATGAAGGCTCACAACCATCTATAATGGGATCTGATGCCCTTTTGCAGCACATATGCATCTATATGCAGATAGGGCACACATATACATAAGTAAAAACATAAAAATAAAGTTTTCAAAAGTATTAGATAAAGTAACCGATTCTGTTCTTATATTTATTTATTAAAATTCTAGAGGCTGACAGGATGGCTCAGTTGGTAAAGAGGCTTGCAGATAAGACTGACAACTGGAGTTTAATCCCCCAAAACCACAGAGTTAATGAGAGAACTCATGGCAGCTGTCTTCTAACCTCCACATATGTATTATAGTGCACACACACACACACACATACACACTAAATGAATAAATAAATAAATAAATAAATAAATAAAGCAAGCAAGCAATAATTTTTAAGAGTCTAAAATAGACATTTCAATTTTTATATGATGTTTTTATGGTATCCTTTGGGGGGGGAAAGTTATTTTTTAGGAGTTAAGAAATCTTGGGAGAAAGTGATATTGGTTTAAATATGTCTGTAAATATAAGTATTATTTAAGTGTACGGCATGATTGAGCTAAACAAAACAGTTCCTCACATACTATCAGTATTTGTGGATTTTCTGTGGTCAATTATGTGAGATACCGTAACTCTGGATTAATATATTGGCTTGTTCAGGCATGTGAGCTCCGAGCAAAGGGGCACATGGTTGCTGAACTTATACTCTGAAAACCATGCAGATTCAGTCTGTCCATGTAGTTTCTGATTCATCATTTCTTGGTTTTCTCTTTGTCTCAGTTGAATAGAGACCCTAGTATTTACAAAGCCCTGTTATATTTCTTTAAACCCAAGACACATGAGAGGTTGGTTTTCAGGGTCATGCCTATCAAATGGCTGCGGGCAGAGCCAGCTGAGAAAAGTTCTAAGAGGGTAACTCATGCTTTTTGAAGCTCCTACACGATCGTATTACCACAGAATATCCAATCATGGAGCCATCCAAATTTTTTAAAAATTCACATCTTCATATCAAATGCTAAGCCCTTAGTGAAACCTCAGAAACCCTATGCAAACCCACCTTTTCCTCACACCTCTCCCGCTGCAGTTCCAGCCACAGTGCTAATCCATGTGACCACTGAAATATCATCCTCTTTGGTCTTTTCACTTCTGCTTTCTCTATCCAAGGTTATCTATATTCTATAAAGATGAGAAGACCTTAAAGATCAGCTAATATCTAGAAAACATAATTCTCATATGAATTCTGGGCTGCTACAACATGGCTCACACCAGGAGTATAAGGCAACAAATGAAGGCTGACACAGGATGTTTAAGGGCAACGCCCAAGTATAAACAGCCATATAATCTGTTCTACAGCTTTATTCCTGGCAAGAAACCACATTTGTATCATTTTCTATAAATATAGCCCTGAGATCAGAGATGAGGGATTTCTCCTTCTGTCACTGTCAGCCAACCTGTGAAGGCCTTTGTGCACTCACCCGTGGCCTGTGCGCCAGTCTGAGTGTGTGCCTGTTATGTGCAGATGTGAGCCTCGGAGAGCTTCTATCACAAGCCTGCCTATGGCTCTAATCTGACAGTGAGTCCTCAAACTCTTTTCAACCTTCAGGCCTTTTGTGACAATTCTCTGTTCCTAGCATTGGATATTGAACCACACTTACACCGTTCAACATTACATATTACACAGTTACACCTTGCCTCGCCTTTTCCAGGACACTCTTGTCTTTTTTTTTTTTTTTTTTTTTTTTTCAGTTTTCTTTTCCTCCCCAACTCTCACCTATGAAGATTCAGGTCAGTTTATAAACCCTGTCTTCCTTTTAACTACAACTGAAAAGCCAGTCTCTGTGGCCTCAATCCTGCCCCTATGTTCTTAGGAAATGTAAAGTTAAGTTTGAGGAGGTTTTGTTTCTTTGTTTGCTTTTGTTTTTGAGATGTGGTCTCATGTCGTTTACTCTCCGCCCTGGCCTGAATCTCAATATGGAGCTAAAGCTACCTTTAAATACCTGATTTTCCTGCGTCCATCTCCTATATGCTGGAATTACAGATGTGTAAAGCTGTCACGCCTGGCTTTGTCCAGAGCTACACTGCCAGCTAATGGACCAGCCTCAGCTCATGGAGACTCTTTCATCCATTGGCATTGAATGCAGCATGGTGAAAACAGATGGATTACTGCTAAGAGCAATCACTCAAGACGTTTACATAAGCACCCTGGCACTTAACTGATGGTCATATGAGCAGTTCTGCAGTCCAAGATATGTCTCTTACTTGCAACCCTAGAATCTTTATCAGAAATAGTGCCTCGTCACTTCAGGGCATGTCCACACAGTGTGTGCAGTTAAGACCATGGGATGGAGCACAGAAGAGATTGACTCACTCCTCATTCCCCAGGCTTGGGTGTTGCCCTTGGTAGAAAGAACCAGCATCCTCCTTCATAGCCAGTGTAACTGAGGCTGAAAACACAAGTCTACTTGTAAGATGGAGAACCAGACAGGAAGAGTGGTTGTTGGAGTTCAGACATCATCTGTGCAGCTGCCTGAGAGTCACTCAAATATCAAGCATCAGAGAGGCAGTGCAGCAAGCATTTTCTACTCAGAAAAGGCAGTAGTTCTCCACATCGGTTCCACCCAGACTTGAAATTCTCCTTGGTAGTAAATCAGAGCATTAAATAGGCACAATGCTTCTTTACTGTTGATCCCTAAGGTGACCCTTAGCATCCTGCAGACATACTATTAAGATACATTACCTCAGGGGCCAGCAAGCTAGCAACATAGCTAGCTGCACTTATTATTTTATTCCTTCTTTGGGCACCATCTATTTATTGAATTCTTGCTAGAGGCAGGCACTCAGCTAGGTGCTGGGGTGTTGTTAGGAATCAATTAGGCATGGTCCTTTCCCTAAGGGAATTGGTAAACTAGCAGGAGCCATATCATATAGCTGTCGAGCTGTATGGGTACAATTCCAAGGTAAATGGGATACTGGGAAAGTGAGAAACAAACGCAAGGAGCTGACCGCACCACAGGACAGAGAGAGCAGAACACCACCTACAAATGAGAACGAGAGGA
Source organism: Arvicanthis niloticus (assembly GCF_011762505.2). Taxonomy (NCBI): domain Eukaryota; kingdom Metazoa; phylum Chordata; class Mammalia; order Rodentia; family Muridae; genus Arvicanthis; species Arvicanthis niloticus. The sequence goes on from NC_047666.1 coordinate 17,346,755, forward strand.
AAGTGAGACAAGGAGCACAGAGAGTTAAAAACAAGGTGGGAAGCTCTGGGTTTTCAACAAAGCAAAGGCACCATGTGGCTGATGCCTGGAAAAAATGCGGGTACAAACATGGGAGCCTGAAGGTTGTGAAGAGGGAGTGTCAATCGGGACACACAGGTTGTGATAAAACGTTGGCCTTTGGGGCTGGAGAGATGGTTTAGTGGCTAAAAGCCCTTGCTGCTTTTGGAGACACATGATACACATAAACTCACAGAGGCTATCACACCTAAACATGGATTAAAAAAATGTTGATCCTGTGTGTGAGTGTGTGTGTGTGTGTGTGTGTGTGTGTGTGTGTGTGTAGTGTGTGTTTGCGTGCACGTGTGCACTTGTCAGTGAGTACACATGTAGGAGCCAGAGGTCTGTACCAGGCATCATCCTTTATTGTACTCTGCTTTATTTTCTTTCAAGGCAGGGTCTTTCACAGAACCTGGATCCTGCTGTTTTCAGCTGTGCTAAGGACTTGAACTGTGCTCCTTTACCCACTGAGCTATCTGCCTTTTCCAGAGAAAAACAGGCAGCTTTCCCAGTATCCCAGACAAGCAAAGCAATTGATCTCATTGAGATAATCAGAGACCAGCTCACTCTATCTGCTGCATAAAAAAGGGACTGGAGGGTCCAGGCAAAGGAGAAAGGCCCCGACCAGAGCCTCTGCAGCTTCCTCCAGCACTGAGCAAGAGGCTTTCTTTACCAATAGACCTGGGGAGATGGAAATGTTAACGCAAGTTGACAGAGCGGCCAAGCAATGAGAGAAGTGAGTGCGGAGGCTCAAGACAGCTGGACTGGCTTTTTGCATCTCATTTTCAAAATTAGTTTGTATTTTCATTGCTGCCATGCAGATTTTGCCCCCAATTTACATCCTCCACCACCCCCTAGAACATTACTTTGGTAGAGAGTTGCCATAATTTGCATTCCATTTCTGCAAAACTCCATTCAATTGGCTTGGAAACGAGGCCCAACAGGTATCCTCTGATCAGGTGTGCACATCCCTAGTCAGCCCACCCCGTGTTCCTTGGCTAACCCACAGAGGGGCTGGATATTAGGGATCAGGGGGAAATACCAATATTCATTTTATTTAGTTGCAATGAGATGTCCTGCAATAGTTGGACTAAAAATCAGAAAACAACTGATCTGGCCTGCTGAATTTTTCCAGTCATAAGATGCAAGTGGAGGTTCATCTAATTTTTTTGTTATCACGTTATGAATACTATTAAATTTAAAAAAAAATTAAGTTTCCCAAATGACCCTTTTTAACTCAGTTACAAAACAAACCAAAAATTCTTTCTAGTCATATTTTACTGATATCAGGTGCACTAAATGATTGTTAAGGATTTTCTAAGTGTGTGATATGTTGTGACAAACCTGATTCAATAGTATCAATTTCTAGAATGGCAAGATGATTTAGGGGGTAATGGTGCTTGCTGTCAAACCTGAGGGACTGAGTTCAATCCGCAGAACCTACATGGTTGAAGGAATATTTTTCCACAAGTTTTTTTGCCCATCATGTGCATACCCTGCCATGCATATAGTGCGTGCATGCGCTGGCACACGCATGCGCGCGCGCACACACACACACACACACACACACACACACACACAAATGAATGAATGAAAAAATAAATTTAATAAAATAGAAATCAGTATATTTTAAAATCATTTTAAATGCACTTATTTCTGTGAAAACCATATGCTAGACTAAAGGAAAGTACCAACCAATACTTTTTAAAATACAAACAGGTAGGAAATTCAATATAACTAAAATCCAAAGGACTGAAATTATTGTCGTTGAGTTGAGCTGATCTAGAGAAGGAGTTCCTGTCTTTCTCATCAACAGGGCTCTTTAACATTTTAAAAACTTGATGTCCCTCTCTAGTTGCGACTCTGCTGTCACAAGGAGGCATGTCCACTGGATGGCATGTGTACAAGCACAGAGAGGAGGCTCCAGATGAGAGAGCTGCAGAAGCACTCAGCTCTCAGCTGCTTCCCTCGGTTCAGGCAGAGCCAGCCTTACAGATTTGACCTGCTGGATAGGCCTAAGTGTAAGATCCCTGCATAAGATCACTCTACCCATACATTCATTTGAAATGTGGAAACCCTTTGCTGCCAGTGAATGCACAGATCTCTGGTTTAAACTGTCAACAATAGCAGCAGCAACAACAAAAACTTAACTCAATCTTATTTAAATCATTTCACTCCGGGATTTCCATTTATAGACATATTGGAATGGTCCCTACGGGCCCCATGTCCCAACTGGGAAAAATTATAAAAGAAAATGCAAAATGCAATAATTCCCTAGCATGCGGATGCACATCTGCCATCCATCTCAGCATTCTGGATACAGGTGCTAGTGAATCTGAAGTTTGAAGCCAGTCTGGCCTACATAATGAACCCCTGTTTTGATAACAACAACAGTGAAAATGTTTTCTAGACAGTATGCTAGAAACAACACAGAAGTCATAATGTAAGCTATGCTGAAAGGAGTCTCTCACTGAGAAGAGCCTAACTTTCCTCGAGTCACACAGCTCATCTTCCTGATATCTGATCATTCTCAGAAAGGGATATGACATTCTGAGGGGACTATGTCTGGGTTGGAATGTGGAAAAGATGGTAGACAGATTTCATTAGCAAGGTGAGAACTAAAACATAAAGAAGAAATAGTTTTGCATGTCACGTATTTTAATAAAGGGTAGTATCATCAAGTTTATGTCTGTAAGTTAAGTGCAAATAAACAATTCCTAAAACCAACATAACAAAACCGAGCCAAACAGAAACAAAAACATTGTTCTTTTAAAATAAAAAATTGCTCAAATAAAACCCCAGGTTTACATTTCTTTACCAGTGAATTTCTCAAAATAGCTTTTAAAGAGAATATTAGACGTGACCATGTGTGTGTCTGTGTCTGTGTGTGAATAAGTGGGTGTGTCTGTGTTTGTATATCTTTGTAATTGTGATATATATGTGTGTATATATATAGCATATAATTGTTATATTTATATCAAACATAAATATAATATATAAAATGTAATATAAAATGTGATATATCTCACAAGTATAGAAAATATTTCATATAATTTTTGGGTTTTTTAAAACAGCTTTAAATTGTATGTATATTTGCATGTGTCCATGTGCATGTACCTTTGTATATAGGCACATATATACATATATGTACATGTTTAAACAAGCTAGGAGACAATATTTGATATGGTTTTTCCTCAGTCACTTCCTATTTTATTTTTTGAGACAGACAAACTTGACGTGATGAGACTGGCTACCTGTTCCTCCAGCCTTGGGATTTCAGGCACATGCTACTTATACCTATCTTCTGCAAAGATATGACAGGGATCAAACTCAGGTACTCAAGCATGCCTAATAAGTTGGACATCCATCAAACTACATTTATAACATAGATAGATAGATAGATAGATAGATAGATAGATAGATAGATAGGCAGACAGACAGACAGATTCATATGGAAATGAGTAATTCAGCTTAATTGATCTACTTGCAAATATCATTATTCATGGTCAACTAGAGAATATTTACTGAGATCTAGACACATCACACATTTATATTAGCACCACATTGTACTAGAGCCTGGGCCAACACAATAATAATGCAAGACAAAAAAACAAGGATTAATACAGAAGAAATGCCTTGTCATAATTTACAGGCATGTGATTTTGTACACTTGGTTCTGAAAGAGTAGAAACTTATAGAATTAGCAAATGACCGTAAAAAGGTCAATGAACATAAAATCAATATGTTGTGTAAAACTATAATATTATAAAGATAGAAATTAAACACAAGTTTCTAAATTCAAAAAGATCATTTTTCAAAGTAGAAACAAAATCCACAGACCACATTAATTGCTTTCTTTCAATCCACACACTAGTCTCTGCTCCCACTTGCACACTAAGATATTCCAAGATGCTATTGGCTACAGAGACCATCCATGGTCAGTGAGGAGAACAACCAAAGCAAGGAAAGCAACAACTCTCTGACATGGCAGCTAGGTGACCTAAGGTCTCTATCTGCCACAAGTAGGGGATCAAAGAGCAACTAGATTCATCCACAGTGAACACAAACCCAGGATGGATAATCGTGTATATGCTCTGTCACGAGAGAAGGAAGAATGATTTAAAAAGACAGCTCATGCATGCTGGCCTCATGTTTACTGAATGTCACATCTGAATTCCAAAAGTGTGTTACAAATGAGGCCACGCACAGAATTAGTGACATTGACAGTACTGAATGCAGAAAATACTGAAGGTTTTCATTGTTGACAGCACACTGGCAATTTGTATTTTCTATAAATTCTACAACCATCTATAAAAACTACAATACCTTACATAGGAAGGTATTTCTATATGCTAATACTATTTTGCTTTATATGAATATTTAAATCTGTAGAGCAATTCATTGAGTAATTTTGTTTTCTTTTTCTTCTTCCATTTCCATCACCCCACTCAATTCTCAACTTCTCCATCATCTCTCAGACACCCAAATAAAACAGTGAGCCTGTTTTCATTTCACCATACATTTGAATATCCATTCCACAATTTTATTCCTATTATGAATCAGAGAATGAATATTCCTTAGTGGTAGGGGTAGAGGTGCTGAATGCTTATAATCTGTAAGTTTTGAGCTGATGCTTGTAACCAATTCAGACTTCTTAGGATCATCACCCCCTCTGAGTCTATTCACACATTTCCCCATTAACATCCCAAGTTGTTGTCCTTTGTGTTTGTTTGTTTTTCTTTAGGCCAAATCCCTAATTCTGTTGTGGCCAAAATACAGCCATTTACACTCTCATTTCCCCTCTGGATATTGTTTGCTATCACTGGATACAATTTTGGACTGATGATGAAACTCTCACAAATTTCTCTGTCTCGTAAAATATACTTCCGATCCTGAACTTACATTAGTACTGGCCCCAAGATCTTCCAGTACACAGTAGTCTAAACAGCTATTCAGAAAAAAAAAATGCATTTTTCCTACAAATTCATTATGTGGCCAGTGTTATGAACTCCTCCCACCCCACAACACACACACCCCTCTTTAGCATGACATAGCCATTTCTGTCTTGATATCAGAGCAGCTGTGATTACCCTCACAAAATCGTTATAAGATTGGACCTTTGGACATTCCCTCGTAGAATGTGAGGGTAGGAGGGTCCTTAGAACCTCACCTGAATGTTCAGAAGCTCCCTCTCCCCTGCCTCATCAAGCTCTGCATAATGAATCCTGCCCTAGTTACTGGGGTCTCTGGATGTGCTGGAGAATATAAGAGGTCAAAGGTTAACTGAGAGAGCCACTCCAGGTCTGCAGTTTTCTGAGGTCCTTACCCATGCTGGGATCGGCTTTTCAGTGATTAGGCTACTAAGGGTTATTTAAGCTCCTGAAGGAAAGTCCTTCCCCAAGTTTTTGTAAGTAATCCCCAAAGTCTCACTGGTTCTTCAAGCCAGGCTTAGATGAAATAATTTCCTTGGTTTTTCCTTAGAGCCCTATCTGGAGTCAACAGACATTTGTTCATGCCTCTCCAGTAAAACTCACACAATCTAGGTTTCAGTGCATGCAGTGGGATGGGCAGTGCAGAGGGTGGAAAGGAAACACGTTCTATAAATTGTCCATCTGGAAATTTTAATTCCACTCCTTCTAATCAAATCTACCATTCTGTACTAGCAAATCCTCACTACTACAGTTCCAGCCTCTGCCTATTGCTCAGAAAAAATGAGCAGAGATATTTCGCCATTTGAAGGGTTATGATACACAGCAAAGGAGGATGGCTAACCACTTGTTTCCTCTCAGAGGAGAATACTCAGAAAGTGAAGGGGGGGGGGCTTCTAGTACTTGGTTTTTTGAAAAAAAAAACCACAAGGCAACAGTCTATTAAAATTTCAAGAGCCATATGTAGAGAAATATTGTATATCTACATCTTATATTGCGACACCTGAGTCTCCAGGTCTGTGACTTACCTCCACCAGCTTGTTGGCATGTTCACGAAAAACTTGGGCATATTCCTTCACCTCCTTCTCGTTCCCACTCTTTGCAGCTTCAATGAGAACCAGCAAAGGGACATTGGTTTCCAAGAAAGAATCTGATATGTGATCCATCACAGCTTTCCGAAGCTGCAGTTAAAAAACAAGCAGATAGACATTAGGAACAGCGCTGTCAATCTTCCTAAAACAATGTCACCCTTTCATTACAATGTAAACAGTTGTGATGGTTAGCATGAATTGGGAAGTTGACACAACATAGAATCTGCTGGAAAATGGTCTCAATGAGAGATTGCCCAGATCAGATTGACATGTAGAGGGACCTGTGGGGAATTTTCTTGACTGTGCTCATTGATGTGGGAAGACCCAGGCCACCGTAGGGAGTACTACTCCCTAGGCAGGGAATTCTGGACTATGTAAATGTGGAGGAGGATATAATGAGAACTAAGAAACAATTCATTATCTCTCTGCTACTGACTGGGTAGGACTAGTTTCTTTAGGGTTCTTTTGCCTTGGGTTTGCCACAATAATTGACCATAACCTGGAATTGTAAGTCCAACAAAACCTTTCTCCCCTCAGTTGTTTTTTGTCTGGATAATGATCACAGAAACAGAGTTGCAGCTGGAACAATAATAATCCAACTTCCTTTTGAATTTTCTCTCATCATATAAAAGAAAACGAGGTAGATTGTTGGCATGTCTGCTTACAGACTATGTGCATTATAACTCTCTAATAATTACATACACAAACTGTAGCTCAAAACACTGACCAAAGATTTGTTCTCATCTTTCACTGAACTGTCTATTCTGCTTTAAGAACTCTAAGCTCTGGTGAAGTTCAAGAGCCCAGGCTTCTTAGCAGTGGAGACCTTTAGGTACCAAGTAGCCATTGTGGAGAACTTCACATGGGATGCTGAGCTTTGATGCCACCCTTAAAACTTTAGCAATGTGTGGCCTCCTGCCCTTTGCACACCCACTGTTTGTGCTTTATAAAGGGAAAAGAGGAAACATCTTAAACAATCATAAAAATATTCCAGCCCAGGTGCTATAGTGTTGAAGTTGTTATGTTCCAGGAAAAAAATACTTAGAATTATGTTTCAAGGTAAGAATAAACAAACCCGAATCTTCTAACAATACATAATTATACCCCATTCCCACACTATTAAAATAAGTGGAGCAGCTGCATAAAAACAAAATAAAACTATCCCTGAACAATCATCTTGCTTCTACTTTATTCATAATCATCCGAACTATGTGGGCTATAAATAAAAATAAACACAATAGATGATGGTAAACAATCTGTACATTTCCCATATCAATTTATTAACATCCAGCCAGGGTGATGTGGGAGAGTTTTGATAATGTGACATACCCACTGTGACTGGTCAGAAGAAGTGGTGTGAATGAAGCCCTGTTCTTTTGGGCACTAATTAGCATAAAGGATGCATTTGCATGTGTGTAAGTTGGTTCAGCTTCCCTCTGAAGTGCTTTGACATTTCTCCTTGTAAGATACAAGAAAGACTATGTGAACTTAAAGTTACTACAATACTTGTTTGGCAAAAAAAAAAAAAATATTTCTTATTGGAAATGATATTGGTTATTTGTAATGTCATCTTTTAGGGGTATTTATCATATACCAACACTCAAATAATTTCTTTCAATATTCTGTTGTTGAAGCCACTCAACAATATTATGAAACACAGAGCATTATTAAGAAAGCTCACCCAGTGAAAGAGCTGGGATTCAGACTAGTAAAATCACTTGCATTCAGTCCTGACTGGGCAAGGAAAAGAAACAGAAAAAGAAGAGGCCTTGCAAGGAACATTTCGTTCTTTTTTTTTCTTTTATTGGATAATTTATCTACATTTCAAATGTTATCCCCTTTCTAGGTCTCCCCTCCAGAACCCCATATCCTATCTCCTTCTCTCTGTCTCTCCACCATCTACCCACCCACTTCCACCTTCCTGCCCTGGCATTCCCCTACATTGGAGCATCAAACCCCCCTCAGACCCAAGAAACATTCAAACTAATGTGCCAAAACTGCTTCAAGAGCATTGGTGATTCATGTAGAGAAGATATGATTGGAGATATATTAAAAAATAACTTTCAGGGACCAGAAAAACAGATATGTGAAAGTCTCCATAAGGACTAAGCTGTAGGAAAATGAGGAAGCTTGTCCCACGAATCAAGCCACAATACTCTTAAAACCTACAAAAAGTAGCTGAAGAAGGAGCACTGTGATGCTAGACAAACCATCTGTATCTGTATCAACTCTTGCTAAACGCTCAGGCAGAATTTGCTTACAGAAATGAAGAAAGTTAAATACCACGGAAAGCTGCAAAGACTAGATTGTCCCTGTATACATTGAAACTATACCAGAAAGATATACCTATAAAACAGATGAAAATAGTATCCTTGAATAGAGGTAATATAGCATTTCGAATTCAATAAAAGACTTTATAGATGTGAAGAATGCAAAATTGTGGTAAGAAGCAACTAGGAACTAGGTCTCATGTGATACCAGTGCTTGTGAGGTCCAGGCAGGACAATTACCATGAACTTGAGAAGCTTGATAGTGAGTCCTAGGTGAGGCCAGTCAGAACAATAGTATAAGAACCTCTCTAAAAATTAAAATGGCAGAAATGACTAAGTAATTTCAGTGCACTTGCTGTACTAACAGAGAATGGAGTTCAGTTCCCTACATCTATGTTGGATGAGCCACAGCCACCTGTACTCTAGGTCCTTGACCTGAAGGAAACTAGGCAGGGAACAATTCAAACTAACATAACCATAGATTCTGGCAGAGCAGAGCTTCACACAGAGAAGGGAAGAGTGGGTGTAAATTCACAAAACCAAATGACAAAAAACTTGACAGGGACAAGAAAGACAATATAAGGAGAAAGTCCACATAAGAGACTGACCTTCCTGGGCACCATACATGTACACACGCACACACACACACACACACACACACACACACACACACACGTATGCACACACACACTAAATCTTTACAAAGAAAGTAGCTAAGAACTACATTTTAATATTCCAGGGCAAAATTAGAAATAATCAGCTTTTTTTTTTTAAGGCAAAATGAACACCATAGCAAGTGCCTTACAAGGAAAAAAGTCAAAACAAAATTGGCAAGAGCTTAAAGGGATGTGAGAAAAGAGGACGAATCAAAATAGGAAAAGAAATTCAATACAAGGCCTGAAGAATGAAAGGCAAAGTCGTTTTAACTACTTAGACCAAGACTCATAAAATAGAGAAGTCCAAGCAGACCCAGAAAAGGTGTACATGTACTGAGCCTTACCTCCCCGTACGCAAAGAAAAGGTCAAACATAACAAAATGTAGCCTGGTATGGAAGTGTATATCTATAATCTTATCCCCCTGGGGAAATTAAGCATAAGTTTAAGTCCTGAGAGAAAAGGGGAAAAATGTGTGAGAGAGAGAAATAAACAGAATAAACAGTAGAAATAAACAGTAGAATGGGGGAGAGAATGGAAACTTGGAGACTCAAGCATGAGTAGAAAATGAGAAAAAAATGGAAAAATGCATAAATTCAAATGACATACCTACACGTGAGGGCTTATTGTAAGGGACAAGTCTAGACTCTATGAGCCAGAGCAGAAGTGGCTAGCATGCCTCTCTTCTTTCCTGTGCCACACCAGACATGATCAGTTAGTTCGAGCACACATTTATGCTGCGTTCAATTCTGCTTCCTAATCTTTCTTAGCACGATGCTCTAGGCAGCTAGTACTCATCAAGCCTGCTATTTCCTATGGGATAAAAGCTTTCTCCTTTATTCTAGACATCCTTCAAATGGGAGCTTTCTTTAGGTATAATTATCTACGTCTCTAAGAAACTCACAACCACCTTGAATTTTAGAATTAAAGTGAACACCAAGTCTACGATGGGCTGATGATACTTTATTAAAAGATCTGGCAACTTAGTATCTGTCCCATCACCAACATGTTTAGAACAATCCCACTAAGAATTGCAGAATTAACTTTTTTTTTTTAATATTACAATGTAAGGCATAGCCAACAAGGTCAAAGTTGGCTGTATAAGAATATGATTCAAATAAGGCTCAAAATTCTGAAGGCTTAATATTTTTCCTTGAATGTAGCTGCCCCAGGCTTTTCATGATTACTGACATATTTTACCACAGTTCCTTAAGCTTTGTGCTATAATTATTATTAAAAATGAAAGATCAAAGCAACAAAGTGACTGGGCCAGCAGCCATCCAGCCTAGAGGGCTTGACAAAAATTGAGCCTCATTAAGTCAAGCAAATTTTAGCCAGTGTGAAGGTCAGTTCTGGTAATTAGTCAATGCAATAATCCACCCAAAGCCACTTTAATAAGTCAAGGTGCCTCAAGTGCACAGGCTCACATAGTGCTAAAGGTACTGATCTAGCCTGGTATGGCATGGGTGAACAGAGGGTATCCATGGACCCAAAGGAAAAAGCGCTAAGAAGATAATCATCATCTTTGCTTGATTTGTATTCTTTCTAAGAGAAATATGAGATTCATTGGTCATTGTTTTGATGATTCCACAAAGCAAAATCATTTTAATTGGGAGACATGTGAATCTTACTGGGACTAAGAACCAAAAAAAAAAAAAAAAAAAAAAAAAAGAATAGCTCATCAGGCCTTGTGTTTATCCTCCCACTAGAACCCAGAACCATGAAATTCAGGTTCGGTCAGTCCAGTTAAAATACAGCCATCCATTATTGGAGCACCTATGTGCAAATGCCTTGGTTGAGTTTCATCAGATCTTGTCTATGACCTCCAGGACAGCAGAAACATTCAAACAGTCAGAATAAAAGTCAGGAAATGAGTCTCTCCGATGGAATTAACTTGCTTTGCCAGAATATTTTATCACAGCAAGAGAAAAGAAAACTGAGGCACTCGATAATCATCTGAAGGAGAGGGGTGGCGAATGTGTTGAACAGAACAGATTTGGGCATCTTATATCAAGTAAGAGCCACCAAGAACCAAGGCCAGTCATAGGGGAAGGCAGACAGACTTTTGAGCAAGAACTGCTATTGTTTATACCCATTGGGTGCTATTCCGATACACTGCCATGACAATAAGTGAAGGATTAGACATGTATTTTATGAGAATAAGTTTTAATGGTTATCAAATCACCTTGTCAGGGAATGTGGAAGAGAAGTCTTGGAAATAGTCTTTTGACTACTTATCTGACTAGTTTGGTGTCATTTCAATGCAGTCTTATTTCTGAAACCAGGCCATGTTCCATTCTATAGTCATGAATCTTATTTAAAAATACCAAGGCTATAATTTCTTATTTGTATAGGTTAAAAATCATCTTTAGTTAAAAAGTTGTTTCAATGAGAGCTGTTCCAGAAGGCCAGGAGCAGGTGTTTAGTTCCATCTGTTGATCTCATTTTCTGCCCCAGCACACACAGGTCTGAGTCAAAGTCCTCTTTTTCCTGTATGATGGGCAAGGGTAATTGCTTTCATGAGAAGAGACAATAAAGGGTTGCCTTGGGGTTCATGGGAGCGATTACTGAGGATCTCCAGATGGCCTCAGTCCAGCAGGTGCAGTAGCTTGACTTGGTGGCAGAAAAATATTTGCAGAAAACTGAGACCACAACCAGCTAGGTTCAGCATAAGGGACCCAGGGAAAGGTTGTGGGAACAGAGGGTGTATTTACAAAGCACTGACTGTATGTAACACATGAAAAAGAGTTAGTGAAGACGGGGCAGGAAGAGACAGACTGGATGTTTATATTTTACATTAACAATCATTGTCTAGAGCTTCTTATTTTGTGTCACTGCTCTAAAGAGTTAGAAAATTTATCTTCACTCAAAGAGCAGGCTATGGGGGTGATGAGATGACTCAGAGTGTGAGAGCATGGCTGTCCAAGCTTGACAGCCTTCATGTGACTTGGCAGCATCCACATAAAAAGCTGAGCATAATTGCATGGTTTCATGGTTATATAGTGGCATGTACCTGTACCCAGCACTGGGGGATAGAAACAGGCAGACCCCAGGAGCTCAGCCTAGCTGACATAGTGAGCTTTCAGCTCGGTTACCTTGAGACAGGGTATCAAGGTAATGGAGATTGATAGAGGTAGAAGAAGACACCAGAGGTTCTGCTTAGACCTCTACATGTATTCACATGGAAGGACACACACACACACACACACACGTAACGCACCATTTTCTTCACTTCAGAGGTAAGAAAATTGAGGCAAAACAATTAAGAGGCTAACTTATATTCATATAGCTCTTGAAGAATGGAACTAGAGAAATACCTAGAAACAAGTTCTTCTAGGGAGGAAAGTGAGGTACAGAGATGATTCTGGTAGCTTCTATCTCAAAGATCACATGACACTTTCTGACTTCATGAGACTTTAAGACTTTGGAAAAAACTTGGCTCATAACCTAGATATAGATAGATGATAGATAGATAGATAGATAGATAGATAGATAGATAGATAGATAGATAATTAATAGATATACACACAGAGGCATACAGAAATAGATGTATCCAGAGAGAAAATGTCAATCATAACAAAGTTTTGCCTCATAGAAATTAATTGACCATTAGGAAAGATGAAGAGTAAGTGAAAGGATACATGAGACTTCAAAGAGGAAATGTCTGGGAATTACAAAGAGGAGTAGGAAAAGTAGAATGTGGGGGAGACAGAAAGGAAGAACCACGGGCATACATTTTGTTAAAAAAAAAACATCTCATAAGTATCTAACACATTATATAATGATTTTTTAAAAATCAATACATATACATTTTTATTGAAAACATTTAAAAATAGATCTGTACTCTGAAAGTAAAAAACACATTTATCATTATTCCCTAAAGAATATAGCATCACTATTACTTATATAACATTTATATTGTATTAGGTATTAAAAGTAACCTGAAGGTGATACCCTGGATATTCTCACGACAAAAACTATATCACACTTGGCTCACCCAGAATAAAGAGTACACGTTCAAACTCCCAATAAAAAAAACAAGGACGAGCTAAGATTGTCTCAGAAAGCTGCTTCATTAAAGAAGAATATATGTAAGCTATCTGCAAATATAATGCCAGTTTATATAAGAGGAGAGAGCATCCAAGGAGGCCCTGGCACCATGGACACATAAAGACAACATATATACTATTATACAGTGGTGGATCACTGATTTGTAAGTTATTTTAAAATAGAAAGTTGTAACAACGTTAATAAAGTGGGTTTCTCTGGCTTCTGATTGGGTTGAAACAAAAAAACATGAGATTCCTCCCAGAAATGACTGGGGGGATCCATGTTTCATGGTTTTTCATGTGATAATTATGACATATAAGGAAACTGCCAAGCCTTCGGTGGTAGAGGTGAATCCACATGTGCTGCACTCTAGAGATTTTTGAAAGGAAAATATGCCCAATAGCATCCAGACAATATAGCAGTTTTATTTTTGTCTTTTGGAACTGGGTCTCGTTATGTGGTCCTCCTTACTAGCCTGGAACTCCCTATGTAGACCACACTGGACTCAAACTCACAGAATGCTACCCACGTGTGAGGATTAAAGATATGTACACAACTTAAAGATTAAAGATTAAAGATATCACACCCAACTTTGATTCTCAACACTCTAACTTTGATTCTCAATCTTATACCTACTGGGATCAAACTACATTCATCCTAATGTATCTGTTACTTTGTCCATAAACAGAAGATTATCCATAGCTGAGAGCCAGTTGTCCAGGAATACTGTAATTTTGGTATCATCCAGTAAGTATAAGGACACATCAAATTTGCTTTCATTAGCTCATGGTCCCTGTACCTTGTATCCCTGATGAACAATGTCACATTTTTTGACCCTTCTACTAAACAGGCAATATAATTCCTCTGTAAGCTGTCTACTAGAATGGTTCAAATGCCCTTGCCTACAAGCTGAAAGGCACCGTTAACACTTTTTACATAAGCTGGAAGACCAAAATTTAGCTATCAATCAAACAGGGCAGAAAGAAGTGACTTGACAAAATCATTCATTAAGTGTGACAGCAGTCAAGAACACAAAGCTTTCTTCCAACTGTTTAAGCACAAGAAAATATTAATTGCATAATACAAGACATTTAAAGGTATTAGCTCAGCACTTCCTGTCCATTTTACCCAATTAAACCTATATCAATGTAAGTAATAACATTTTCTTCTATAAATCAAAAAAAAAAAAAAAAAAAAAACAAACCACAGTTAACAAATCATACCTGTTTAAACAATGTCTTTCCCTATTTCACGGGAGAGAAGTACCATGAAAGGATAGATATATACTGTGACACATAAGCAGAGAAGAAAAGTTAAACTGTTTCAAAAATGGCCCAATGATGTTTGCCCTTTTTTTGTAGGACAGAGTAGCTGTATGGTGCAGATGGAGATATACTCAAATACATTTTTACAAAAGTGTGGGGTACTTGGGTTTTGTTGGTTTTCTGGTTTGTTTTTTATTTGTTTGTTTGTTTGCTTTTTGTGTATTTTTGTTTGTTTTGTACAGAGCCCAAAATGCTGAAGTTGTTTAATGAGTATGAAAGAGTTCCTTCTAGAAAAGGAGAACACAAGGCCTCTCCCCAGCCAGCCAGATTAGCATATGCTTAATTTTGCTTGAGACTCTGGTGACTGTGTGCTCTAAGTTTCCTGGAGACCAATGCCCCTGGAGACTTTGATGAGGCTGTCCGTGACCCATGGGGTCAGCAGAGTGTCTATTTGAAAGATGCAAGAAGTCAGTTCAGTTCAGCACGACTCAGTAGCCAGTGTTGGTTCAAACTTTGAGAGTCTGACTCTGAGTAGATTGTTTTAGGCATATGTAAGCACCACACAATTTGGAGAAATGTTTCCTGTAATATTTAACTCAGCCCAGTGTGCACAACAAAGCTCAAGGCATTCGAAACTGCCTGGAGACTCTTATAAAGTGCAAGTGACACCTTTCATAAAGATAGATTCTGTAGATTAACTAAGGAAACAGGCTGAAAAGAAATAACTTTATGATAAGGGTATGAGACAGGATTGGGTACAGCCACACAGATAGTACAAAGGCCACCAGGCTTTTAACCAATTCTAAGCCCATTACTATGGACTTAAAACAAGTTGTATACCTCTCTCTTTGAAGAGACTGTGTATTTAACATTCCTGGATTAGCTAGTGCTTATTTGTGGGAACGAGGGCTTACGTGCCATATGTCTTTAACGGGCAGCTGTCCTTTCTTAGAACATTGAAAAAGTCTCTATTTACCTTCATCCTCATGGTAGCAAAACTCTGGTCTCATCTCAAAGGGGAAAATATGGTTCTATAAAGGGGGAAAATCTACAAAATATTCAAATTCTTCTGAAGAATCAAACAGAAGGAAAGATGTGCTAATGCATTTATCCTAAAGAGGCAAGAATCACATGAGAATAAATGGGGCTAGAAAAATGGCTCACTGGTTGCTTAGAACTTCCCCTGGGGAATTCTTTCAGACCGCCTTCCTTTCCATTCTTCACTCCTACATCTAGCGAACCACACACTACTAGCTTTATTTTCTTCTATCTTTGCTCAGGACAGAAAGGGATCAAGAAATAGTATCTGGCTATATCATTCTGAGTATTCAACAACTGCCTTTGGTTAATGGGCAGTCAGTAGGTACAGCTGCTCAAATCAAGTAAGAAAGTCAAGAGTCACATATGTAAAAATGTAAGTTCACCCCCAGCAAAAACCTTCAGGAATCTTGAGAGATGCTGTTCAAATAGTGATTTCATTCCCCTAAATTTGATAGGCAGTTTAAAAGACAATTATTAAGAATGAAGCTTTGAAAACAGGCTGACTAAAGAAGACTTTTAAAAAAAATAAGTGCAAGGAGCTGATTTAGTTGTAATAGTACTTGCTGTTCTTCCAAATGACGTAGGTTTAGTTCCCATCACGCACATGGCAACAACTGTTGATAATCCCAGTTATAAAAGACTCTCTTCTGGGCTTTCTGGGTACCAAGCATACACATATACACACAGACAAATCATGAAACAAGCTTCAAAAAATCTACTATTCAGGTATGGTGGCACATTCCTATAATCTCACTTCTGGAAAAGCTGAGGCAGAGGGATCACCAAAATTTCCATATAAATGTGACCTACAAAGCACTCTCAAGGACAACAAGGGATAAATAATAAGGCTCTGTCTCAAACAAACAAAAGAAAGCCACATTTGAAGAGTTTGAGACAAGATATAGAAAGTACGTCTCTAAATCTATTACTATTGACAGAGTCAAACCTACCCACCTGGCAAATGTGTAGCAAGTCCAGTCATCTGGATCCATAAATATACATATTTGCCACTCCACATTCCAGCATGTGCCTCTGGGTATTAGACAAATCCTCTTATAAATACAAGAACATCTTAGAAGAGCCCAGCCAAATCTTTACCTCTTCCTTCTCCAGATGAGTGACATGTCAGGTCAACTGAGTGTAACTGGTTCAAAATAGTAGTTAAATAAGGAGAGAGAGGAGTAACAGACACCCACTTGTTGGTGATGATGTCACAGATAAATGTGCTTATGAAGCCTCAAGAACCCTCTATCACCCTCTTCTGATTTATTCCAATAATGGGTAATACCAAGTGCCTTAGAACTACTTTCTTCCTATGGAATTCTGCTATTGTATGCTGTGCTTCTCAGTTTCTGTCTTTAACTTTTGCACAGCATTGCATTGGTTTAGTTCTTATCTTTTGTTGTTGTTTTTGAGTCTGTAATTCAATTACCACATGTCTTCCTACTTTTTCCCACCTCCAAATCCTCCCAGAAACCCCTCCTTCCTCTCCTTCAAATTAATTCATGCCCTCCTTGATCACTAATTGTTATTGCAAGCGTATGTGGCCAAATATACATATACCTAAATATACATATATACATGTTCCTAAATAACACACACACAAACATACCACACACACACACACCACACACATACACACACACATACACACACACATACACATACACACACACACACACACACACACACACACACACACACACACACACATAGCTCAACAGGTTTGTTGAATCTGTATACTGTTACTTGTACGCATCATTTCAGGGAAGAATGATTGCCACTGGACCACCAAATAGTATGAATGACTACCTCTTCTGCTCCCAATTTTACTCAGTTGCCTACACTTCTTTGTATAGAATTGAGGCCTCACAGGTTTTTCCACATGCAGTTTGGCATGCTTGTTGATGATATTACACTCATATTTGGGGGCTTATGATGGTGAGACTTTGCAGGTAGGAGACTAACTCTCACAATAAACTCCATGATCCTCTGACTCTTACAGTCTTTCTGTCTCCTCCTCCACAATGTTCTCTGAGCCTTAAGTGTGGGACTGTTTGGTGGATATATCCTTTTTGACTGAGCTCCGCCCTCTTCATTTGGATTGGTTGTGGTTTTCTGTAGTGGTCTTCATCTATTGCAAAGACAAGTTTCCAATACCAAGTATGGTTTTCTTTTTGTGGAACAGGTCTTATGTCCAATTAGAGAGCCGCTGGTTATTGCCAACATACTGCATAAACTATTGTAGCCAGGGTTATTGGGCCCTGCTGATCATTCACGTAGTTCATAGGCATTATAGCTAGTTGCTCACTTCCTTTCTTTGGTAGCTTGCATGGTACCGCTAGTATTTTGAGAGCTAGTTCTTGGGGAAGTATTTAGGTCCGAATTTAGGTCTTGGGGGTATTTAATTCAGCTCTAGATCACTGCATTCCTAACAGCTGCTGAAGTTTTCCTTAGAAAGCCTACATTTCTGAGCAATCTCCAATTATTGCACCATATTCCGAAGTGTGTCAAACTCCTACAAAATGATTGGTGCTATTGCTATTTAAAGAAAATATGAGAGGTGGATTCAGATTGAAGGTTCTTTAGTTTGAGGAAAACTAAACACTCTTATTCTAATACCTGTTTTATCACAAGCTGTGTTTTCTTCTAGAGAGAGTAAGGAAGACTCTGTATGAGGAGAGGTCTGGCTTTGGAGGCTCACTGTGTCTGCTTCACAGCTACTCAATTAACAGTGAAGCTATAAAAGAAATTAATTCATACAAGTTTCTCCTAAAAGAGAGATGGAGGGATTTGAGGTGGCAGCAATAGTTTGCCATTGTCTATTCTATTTTCATGGGTCTATTTTAGTCTTCTGTCCATCAGTTGCTACTGCAATACTCATGATATTTCAAGCTCCATTCACTCTACAGTCACTGAAAATTGATCATCTATTTTACCTAGGAAAGTAACAATGAGGTTAGAACCAGACTCCTAGTGGACCTACATGGTCTGTTGTAACCAGCTTCCTTTCACCCACTTGGCTTTTTTTTTTTTTTTTTTTTTTTTTTTTCCTTTCTCTGGCTCTCATTTCACTAAGAAATACCCATTATTCCTCTTGCCTATATGAAATTCCTTTTGGAAGAGAAGCTTTGAGGCAAGAAAAGAAGACTTAAGATGTAAAAGAAATGAGACTCAAAGTTGTTAGCTTTCCCCCTCAGCTTTATAAATTAGGAAGTTATCTGGTAAGGTTTTGTGGCATATTTAATGTATGTGTCCTGCCCTGCAATAGATTCTGAATCTTGATATTACACCTAAGTTGGCAAAATTGGTGAGAATGTTTTTACAGACTGCGCAAGTGCTCAGAGAATGTACTCCAGGAGCTACAGTAACCCAGTTCTAAGGTAATCCATGATTACCTGAAGTTAGTAAATCACAACTTATCTATTCCCTTTAAGCTTGTGATTTGGACACCCACAGATACAGCTTAAGGGCATACTCATTTAAGCCTGAAGATGTCAAGGGAGGGTCTAAAGGAATGGCTCAGAGTCAGGGATGCGATGCTCCATTAGTTATGACTTCCCCGGCTCATGGAACTCTGTGCTCTCCCTCCCAGGTTATTCTGGTCTCCCACAACTCCTACCTTGCTTTGCCCTTTAGTCCTTTACAGAGCTGGGGTTTAAACTGCAGCTATTTAAGGCAACTTGATCCTCCTTGAAATTGAAGGAATCAAATGTATAGAAATTTCTGCCCCTAGCAGTTAAATGGGATTAACGTGTTGAGGTAAAACATAGAAACTCACATAAAACATAGAAACTATGAAAGAAGGAAGGACAGAAGATGGTGCTGTGAATGGTTAATGATTCAAACTTCTGACAAACACTTCTGGTCAGATCTGATAATAGAACCTTTTCTTATCTCCAAATTGTTCAGAATAAATAGTTCTCTTCTGATTCTGGAACACATGGCACAGTCTGGTCAACTAATTCTCACCAAATCGTCCAGGCAAGTTGGCTCATCTCTTTTATTTAATCAGCTATCCATTAAATAAAGTGAAAATGTTTCACCTCCCGCCCCCCCCCATCCCACATAAGATTAACAAAAAAAAACTAACAAAATCATATACAAAAATTCAACTTTATGTCTGAGACTGGACATACATATGCATGACTTAAGGAAGAGAAAAGGGGTGATTATATTAACCAGGAAGCTTATTATAATGATTATTGTAGAAAAAGTCAGGATTCATTAATAATTGATATTTACCTTATCTATTCCCATTAAGGGAGTTTTAATAAAAGCTATACACTAAGATGAAAGTGTACTAATTTTAAAGACTACAGTTTTTAAAAGAACAAGCTTCACAGTTAGCCCACTTGGGTACTCTAACTTATAAGCCTCATCTTGGTACAAACTTTAATTTTACTATTGGAAATACAACACTTTGCTCTGTTAAAAAAAAAAAAAACAAAACAAAAAATGAAAACAAACTTTTTAATAGTAATCAGTCTTTGGAGAGTTATCAAGATGGTCAAGAGACAATCAAAATTTTAAAACGACTAAGCAAATGTCACAAGGTCTCAGGGACACTTGTGCTTCTCTGTCCCTTACACATCACCAAGCACAAATGGGCACCATGGACTAGCAGGTGAAGAGCTGGTTAGCTTGGATATCTCAGTTTCTAAGCATAAACTCTCTTAGCAGTCAGGAATCTGAAAATCAAAAGAAGTCACTGAAAGCTGTTTCTAATTTTGCAATGCACAATTTTTGCACAAATTTTGCAGTTTGGTCACTGAATTCTCACAAAACCCCCTAAGTAAATCTGCTGTCTGCCAGAGGAGTTTGGGTTTTATTTTTTTTTGGGGGGGGTGGTTTTGGTATTTTTTTTTGTCTTGATTTGGCTTTGGGTGTGTGTGTGCAAGTGCGCATGTGTTCATGCACAGCTCTAAATAAAGTGATTTGGTTTGAATTGTTTTCTGATCAGAGTCGGACTCTTTCTGTCTAGCCCAGGCCAGCTTCAAACTCTCAATTCCCCTGCTTTTAACCCAATACTGGTACTAAAGACAAGTAACTCTCATACTAGTCTGAATGAGGCTGTCCTTGCATCTTCAACTTTGGGAGGGCATTCAGTTTGTAGCACAAACTCAATATCAATGTTTAATATGTACATGATCATGGATTCTGATTCATTTAAAAAAAACTAAAATTATCTGATAATGGTACGAGTAGCTGAGAGAAAAGAAGAGAACTCATCTTGGAAGGGGCTGTAAAGAAAAAGAGAAAGAGGAGGTAGAATGATTACAAGACATCTATTGATAGCCTTGGGAAGACGTCAAAGTCCCTTCCTCAAGGAGTCCCTAGTTTCTCGATCAGTATTTTTCTTTCAAAGACAGTCGAGGAGTAAGCCCATGATACATAACTGTGTGGCCGTCCTCATTCCTCCTTGTTTCTGAATTCCTACTCTGCCTTTGACTTGGGAAAAACACCTAAACCCTTTAAGCATATAACCACACCATCATCATGCAGGTTTTGAAGTAAGTTGTGTCAGGCCTGGCTTGGTGCTGCATGTTTGTGACCCTAGTACTTGACAGGAGAATACATAAAGAGCAGATGTTCAAGATCATCCTTATTAAAGGCAACATGAAATACTGTCGCCTTTTTTTTTTTTTTTTTTTTTTTTTAATTAAATAAATAATTGAACCTGGCTGGCCTGGGAAGGCTGAAGAGAAGGACTGTTGCGACCTTCGGCTATATAGCAAATTCAACACCAGCCTGGCCTACAGAGTGAGACCTTCCTTTTTTCAAAAAGGAAACAGATAAAATAAACAAGGAAAAGAGATATGGGCTCTCTCAACAAGATGTAAATATGAACATTCCCCCTCTTATTGAGGGACATTTCTTGTCAAGTTGATTTAATTTCTTGGCTTTTTAAAATTTTTCTCTCTATGAAGGAAATTTTCCATGCTCCAGCACAACAAAAATGCCTGTTCTGGGTATAGTTTCCCGAAATGGGGTACCATATGTGCATCAGTAAACATTATGTGTAGAGTAAATTAAACCAAGCCTTATAATCAGGCAGTGAGGAAATGACTGTAGACCTCAAAGAGTAAATCAGCAGTATTAGAACTCTTCATTTTCTCTGAAGCACTTCAGAGTGCTATAAATGCCCATGCCACCATGATAAACATGAAGAAATGGTGCATTTGGAGCAAGACAACATAAAATAACGCCACAATTCAAATCGGTCTTTGAGTGTGGACTTCAAGGTGTCATCCCATAAAATTTAAAGGCCAGCCCTTTTACCACTGAGGTGAGAGAGTAAAGCAAACCATCTGACCCTGGTGACATATGTGTGCCTTTTCTCTCTTCTCTTCTCTTCTCTTCTCTTCTCTTCTCTTCTCTTCTCTTCTCTTCTCTTCTCCTCTCTTTTTTTCTCTTCTCTTCTCTCTCCCTCTCTCCCTCTCTCTCTCTTCTCTCCCTCTCTCTCTCTCTTCTCTCCCTCTCTCACACAGAATAAATATATGAATAAACAGATAAATAAATAAATAATAAATAAATAAGTGATTTTTTTTTAATAAAAGGACTGAGAACAGCTGACATTACTAGGTATTCTTGGTGAAACACAGTTTTTCATTTTCTTTTTAGTTGTTTTAGTCCTGGCCTCATTATATACTCTAAACTGTCCTCAAATTCAACAATCCCTACCCCATTCAGTTTTCTGCATACTAGGATTACAGATATCTCTAGCTTCAGCACAGCTCTGATGAAATTAAAATCCCCCACAATGGAGTCCACTATTTGCACTTTAGCTGAATTTGTAAAGTAAGCCAAGGAGCAGATAGCTTCTCCTTAAAGTACTTATTGTAGAATAAATGGACAACTTAGGAATTATAGGAGCATTCTTATCTAAAACAAGAGCAAGTGATGGAGGGTGGACCAAATGCAGACATCTTCTAAATTGTGTTTTAGACTCAAACACTATTCTGATTCCTTCCTTTCCCATTTCAGCTCATTTACAAGAATTAACAGAATAAAACAGCTCAGCAGTTGAAACTCCCACTTCATGAAATTTTCCTATTAAAGCATATGCAATCCAGTCTCCTCTCTGCAAAGCATGCTATTAGAGTCATGGCCATGGGTCAAGATGCTGGGCTTTTCCTTAGATCAAGACTTGCTAGGGTGAGAGGAGCCAAGATGGTGTCCCCTCTAGATCTGAGACACTTAACCTTCTATAGGATCGCAGAAATAAACTGAGCCATCTCATGATGTGGCCCATACTTGCCAAGGATGTACCTATATAGCATCTAAAATAATATGTCCTACTGATTCAATCTTATACCGTAGACTTGGGAGTGACATATGTTAGGTAGCTTACTATGGTGGTGATGCATGTCTACAATCTACCACTCCTCAGCTGGAGGCAAGATGATTTCCAATTCAAGACTGGCCCGTGCTACATAGTAAGTCTTTGTCTCAAAAAACAACAAAGAAAAAGGAAAGTACTGGCTGCATTAATATTTAAGAATGTTTTCTAATAATTTTCCTAATGAAAAAGTGGTCAGAATCTCTAACTCTTAATGAAGAGTTCTTGCTAAGAACTCCCTTTCTGTTTTCTTTAACCCTTGTATTTATCCTGCTTTGTTCCTGGCCTTTTTTTATTCTGGTTTCTACTGCTTATGTCTGTACTGCTTATTTTTATATTTCATATCTCTCTCATTGTACAATTATTTCTGATTTCTGTGCTTCCACAGTGAGGTAAGGGTTTGACCTAAGGACCAAATCTCTGGGGATTCTGGGTTGTGTCAGTATTTCAGTGCAAAATCGCAATCCTTAGTATTTAGAAGAAATCATGGAGCCGATGTGTTTTGTTGCTGTTGCCTCAGACATAACCTCATCTTTTTAGGAAGAAAAACACACTTAGATCCAGAAATAAGTTTCAAATGTTTCCTGACAATGAATCTAAAAATAATTGGCCCCATCAAGGGAGATATGAGAAACTGAATTGAATGCCTTAACATTCCTGTTTACTGTAAATGCTTTGGAATGTCTGTAATTCACACATCAAGAAGCTAGACACCTAAACAGAACAGCACCTTTTCAACAGGCGGCAGTGAGCCATAGCGCTAAAACCCAGGGATGGGAGTAAACAGGAACAAGCTTTTGACATCCAACAAAATTTCTTTTTTTCCTCTCTACAGTGGCTACATGTTATCACAAATCCTCCTGTGGTGGAGATGCTGCTGAAACCCAGAGGATAACTAGACCTACTAGCATAAGCCTTGAAGCTAAGCTACTTGGCAACAAAGGCAGAATCATCAGTTCAAGACCAGCCTAGGATACACAGTAAGTTCAAAGCCAGTCTGGGTATCTAAGACCTTGTGTTTAAAAAGAAATTATAATAGTAATTAATAGTAGTAGTAATCATAACAGTAATAGAACTGTGGACCCTGAATTCAATATCCAGTAGGAAAGGAAGGAAGGAAGGAAGGAAGGAAGGAAGGAAGGAAGGAAGGAAGGAAGGAAGGAACAAAGAAACAAAGAAAGAAAAAAAGAAAGAAAAGGAAGGAAGGAAAAAAGAAAACAAAGGAAGAAAAAAAGAAGAGTAAAAAAACCCAGAAGCATCAAGCATTTCTCTCTCTCCCTCCTCCCCCTTTCTGTTCTCCTTCTCTTTTTATATCTCCTAAATATCCCTCAGAGAATAGAATATGGGTAGCCCATTTACATGTGCTATAGAGATGTAGTATGGAATACAGGTTATAAGATATCAGCCAGACTGCTTGAACTGAAAATAACGCGCGCGCGCGCACACACACACACACACACACACACACACACACACACACACACCCCACGATGGCTATGCTAGTAAGCTCTGTATCCTTGTCTATAAAGCAAACACACACATCTACCATCTTTAAACCTCACTAGTTTAGTGTAAGGTTTATTTGTGGTCAATCCTTGGCACAACTAGCACATTGTAAGGTCTGTACATTGTTCAGCTAAGTCAGTCTACATTCTATGGACAGTGACTTTGCAAACTCTCACTGATGATAGTCTACGGTTGAGCTGAGGTCTTCAATTTGGAAGGGTTCCAACAGAGGCACCTAGAAAATCCTATCATAATTGTAGGATCTTCAGAGACAAATGGACGTTCAGATGTCCATTTGTTCACATGTGATGTGTTTTGGAGTTCTTAATTCTTTGTTATATTACCACCCTACTTAGTAACTAGATCAATATAGAAGTACGATTCAGGAATCTGTGTTGCTGAAAATAGTTTCATTGTAACAGCAAAATTGAGACCCTTATCAGGTTGACCCTCAGTGCAGTGCACTTTATTGTGAGATCTTCGTCATAGATAATAAATGTGAAAGCCTTAGAATTCAGCTCTTAGGTCCACCCTTGAGATTGTTCAGTGATTAAAGGCACTTCCTGCCAAGTCCCACAATCTGAGTTGGATCCCTAAGACCCAGATGGGAAAAGTAAAGAACTGAATCTCGAAAGCTCTTCTCTAAATCAATTAATAACTTAACTGTTAAAAATTAAATTTCTGGTGGGCTTGAAGAATAAGAGCAGCTAAATTAGGCACTAACTATAGGACAGATTGAATGGTGTGCTTAGAAGAGTCCGTGGGTTGTGTATTAAGGGATAACAAGCAGGTGCAGCAGGCAGTCTCTGGCTAGGTCCTCTATGGGTGAAAGATGGAGTTGGAGGCATCTCTTTGACTAGACATGGAGAAAGACAAAAGCTTTGCTTCCAGACTGGTTCCGAAATCACAACAGGGATAACTCAGATATGGGGCTCACTGTGCCCACAGTTCTAAAATTAGAACATATTGCTCAGAGATGAAAGTTATAGTCCCCCAAATCCATTTTTATCATTCCATACCAAACACTCCTAAGATAATTGTGCTCTACTACTGCCAACTGTCATGGGTTTTAAATTATAACATGAATCTTTGTCATCCTATTTAAAGTGACACCCTTGTGTCCCTGTGACTTTCCCATAGTGTGGGACTCGACTTCCTTAGGAAATGTTGCCTCAAGAGAGCTTCTACTTGCTTGAAAATTCTACTTTAACAAAGATCTATTTTATTGAAGACTCTGGGTTCTTTTTAAATGATCAACAAATCTAACTCCATGTCCTTAATTAGAGACATCTAAGATAAAGATTGTGATTGACCTTTTTCACATTAATTTAGAAAGTAGAACCTTAAAAGGTTCCAACCTCACTTTTCTAAGGGACTCTTCCTAAGGGTTGGAGGAAGTGGGGAGACTGAAAGAGTAGGAAGCCATGTAAGTTGGTGGAAGTGTCATTCTTAACAACAATCTCTGATTTCCCTTTTTTATCTCTATCAGGTTTGATTTCTCTAAATACCACATCAAGGTGTGACAGGACAAGATAGTACAGAGGTTCCTCCATCTTGTATTCTTGCTGAGGCCATTTCAGGCTTGCCTAAAACTTAATCTTTGTAATGGAGGATCACTTAGAAAATTACCCAGCTCTCTTCTAGGAGCTGATGACAAGGTACCCAGCTAACTTATCTTAGCTTCTGTCAAAGTACTTGTTTGTGCAGAACCTCCCTTTGCATTTCCAGAACAAGATTATAAGGATGTGATTTTTGCATTTAAAAGCTCCATAGTCTAAATGTTCAGGTCTACATTTGGATCCAGAATACCTGAGTTTTATCCCAGCTAGCTGAAATAAACACTTTGAATTGGTTATAAACTGTGTCTATGTGTCATCTCTTCTGTAACAAAGAAATGCAGAATACATGTGTCTCTGGATTTCGTCCTTGGTCACCCACCAGGGGTCCTCCTTTATACTCTGTTATCAGGCAGGTTCATCTGCAACTGAAAGCATGTCATAAGTAAAAAATACTCCATTGCATTTGATATCTAGGGGAAAACATCTTTAATTCTATTAACTAACTACCAGAATCTTTTTTTATTATTTTAAGATTTATTTTCTTTTCTTTGTGTTTATGTGAGTCTGTTTGTGTGATTGTATGCCACAGATATACACATGCCCATGAGGACCAGAAAAGGGTGTCAGGTCCCCTGGAGCCAGAGTTAGAGGGGTTCTTATTCTTCACTGCTAAACCATACCTCCAGCCCCTAACTGCCCAAATCTAAGGGGTGGGGAGCCCAGCTAAGCCAGGCAAATTAGTCACTGCATATTTCATCCAAATTGAGCTTCAATTTAGATCAGTGAATTTTTTGTGTGTGCCATACAGGTAAACGTGGAGAGAGAGAAAGGATGGGAAGAAAGATAAAAATATTTCAACATATGGGTAGCCACAGAACTGACAGATGGGGACCATTTTAGTCCAAGAAAAGCAGATTAAGAAAGAGAAAGGTGTTTGAACCAAATCCACAGATGTGGTGGGATATTATGCTTACGGCTGTGTGTTAATACCAGGAAACAATCTTTCTGTAATCCTCATTCCTGCAAAAGTTGAGAGAAGAAAACCACTGACAGGCACCAGGCAGGAAACAATGCTGCTTTGCCTATCACTTCAAATGCAGCACTCCAGGAGGCTTCTTACAATCATTCAAATTCTACCATTCATTTCAGCTGAAAGACAATTCTGGGAATTCCCTCATCATTACTTCTTAATAAATGTGAGAAACAGGGCAGGCGTGTACAATTCCTAAGTGGACGGAACTAAAGATGCTGGCTCCTATATATAAAATCCAAATCCCTTTAGAACCAATGCATCAGGAAAGTAGGGGTACAAGTTCACAATCTGTTCCAGAGTCTAAGCAAAGGCAACCCCTGGAGATCTCTTCCATGCTTCTAAAGTCTGATTATCATCCCGTAGGACCTTTGGCACAGAAAATGAGTAAATCCCTTTCTTGGAGTCATACAAAATTTGTGTAGTGCAAAGAAATCTTACAGATTGAGTTTGGTTCCTTAGTTCATGAGAAGAGGTGATCAAGAGATGAAGACTCCAGAGCTAGGCATGATGGCTGACACCCATAATTCTAACACTCGGGAGTTGAGGAGAGTAGATTGCTGTGATGTCAAAGCTAGTCTGGGCTATGAATGAGACTGTCACAACAGAAGAGAGAGGGTAGGGGCACCAAACAGGATATCCAAGGTAGTGCTAAAACCTTAAAGTCAGAGTCAAGATATCTATTATTAAAAGTCATTGGTTTTTTCATTAACTATCTAATTTTTATTAGCTATGTCATTTTATACCAGACAGATAGGAAATGGAAAGTTGATCTAAGACAGTATGATAGGCAGAGCTGCTTATCTTTCTGTTGGTATAGTATCATACACAATCTTTTATTATGCCATATTTCTTCTTTTTTCATTAATTAATTTATTTCATTACTTTACATTTTGATCAGAGCTTCCCCTCCCTCCTCTCTTCCCAGTCACTCTTGCTCACCTCCTCTTTCCCTATGCTCCTTCCCTCTCTCCTCAAAGACAGGAAGACTTTCCATGGATATCAACACCCTTGGTATATCAAACTGAAGCAGAACTGGGCACATTTACTGAAGCTATATAGTGCTGTCCAGTTAGGGGAAAGTTATCCAAAGGCAGGCAACAGAGTCATAGGCAGCCCCTGCTCTCAAATGAGAGATGAAATGGCCTTCTCCTACAGCCAAGCGGGACTCCTAGTGGAAGGAGTGGGACATCAACCAACCCACAAAGCTTTCAACCCCAATTTGTCTTCTCTACAAGATGTGCAGGAATTTAAGATGTTGCAGAGATTGAAGAAATGCCCAGCCAATGACTGGCCCAACTTGAAACACATCTTATATAAGATAGCCAACCCCTGACACTATTAATGATACTTATTCTGTTGTGCTTGCAGACAGGAGTCTAGCATAACTATCTTCTGAGAGGCTTCATCCAGTAATACATGGAAACAGATTCAGGGACACAGCCACATATCAGGTGGTGCTTGGGAGATAAACTTGAGTGAGTCAAAGGGATAAAGTACATTACCAGAAGACCTACAGAGTCAATTAACCTGGGTCCATGGGGGCTCACATAGACTGAACCACCAACCAACCAACCAACCAAACAAACAAACAAACTAGAAAAGAAAAACAACAAAAAGGAAATGTCCTTTTGTTAACTGGCAAACGAACATCTTTTGATCCCAGAAATAATCAGTCTTGTGGAGGATATTACTTGAACCATGTCTTCCTTCTGGGAATATCCTGCTAACAGCCAAAAGTTCCCAAGCAGAACTGTGGTGCTGTGGTTTGCATGTAGAAATGTCTATCACAGACCTTGGATACTGAGCCCTAAAGGGAATGGTTCTATCCAATCCCTCCCTTCAGGGTTCAGGGAAAACTTTGAAAGGGCAGGCACAAAAACTGTAATACAACACACAGGAGATGGAGGACACCAGGAAAACAAGGCCTTCTAAGTCGACATGATCGAAAATTATACCAGCTCAGAAAGACGGAGGCAGCAAGCACAAGGCCTGCATAGGTCTATACCAGGACTACTGCATTTATATTATATTTTCCAGTGTTTTTATGGGATGCCAAAGTGTTCAAACCAAGGGGTCTGTGGTCTGTGTTTTTATGCCTTCTCTTGGGCTGCTGTCCTTGTTTATTTATGTTGTCCAATTCTGATGAGTTAGTTTTTGTTGCATCTTATTATATTTTATTTTATAATTTTTTGTTTTATTTTTATCCCTTAGAAACCAGTTTGTTTTCTAAGGAAGAAGAGAAAGAGGGTAGATTCAGATCAGAAGGGAGGTGAGGAACAACAGGGAAGAGTAGAGAGAGGGGAAAGAGTAATCTGGATATACTATGTGAGGGGAAAATCTATTTAAATAAAGGGAAAGAAAAAATATCTCTCACAGGCTCAAATGCTTCCACGTTTGACCCCCCAGCCACTGCTGTTGTTCTGGTGGGTTATATATAAAGCATTAAGAGGTAGTCCCTCAGTTGAGGAAATGGATCTCTTTAGAGAGGGGGTGCAGTTTTAAGGTTCACAGCCCACCTTGTTTTCTACCCCATCTCTGCTTCCTGATCCATCCAGACATGATCAAACAGCTTCACCCTCCCCATCCTGCCTCCCAGTAAGATTTTCACCTGTGACCTACTTAACATGATGCACCATGTTCCTTCCAACCCAAAGCCAAAAGGAATCGCTCCTTTTTAAAATTATTTCTTGGGAAGTGCTTGGTCCCAGCAATGAGAAAAGTAAAACAAACAAACTGTTCTCCCACAACTGTGTTCTCCTGGTCTCAAACATATCTAGGACTCTCTATAGCATTCCTTTCCTGGCTCCTTAACAGTCCTTTCTCTGCTTGGTATACCTGGGAAGTGAATGGTAGATGCATCTGCACCAATCTAATCTTTCCACAGTTGCAGAAAGCATAGCAGGTGCTGCCTTCAGCAGTGGTATGTTGCAGCTGACTGGTAACAATCAACTTAGTGATGAAGATGGGCATACGAAAAGGCTTCCAGATGGAGACAGGGTAGTTTGTTAGGCAGGACTCAAAGTGTGTTTGTCAGGGATTTTCTCATAAGGGATAGAATCTCTTCTAGATAGAGCACACACTACCTAAAAGAAGTAGGATTCATCATGGAAAAATATAAGAATGGCTCTAGTGATGGATGAAACGGGAGATAACTGTCTTAAGAGAATTGAGCCAGTTGCACAAAGAAAAGTATAGTGTTCTTTCTACTTAGTGGTTCCTAGATTTTATATACATGCATAAAACTGTAGGTGTGTTTGTGGGGGCAAGTACATATAAAACTATCCAGGAGGGTAAAGGAAAGCAATGGAACTAGTCAGAGACAGAGACAGACTGAGGGGAAAACATAAAGAAGTATAACAGAGTTTATGTACAACACACAATAATTACACAATCGGCTGGGCATGGCAGAACTCACCTTTAATCCTAGCACTGGGGAAGCAGAGGAAACTGAACTCTAAATTCAAGGCCGGCCTGCTTTATATGGTGAGTTCCAAGCCAGGAAGAACTACAGCTTATCTCAAGATTACAAAGCAAAATAAAACAAACCAATCTGCATTCATGCAAGTTCAAAAATAATCTTTTTTTAAAAAAAAAAAAAAAAAAAAAAAACTTCATTATATTTTATGTGTATGGGTATTTGGCCTGTACATATGTCTGTGAACCACATGTATGTCTGATATCTGTGGCGGCCAGAAGAGGGCAACATTGGATCCCCCTGGAATTAGAGTTAAAGATGGTTGTGCACTGACATGTGGGTGCTAGAAACCAATCCTGAGTATGTCACAAGAGCAGCAGGTACTCTTAACCACTAGTCCATCTCTCTAGGTCAAAAAACAAACAAAAACAACTATTCTGAAATCAAATATTAAATGTATCACTTAAGATCTGAACCCAGATTTTTAGGAAAAGCCCTTTTTGAACCATGTGTGTGAACCCTGTGTTCTGGGATGATCTGTGTGGTCTCTTGATACTAGTAGATATCAGGATATTGGGAATCCAAGAAGTTCATAGCCTGTCAGAACCTGGGCTTCAGTTTTCTCAAAGCATGGCAAGAGTCAGCTGAATCTCTTCAAATCAGTAGCTCTCAACGTGTGGGTTGCCACACCTTTGGAATCATAAATCAGATAGATATTTACATTATAATTTATAACAGTGGCAAAATTACCGTTATAGAATAGCAATGAAAAAAATTTTACGTGTGTCAGCTAACACAACATGAAGAACTTTATTAAAAGGTTGCAACATTGTGAAGGTTGAAAACCACTGCCTTAAATGTATTATTTTATTTTTAAAAAACTTAGAAAACACCTAGTTATAATAAAAAATAATCTGTTAAATGTACCACATAAACATTAGAAATCATATTATTGATTAAAAACAAATGACAGAAAACTTTCAAGTCAATAACGGTCATAAAACATTTGCCATATAAAAAGAAAACTACCTCCCTCCCCTAGATAAGATTTTCCTTAAGAGGAGGAGGAGGAGAATAAGGAGGAAGAGGAAAGGAAAGAAGGAGGGAAGGGAGGAAGAAATAAAGATAACAGGAAAACAAGAAAATAAAATGAGACCATCAGGTTAATGATAGCAATGTCATTTAATTCATGCCACAAAATCACATTTTTGTTCTGGGCTTCCCTTCAAGAAACCAACAAACATACTAACTATATCTCCAGTAAAATATAGTGGGCCTTAGACCTTAATGAACCCATCATATCAATGGTTTTATTTCTCATTAAAAATTAGCCATCTAGTATATCATTCAACACCTTGGAAGTTTTGTAAGTAAGAACTCTTATAAATCAGTGACAGGTTCAAGACCTATTTGGAGTCAGAAACTGAAAACCAAACATCATTGTGGAAAATTGAAGTTTCTGAGAAGGTCATGTCTGTCCAGGAAATGGCTACCTTATATGTTATTCACATCATGACTTCTGCAGGTATCTCATCCTTGGCTCAGAAGTTTTCTAATTTCCAATGGATTTCTGTCTATGTGTATGTAGAGGAGATGACAAACAGCCACCTGAATTAGTAAGTTCTAAAAGGCTACCCTGGAAGGGGCCATTCTGAAGAACCATAAAAAGGTATTTTGTGGTAAAAAATAGAAAGAAACCCATACCTGTCTCCTCAGATCCCTGGTTTTCTTGGTCATCTTGTCAATCGCAATGTTGAGGGGGTCTCCTTTTTCTTTTCTTCCAGTCTATTTTTAAAAAAAAAGAAAAATCATTTCTAGTTTATAAAATTCAGTATCAGGAATATTAAAAGTTTAAGATACTTCAGGAAAACACTTAAGTTACAAAATCCAACCAATTGAAAATGTAACAAAACATTTGTTAAAGTAGTCTATAAACATGGCTGGGCCACTAAGGTCATTTTTCTCTGAAGTGTAACTTAACACTAAAACAATCAGTAGGTTCTCAGGAGAGTTACATCCATGTTCAACTTCCTGTAAGTCCATTTTCTTCCTCTCCTACCATTTAGGAATAAAGTACATAACACAATAGGTGTCTTTCTTTTGATTTCAAAGACAAATATAATGGGATTCTCAGTTATATAAGCATGCTTATGATATAAAAGACAAATGAAATGTTTTGAAAGAAGAATTCTCAGGGCTCCAGGAGCTGACTCAGCGGCATAAGCAGTTGACATGGAACAGCCTAAGGACCAGCGTTTGTCTCTTCAGAGCCTACATAAATGCCAGATTTGCGCAGTATTAACTCAACTCTAATTCCAGCAGTCTGAAAGCTGAAAGAGTAATCCCCTGGAACAAGATGGCTAAGAAGGCTAGTGTATCAGTGAGCTCTTGTTCAAGTGAGTGACCCCACCTCAATGATTAAATGGGGAGCAACAGAGAAAAACTCCTAATACACACATGTGTAACCATTCCTGTGTGCACGCATGTATACACGCGCAGGAATGTGCATATATGCATACCACACACACATAGAAATGAAAACTTTAAAAACAAATTCTCCACTGTCAAAATTAAAATTTTTATGCCAATATTTCAAAGACCATATTACAGGTTTTGTACTGAGACTAGAAGAGCTTTTCTAAAAAACTAAAACTTCTAATCTCTGTTCTACAAAGCAGAAGTGCCAAACATGGCCACGAGCAACTCACAGTTTGTGATCATGAGCAAAACTATCTAAAAATTGATGTAGAAGCAAAAGAACAGAGACTAACAGAGACTAACAGACACTTCAATTAACAATTCACTTAAAATTTCTCTAGTTTCATGTTTATTTTCCATTTCCCTAATGGCTACGGAAAGACCAAAAAAAAAAAAAAAAAAAAAAAAAAAAAAGCCAATAAAGAGAATCTGCAATATTTCTATTTTTTAAAATTTGGAATTTTTACTAGTATGTGGAGTTGGAGGTGGATAGGATTTCATTTTTCATGGCTGTCATGTAGAGATCAGAATACAACAGGAAGTCAGATGTCTTCTTCCATGTGGATTTAGGGTATCAAACTCAGGTAATCAGGCTTGACAACAAGTACCTCTACCTCCTAAGCCATCTGGCCAGTTCTCTACTATTTTGTTTTGTTTTAACCCTGAAAAGATTCCCATGGATTCCAAGTTTTATGAGCACTACAGATGCACCATCTTCTACACAAGATACAATCATTTAAAATGTGTGAAATTATTACATCAACAAAACTTCTGTCTAACACCTTATAAATTTATTTATTTGCATTCTTATGGGTAAGCCATCTATTGTTCCATATTCCATCTGTACAAAAACCACACAAAGTTCTGTAGTTAAGCATAGAATGAATAAGATCCTAAATGGAATGTTCTGCCTAACAGATAATTTGTTTTGGGGGAAAGATGTGACTGATTATTGGACACATAAGGGTCTCTTTTCATGGAAAACCCTAGACACATGTAGCATATCCAGAAAGAGAGGCATCAGGATTACAAGCTGGGCTGAAAGCAGTCACTTTTCTCTGAAACTTGCTTAATTAAGCCAGTTTTTCTAAACAAATATGTGATGCATAGCCTTACAGGATTTTCACTGAAACATCAAAACTTGGGGCATATGTGTGTATAATTTTAGTTGTCTAAAATTCTATAAATCTTTTCTTCTCCACTGTCTAAACTCACAAGCTGAGTCTTTCAGATACACATTGAGGTCGTTAGTAGGAAGAGCTTAAAATAAGGAGACTAACATGTTACAACATTGAAATATCAGCCCACAAATAGCTCCAAGAAAACAAAAGCATATGAAGAAGAATTGAGTGTTTTAATCTTCCTGAAGAATAGAGAAACACGATTGTATTAAGGAAGAGTTCCCCCAGCACCCAACCTTCCAATATTCAGGTGGACTCTAGTTTAATAGTTAGTGGAAACTCTTCCTCTGATTATTTTGCAGAGAGGATGTTTCCCATTAAAATACAGGGCCCATTGGGGGAGGTCTGCACCGCTGATGAGATCCGCAGACTTCCCATTTCATCTCCATCAATTAGAATAGAAAAACATATGCAAAAAAGTAAAAATTGTTGTGTGTGGTGGTGCACATCATTAATACAATCCCTTGAAAAGACATCGGCAGGCAGATTTCTGTAAATTCCAGAACAGCGTGTTCTACATAGTGAAATCAGGTCACAAAAATAAACAATCAAATATGCACATACATACATACATGTTATGAATTAAGCTTAAATTGTAGCTAGGACAAGGGAGAGAATAGCTACCAGTTAAAAGATGAAGGGTGAGTGTGTCTAGAGATGGTGCCTTTGGTAGAGCATTTGCCTGGAAAGTGTAAGAAGCTGTGTCAAAATTCCTAAAACCGAAGTAAAGCTGCCGTAGTACATACATTTATAATACCAGAACCTCTACGAGGACACATGAGGCAGAGACGAGAGAATCTCTGCAAAGTAATAGGCCACCTAATCTGACATATGCAATGGGGAACAAAAAAAGCCACTGCATCAAATAAAGTGGACAGCAAGGACCAAAACCTTAGATATTCCTTTAACTTCTAGACACTCACTGTGGTACACTAATGCCCACATTCACATTCATGAACCCACACAGAGACACCACCACTTCTATCACCATTAATACGACCACATACCCAAAATCATCTAAAAGTAATAGCTTTAAAAATAAAATAAATTAAGATAGCTTAGGTACAGAAAACAGTGAAAAGGAATAAGTGCCAGACACTGAGCTCCCCTTATTCTTCAAATAACACATCTTCATTCTCTTTTCACCAATGAAGAAAAGGACAATGGAGAGTGCCATGAGACTAGGGTCAGGAACTGAAGCACTGGGCTATGGTTCCAAGACTAAGGAAACATCAAAGAACTCACTAAACAAAATAAGTAGTTTATTGTGCTCTTTAAAACAGCAAAAATGAAAGCAGAAAAAGAATCCATGTAGAACAAAGTAGATATAAAATTTAAATTAAGAAAAATCTGACAAGGCACGGATTAGGACAGGACCACTGAAGCAATCCCTGCATCAGATAATATTAAATTTGACAGAGCATGATTTAGGATAGGGACACTGAAGCAAGCCCTCCCTACATTGGATATTTTCTACTTTAAAAACCAAGACAAACAGCAACCTGTCTGGAAAATATATGCACTAGTGCAATAGTGGCACAACCGTTACAGGAGTAAACAACCACTTTCTTTTGGATTGAAAGCCTGTTACCAGGTATGGAATCCATACCCGACACTCTCAGTGAGGCCCAGAACCTGACACTACATAGGCCATGTTTCCTACAGGAAAACCCACTAATATTATTCTGGTAAATGAACATAGCAATAAAATGACTTCCTGTGGGGAAAAAATAAATTACAGGAAAATATTGGGAATATCACTCCGTGGGTAGAGTGCTTGCCTAGCAGGCACGAGGTCCTAGGATCATTCAGAACCCTGCAGAAACCAAGTGCAACATACTTATCTGCAATCCCATACTGAGGAGTTAGGGTGGGGCAGGAAGAGCAGAAGTTCAAAATTATTTCCCAGAGCATGGCAACTTCAAGGCTATCCTGGGGAAGATACCCTCTCAACAAAAATTAAAATATGTTTTCATAATTAAAAAATAAAGATAAATCATTATTTACAATTCTGGTGCAGCTTGATGTTTAGGACAGCAAGTCCCCAAACATAAAGTAAGAGGATGTTAGCTAGATATTAGCTGTGGGCTAGATGAGAATAAGAAGAGGAGTAGCATTTTGAGTGGGAGAAAGAGATACAGGACAAGATGGGCTCTGGGAGGGCAGTGAATAGAATGAGCCAGCCTTTTCTGCATGAAAGGGAGAGCACGCTGACCAGTTCACAAGTTCTTGTTTTTAGGAGATTGTACTTCTCGTGTGAATTCTGCTGAGTATGTTTTAACCAGCAAACCCAGAGAAGCCTAGTGACATTACTATTTCATTGCACTCTTGTCAGGATTATGTTCATGTAGTATTTTCAATTCTGGATCTCTTTAACTTTCAAGTCCTTGGCCGAAGGCAATCCACAGTCATCTTCTTTATATTTACTGGCACTCACGGTGTCATTTAGTAAGTGTCATTATTAAAGGAAGACAATACTCCAAGTACTCTCCCACACTGCTGTGGGCACCGATCCTAGTGCCCATCCACTGTGCTAGGGCAGAGCTTGTTTATAGAACTCTATTTGTTTTAGACTTAGAATGATATTTTACAAACATGTCCAGGGTGGATCCATGGCTTACGTTGACAAGAGCAAAGAGAACACATTTTCTCATTTGGATTTTCAGAGAACATCTTTATTCCCTTAGACTTTGGCTGCTAGCTCCTGTCCAGTTTACCAAAATATGAGATGTTGAGGAGACCTTCAGAATTCCAGTTTCATTCTACGCAGAATTATTGTGCCACTCACTAGAGTTTGTGGACTTTACAGTTAGTCTTCAGATAAAGTATAAGGCTTTATTTCAATGATTTTTTTTAACATACTACTTTTTGCCACTTTACATATTAAAGGCCACTAGACTCTGGACAAATATCTTCCCTCAGGCTGACATTGTAGAGCACTTGGTTAGAATATCTGTCTACCATGCACAACTCCCTGCATTGGGTACCCAGCACTGCATAAGTCAAAGTCTGTGGCATACACCTTTCATTCTTCTACTCCATAGTGGGAGACAAGAGGACTCGACATTCAAGGTCATCCTTGGTTATAGATCAACTGTGAAATCAGCCTGACCTGCCTGAGCCCCTGTTCACAAAATAATGATTATTATTATTAAAATTTTCTGAATAGATGAGATGGATGATACATGCATCATTCTTGAACATCTCGAAGTTGTATGTAACAGATGCACGTTGGCACTTGTAAATGGCACATAACTGACACTAACTTCATGATCTATGTAGCACACAGTTAAGAAATATTAACTTTCAAATCTCTAAAAATTAGCGCTTCTTTCAAGGGCACTCTCATTCCAGTCCCTCTTCTCACCTAAGATGATTTATTGAATACAGGTAGTATCCAATGGAAAGGGAATCAATGAAAAGGTAATGAAGTGAAAGGAGGGTCTTAGTTCATACAAATCGTCTGAACACAGATCTACCATGGAGGATGCCCTTCAGAGCCACAGACTCACAGAAGCCCAGTATAAATATGCCAATCATGGCTGTAGGGATACAGGTATCTATAACATTCTACCTTTCCCACGAATGGACCTGGAAACTGAAGTGAATATATAAGGAATATTCAAAATATTGTGTATCTGTGATTCTTACAGAGTGGATGTATTAGGGGTAAATCAAATGCCCAGTCTTCAAATTGTTGTCATTTGAAAGAAATAAAAGTCCAAATCATTGGAATGGCAGAAAGCAATAGTGCGCCCTGTATTCTATCTGAAACACATTTTGCTGTCATTTAAACCTATGATTTAGACAACAGGAGGGAGGAGGAAAATTATCTATTGATCCAGCAGTCACCCTATCATATTTGGAAGGTTGCCCGCCTACCCTCACACTCTGCATATAGAAGTCATATCGTTATTACAAATAGCAGCATTATTTATAGAACCTTGAGTGCTTCATAATACCTTTATGCTGTGTATAAATCATTGTCTGAACATGTGGACCTTTCTAAACATTTCCTTTTCACCAGCAAAGAACATTTATCTTGAAAAGAAAGATGCAGTATCTTTTAGGAATGGATGTAAGTTAAGAAGAGGCAACAAAGAAAATCTATCATCTGACCACATTACACTTTCCTAGATCATAGAGTGTTAGTCGATGGGGGAGTAAGAGATAAAGAAGCAAAAAGAAAAAGTGATGTATCTGCTAGACCTTGTCAATGTTCAAAGACTTATGAACACATAATCTATGGTTATTAAAAAAAAAAACTTGTTGATAAGACCCTCAGGTCCTGCTCAAACAATCCTCAACTTATGAAAAAACTGATGAATAGTACTGATAAATTAACTATAACTTGAAGACACTGCAAGTAAACAACGTATTTGATACACTAATTGTTTTAGTTTAGAGCTATGTGCACGATGAACCAATGTCATGATCACATGATAGGCCACTGTGACTTGTCACTATTGGCCAGCATGGTAAGAATGCCAAACCAATTTTTATAGCCTCTAGGAGAACCAAATCAAAAATTCAAAGTACAATTTCTACTGAATATACATCACTTTTACACCACGATAAAGTTTAAATATCACTAATGCAGTCATATGAAGTCCAGGACATCTCTATTACAATGGCATTCCATACACAAATCAGATGATGTGCACAGGAGAAGGATTGCTATGGCTCCCATTGTCCCATCACTATATATGATCTTTCACTAACAGAACTTTTTTTTTTCTTCTCAGTAACAATCAAGGATCCTTGTCTAATGGATGAAGTTGTAATATTCAATCCTGTGAGAATGAGCCACAGTTTTGTACACTGAAGGCAGAACCAATAGGAAAAAAAAATGGGAATTGTGTTCTAAGATTTAGAAACTGGAAAGTGATAACCCTCTAACTGGCTTTGCAATATTAGAGACAGGCAACATGGAAAGAGATGAGTGGTTGAGAGGAAAGCTGAGAAAACCTCAACAGCCCCTCTTTTCAAGAGTCTTCATATATCCAGCCAGCACACGAACGTTGGCTTCTCTTCTTAGTGCACTCTTCAATTAGGCATTGCAACAAATAAAGGAAAAATTAATATTTTAGACTTCATTATTTAACAAGTTTTCTTTGTGACTGCAGAAGAGAAACCAAGCTTTTTGTTGGTCAAGAAGGCCTGGGATTCTCCCCCCAAAAATCAGCAGGAAACTCAGAAGAAGTACTTAGGAAATACTTTAGTGTCAATAGAAAGATGGGTAGCTCCAACAGGCACCTGGCTATAGGGAATAGGTAGAGAAAGCATTAATAGGTGTTTTTATGGAATCCTAAAAATAAATTTCACTACTTCACATGTTATTGCTCAAAGCCATAGGAAGTATATGCTTCGCACCTGTGCAGTGTTTCAATTTATGCTTCTTGATTTATTTTATCAACACAGGTGTCATCATCACTGATAAATTGCCAGGCAACTCTCCATAAAAGATATTTTTCACTGGGTCACCCTCCCTAAAACTTCGGTGATTGCTAAAAGCCTGAGTTAATTAACTATATATTCCTTCTAAGCCTGCAAGAGAGTGTGAACGAAGCAGACTGTTAAAGGATACCATTTTCACAGCTGAGATGAAAGCAGTCAAGGCCAAGTATAGACTCCATTGATTTATGCGTGTCTGTGTGTGTGTGTGTGTGCATGCACACACTCACACACTAAATAATTAACAGTTCAATGAAATTTAGTTTCATTTCATTTTTAAGTGCATTTCCCTAAGCCACTTAGCTATAGTTAAAATTTTCAACACCTAAAAGATCCCTGGAGTTTGGCACTTTTTACCACCTCAAAAATACACACACACACATACACACACACACACACACACACAAATCCAATAACTGAATCCACAATGGTAGAGTTCACAGGAAAGATAGACAGATAGACATATTCAGGCTTAATTTATGGGTGATAGACTTATGTGGAAATCTTAGCCTTGGCTTTCCTGAACCACGTTTACAGACATATCAGGAGCCAGTTCACATCACAACTCCTTCATCACCCTATCCTGTCCTCTCAGTTCATAGGCAATCAGCCTCCTCTGCATACCTACAGTTACTTCTGCTATTTAGTTTGTGTTTACAAAGATTTGCCAGGTAAACAGTCATTATATATTGTGACAAAACTCGTGCATTATTCACTGAATTTCAGGTTCCATGATATAAAAAAAAAAAAAAAAACCATATAAGCTGCATCATGAAGATCCTGTGTTGTCTATGTCTAATTAGAAACTCTTTCTAAAGAGAACCTATGCTTAGAACTGTAAACCTCATCAAGAACCCAAATCTTGGCGTTCACAGGCTTTAGAAGAAAGCCTGCTAAGCTTATTTTGCTGAATAAATATGGTGTCAAACTACCTTCTGAATACTAAGTTTTATACCCAAAGACTGGTGCTGCTCTAACCCTTCACCAGAGAAGCTTCTTTTAGCAGTAGGCAGTGAGTAGTACAGAGAGTCAGAACTGGTGTAACTATGGAGAATATGTGATTGTGTAGTGCTTAACCTTAAATAAGACATCTATTTCACGCCCTATGAAGATTCTGTAAACACTGCAGAAGAGTGGGTGGGCAGAATATAAGAGCCAGAGGACTGGCGATGCTTGCTGGAAATCAGTATTGCAGTGCTCACTGCAGCTATGGTTACCTACCTGCACAGGAGCAGCATGAGATATCACCGCCCTTTCATCATGCATGGGAGAGGTGTCACTCTTCACTGAGTGTCTATGACTCAGAAAAAGAGGAGAAGGCAAGGAGAAGAGGAGGAGGAAGAGCAGGAGAAGGCAAATGACAAGAGGAAGGAGAAGAAAAAGAAGAGGAGGAGGGGGAGGAGGATGAGGAGGAGGAGGGGGAAGAGGAGGGGGAGGAGGAGGAGGAGAAAATACAAGAGTTAAAAAGAAGGATTTTCATTAGAAAGGGACTTAGATAAGAGAGGGTAATGGGGCCTGAAATTTTCCACATTCAGTAAATATGGATATACTACATAGACATAGACATATATATCACAAAAATAAACATATGTGTGAATGAGTTATGAAATTGTAAAAGAAAAGTAATGAAATAAAAAACAAGATTCTGATAGAGAAAAAAAACTTGGCACAAAATATCCCCTTTCCCAAGAAGAGGCACAATTGACAAATGACGGGAAAATATTCACTAGCTACATTTGCTTGAACTCTGAAGGTTTTGACACCATACCTTAATCAAAGAAGATGCTAAGAAAATTAGGAAGAGGTATAGATATGTATGGCTGAGTATATAATGGACACAAGCTACTTCATCAGTATTGTAGCCATTAGACATGATTACAGGATACAGACTTGGTTTTGTGGACATTGGCTACTCTCATGCAGAAGTGTAATTAAAGACTAATTGTGTTTCCTCCAGTATTGGCATAATACTGTTTCTACCTCCCACTCTTTGTCTACACTGTGTTCGTTCTCTTTCTTCCCTGCTCAAAACTTATTCGGCAAATAAAGATGGAGATTCTTCAAAAACAGAATGTGGTGTGCATGCATTGAAATGTACATACCATTGGAGGGACAAAAGCAAGTGAACGGCATTCATCAAAGTGGTCAGTCGTGGGAGCAAGTAAGCATGAAGGTATTGAGTACCAAATGAAATTGACTTGAAGCAATGGTGCTTTTAAGAGCCTTGAATGAGACAAGGATTTAAGACTCACTAAAGAGTACCTGTGGCCACCAATAAAACAAAGTAAGTGTTACTTGAAGAGTAAATTATGTACAAAGTATAGGAGTGGCAGGTATTGCTGAATGCCTTGGGATCCCAGTCATATTTCCATGTAAATGCCAGAACGTGAGCCACTCTGCCTGACCAATGGGTGTGGTCCCGTTTAACTTGTCTTTCCTTTCCCAAAGATTTGTTAGTATCACCTCCTTTTGTCCTTTCTGGCCCTGTCTGTACTTGTTTCAAAGACTTCTCCCCTCCTTATCCCCCTCCAAACATCCATCGCTGCTTGAATAAGGATTGTACAAGTCCAAATTATGAGTCACATCAACACTAGGAAAGAACAAATCAATGCTTGTGATTTAGTCACCTAGAAGCCTAAACAACTACGTATATATGTCAACTATTTGCAAATTTGCAAGCCTCCATCTAGAGCTACTGTGTACTGTCATTAGTAGACCAGAGGGCCAAGCTCTTTCTCAATGTCTTAAGGCCATCCAATACACAGGCATGTAGTCCTGGTTGCCCCTCCACTCCAGCACCATCATAGCAGACTTTTATAAGGAGTCATCACAGAGCTCTGTAAGTACAGCAGTGAGTCCAGGTCTCAATGAAAATGTTTAGAGTCTAGAGCTGTGATACAACCATCTCTTGGGCCATTTCCTCCCCCTTGGAACCAATGAAAACTTTATGAGGCAAACTGAATTTTTTTTCAGCATCACAGTTCAAAACTAAACTAAGCACCCTGAAACACATGTCTCACATCGTCCCAAATATTTCTCACTATGTGGCTCCCATAAACACCATCTGCTATGTTAATTTGTAAAGAATTACAAGGTTCTTAAAATTACACTTTGCTCTCTGTAGCGTATACTGTGTCTATTAAGGGGGAGATGTGAGAATGCACATAGCATCTAGGCAGACACTGAGGTCTTTTCCTTCCTTTGCTGAAATCTTACTAAAAGTTTCTAGGTCTGCATGGAATTTCAAGAAATGTATGCATAGGGGATGGAGCAATGGTCCAGTGGCTAAGAGTACATACTGATTTTACAGAAGATTTAATTTTGTTTCTCAGCACTTAAAAAGCCAGGCAGCTGAAGACTGTCAATTAACTCAAGCTCCAGTAGGGTCCAATACTCTTTTGAACTCTTCAGATAGTGTGTGTGTGTGTAAAATTGTAAAATCAGTATATATATATATATATATATATATATATATATATATATATGTATACATATATATATATACATATATAGATATATATACACACTATATACTGACTAGCTTTTTCAGTCATCAGACAATATTTAACTATGGCTGGGGAATCTGCAGTTCAGAGTTTCATAAAAACATCTTGATCAACCTAATTATAAATTTTGCAATCATTCACTGGTGCGAGCCTGAAATAGGATCAAGGATTCACAATTATGACAATTCCGCTTAATCCCTGATGAATTAGTCACTATCTCAAATACATGAGAGTCTAAACCAAACCACTTAATTAAAAAAAGAGAGCCATACTGCCTGAGCAATTAAACAATACCAAGTAAATTCACCTCTTTACACTGCTTCAAAATTTCCTGTACAAAGAAGAAAAAATTTTAAATTGCTTCTTCATATTCTGTGGCTGTTGTTTCTGTAAGGTGGCATCAAATAAAGGTACTTGATCAATGACAATGACCAATGATCAATGACATCAAAGGGACTGTTGACCTTACCACCTGAGTTCAATTGCCAGGACCCCCTTGGTGGAAAGAGAGAATCAATTACCATGGGCTGTTATGCCTGCCATAGACACACACACACACACACACACACACACACAGAGAGAGAGAGAGAGAGAGAGAGAGAGAGAGAGAGAGAGAGAGACTGACTCACACACACACACTCGCGCTTTAAAAAAAAAAAAATGTTTTCTTTAAAAAAAATTAGCAAAATACTCCCCAGTCTAGGCAAGGCAATATTTCAGAGACTTTGTTGGTTAAAGTAGTGTGTTAATTCTGCTGGTATCTTATGATATGAAAATTTTCTCTCTTTTCTCCCAGTCCCAAACTATTGTAATTACCTCTTAGTGTTCAAAGAGAAGTGTTTCATGAAAACCCAATAGCCTCATAGATGCTACTCCCACCTTCTTAGTCTGAACACAGTCTGTAGAGGCAATGAAGCCTGTTTCCTCTGATTTCATAGGATGTATATAATTACTCCCTTCCTTCCCCTACTCAATGTGTGGGTTGAGGGAAGTGTAATATGTGTGTCTGTGCACATATGAAAGCTAGAGGCTAACATTAGGTATCTTCCTCAATCACTCTGCTCATGGTTTTTGAAATTTGTCTCTCATTGAACCTAACGTAGAATTCCATGTAGGTCTCCTGGACAGAAAGTAGTAGAAACCTTCCTGTCTCTCTATGCCCAGATTGTCACAACTCTTCCTTCTTAGGAACATAGTA
The DNA here is from genome assembly GCF_011762505.2 of Arvicanthis niloticus. Lineage (NCBI taxonomy): Eukaryota > Metazoa > Chordata > Mammalia > Rodentia > Muridae > Arvicanthis > Arvicanthis niloticus. Next base: position 17,390,783 of record NC_047666.1, read on the forward strand.
GAATTGTCCCTTTCTGATGTCAGGAGATGGCATTCCTTTAGACCCAACGGGCAAGAAGCACTTTTCAAAAGCTAGCAGGACAGGTTCACCCATATCCCTCAGAGTTAGCTTCTCCCAGTTTCCCAAGTTCCTGCAAAACACAGGAAGAAAGGGGCTATAGGACATTCTCCAAAGTTTCCTTGATACTGGAATATGCTGAGCTCAACCAACTACTGTTATTCCAACAGTGACACCAATACAGTAGAAATCTAGTAAGACAAAACATAGCTGGGCATGGTTACAGTCTTAGGGTTTCCATTGTTGAGAAAAAGCACCATCACCAAGGCAACTCTTATAAAGGACAACATTTAATTGGGTTCAACATTTAATACAAGTTCAGAGGTTCAGTCTATTATCATCAAAGCAGGAAATATGGCAGCCTCCAGGTAGACATGGCACTGGAGTTGAGAGTTCACATCTGGTTCCAAGGGCAGTCAGAAGATTGTCTTCCAAGAATCTATTAGAAGAGTCTACAAGCCTACACACACAGTGAAACACTTCCTCCAACAAGGACACACCTACTCCAACAAGGCTATTCCCTGTGCCAAGCATATTCATACAGTGACAATGGCCAATATACTTAACATTCGGGAAGCTGATACAGATAAATAGAATGTTCTAGATCAGCCTGGATCACAAAATGAGGTTCTGTTTTCAAAAGAGAGAGGGAGAGAGAATGAGAGAGAGAGAGAGAGAGAGACAGAGAGAGAGAGAGAGAGAGAGAGAGAGAAAGAGAGCGAGAGAGAGAGAGAGAAGAAAGAACAAGAAAAGAATCAAGACAAGTTAGCAGTGACACCTCTGCTTGTTCAAGCATCTGTCAGGGGTATACTGAACACAGAGGCATAAAAGGAAAATGGTGGCTGTTTCTTACTTGAATATGGGGATGAAAAGTACAAAATTTCTGTCTGCCATGCTGAGTAGTTGAGTATAATCTGAGACAGCTCACACTTCTCTGTATCCAAAATGCATTCTCATTGTCCTCTCATAGGACAACATGAGAAATAAGTTTAAATGTCATAATGGCTTTTATTTTTGCAGTTCTAGAATCCATAATGATTTATGCTACAACGCAGAAGGAACAATCTGGTCAGATGAGCACAAAATGCTTCTGTGGGTAGAAAAGGGTTTAAAGAAAGCAGACATGAGTAACAAAAACTGGGGATTGTTAGGTCAGGGTTACTTTCACTGCCGGATGAGGACAAGGCAGTAGAATAATAGGCAAGTCACTGTTAAGTTAGAGAGAAATTACTTTGGGTTACGCTTCCTGCATGTAAGGATTGTGCACAGCAAGCTTCATTAGCACGCTAACTGAAATCTGCCTGTGTTTCCACAGTTTTCTACCCCTTTTCCCTCTTTTTCAGCCCCCTAACACTAGATAGGAGAGAAAAAAATTATAGAAGGGGAAAGGGAAGACGTTACTGTTAAACTACTCCCCGTTGATTAGGAGCGACAAATTCCCTGGTACACGTTTGATCTTGCCTGTCGGGATATATAATTTCTTCTTTGCTCACAATTACTTAACAAACGCAACCAACAGCAACCAGCCAACAAACAACAATCCACATCGCTCTATAAAGCGCTAGCATTTATATACCCTCTGAAGAGTCTCGCGAACTCCAAACATCACACACCACACACACAATCTCAGAAAATATCTACACCTGGCAAAACCACCAGCTCTGCTAAAGCACAAGTCAAATCATAGTCAGTTGCTGTGGACAATCTGAAGTAGCTCCATATCCCACACCTGAGATTAAAACAGAAGCATGGACTCACAGGGAATGGCAGAATTAGGAGGTGTGTCCTTGTTGGAGTAGGTGTGGCTTTGTTGGAGGAAGTGTGTTCCTGGGAGTGGGCTTTGAGATTTCAGAAGCTCAAGCCAGGCCCATTGTCTCTTTCTTTCTATTGCCTTTAGATCCAGTTGTAGAACACTTTGTTCCTTCTCCAGCACCGTGTCTGCTTTTGTGTGGCCATGCTTCCTACTTTTCTGGATCCATGGCTACACATTTGTCCATGTACAGACATGGGAAGTCATCATACAAAATCCGGGAGTCATCTTAGCCTATCAAAGGGCTGATGGCACTAAGACCACTGGAGGAGGGGGTGCAGCAAATGTTTTGATAAAGAAAAATGGGCTACATTCACTCATAGACACACGCAAACCAGCACAACCACACACACACACACACACACACACACACACACACACACACTTACATGTTAGCTGGGACTACAGCTCAATTGTTAGAGTCCTTGACTAAAACCCTGGATTTGAGCCCAACACTGCACTGCACTAAAATTAAATAGAGACAGCGAAATTTCTCATTCGATAACGGGATTTGCTGACAAGCCTGACAACCCATACTCCCTGGAACCTACAAGGCAAAAGGAGAGAACTGAATCCTATAAGATATCTTCTGACCTTCATGACATGCCTTGGCATGAGCATCCACACCCATATACATATACACATCAAATAAATAAATAAATAAATAAATAAATAAATAAATAAATGTAATTAAAACATATGTAGCCAGGCATGGTCATACATACATGTACTGTCTGGATTCATGTGTAAACTTGACATAAGTTAGAGTCACCAGAGAGGAAGAAGCCTCAGTTGAGGAAATGCTTCCATGAGATGCAGCTCTAAGGCATTTTCTAAATTAGTGATCAATGCAAGAAGGGACCAGCCCATGGTGGATGGTGTCATGCCTGGGCTGGAAGTCCTGTGTTCTATAAGAAAACATGCTGAGCAAACCATGCAATGAAAGCAGGTAAGTAGCAGCCCTTCTTCATGGCCTCTGCATCAACTCCAGCCTCCAGGTTCCAGCCATGCTTGAGTTCCTGTCCTGACTTTCTCCAATGATGGACTATGATCTGTAAGTGTAAGCCAAACAAACTCTTTCCCTCCCAACTTCCTTTTTTTTTTTTTTTGTCATAGCATTTTGTTGAAACAATAAAAACCCTAACTAAGACTATACCTTAATCTTGGTACTCAGGACACAGAAAAAAAAGTGGATCTCTGTGAATTTGAAGCCAGCCTGGTCTACAGAGTGAACTACAAGACAGCCAGAGCTACACAGACAGACCCTGTCTTAAAAGAAAGAGTAGAGAGAGAAGGAGGAGGAGGAAAAAGAGAGGAGGAGAAGAAAGAGGAGGAAGAGAATAAAGAAGAAAGGAAGAAAGAAAGAAAGAAAGAAAGAAAGAAACAAAGACAGAAAGAAAGGAGAAAGAAAACCAAAAATAAATAATAAATAACGGTATATGATTCAGATTGCCAGGATATACATGGTGTAAGGAAAGAATTGACTCCTTCAAGTTGTTCTTTGTCCTCCACATGTGTACTATGGTATAATACACACACACAAAATTAAATTTATAAAAATAAGATAAACAAAAATGGAAAAATAAGGGAACAAGACAGAAGAAACTTCCATTGTAGATCTTTTGCCTAATTTTTTTTTCTTCCTTAAAAACATCTTATAAAGATTAAGCTGAAAGCCTCAATATTCTCGGCACTACTATAATGATACTACTGAGCAGTAATCTCACCCCACTCAAAGGAATTTTCAGTAAGACGGAACTTGTATCTTACCGCCTCTATGTGTGACACTGCAAGTTTGATATACTCATTAAATCTAAGTGTGGAAAGGACACTGAACCCAAGAGTGTGGTTAGAATTAAAAGAGATGAATGCATGCAAAACATCCCAGTCTGGCAATGCAATGGCGCCCAATAAACAAATTTCCTACCCTGATCTTTCGGCTATCTAGACAGTAAGCTAATTAAGGGGAGACAGTGCCCAGCATCTGAACCACGAATAGGTGGAAGATAGATGGAGATGTCTAGGCAGAATGTATTCTTTCATAGGCTCGATAAGAATTTATCATTTGCTATTTAGAAATCTTTGATATTTAACACTCATAAAATTTTCACCAAGCTAAAATCCATCCATGAATATAATTCAAACAGGAGGTAAATGGAGAAAGAGAAGGTAAGAGAAGGTGACCAGGGATGGAAAGAGAGAGAGAGAGAGACAGAGAGAGACAGAGAGAGAGAGAGAGAGAGAGAGAGAGAGAGAGAGAGAGAGAGACAGAGAGAGAGAAAAAAAAAGAAAAAAAAAGAGAAGAGACACTGATAAAGTGTCCAGGAATTTAAACTTCACCAATGAAGGGAAAGTGGAGGATTAACTTCCTGGGACTGAGAGCCATCTTTTGTTCAAAGACCCATGCATGGGTAATAAAATTAATCATGGACACGTTATTGATGCTTTTAATCAAACCGGGTACCAGTAAGATGTAAAAAAGGAGTAGATGCACATGCTTCTTCAATAGGGTGTATTTCAATCACCTCATGCGATATGTCCTGGGATGGCTTTGCTGAAATGAGAGAGCTGGATACAGCAGATCCTCCTCAGTTTCTGTACACACTGAAAGCTTCAAAAAGAACAGTTTCTCATGCTCAGTCAAGAAGGAGCCTCAGAAGACAGACAGGAAGAGCAGCATAGACACTACCCTCTAAGTGTCGATTTTATGTCATTCAATGCCTGGAGAATCATCATTTTCCTTATAGCTCCAGAAGTTCCTTAATAAAATACTGATAAAATTCAGAAAGACCCTAAAAAAGATCCAATGAGCTAAGCCTGAAGTATTCAGCTGCACAGTAGTGGAGACAAGAGACCCAGCCTTAACAAGATCAACGTTGTTGTTCACCAACCAAAAGCGCACATGCACTCACATTCAAACATACACACACACACACACACACACACACACACACACACACACACACTCCATACAAAAAAATAATAATAAATAAAAATAAGCTTAAAATATTAAGAGGTCAACTCTCAGCTGAAATCAGCTCCAAGATAGACTGGTTCAAAACCATCATGCTAAAGCTCAGCTTTCATTTCTATGTAGAAGCTAAAATTCCATGAATGTCAAAGCTGCCCTGGTGATCCACCCTCTTCTTCTACTACATGTGAACAAGCACAAAGCCAGGCATACACCCACCTAGTTCTACAATGTCCTTGCTTTCTTCCTCCCCACCCAAAATGATGCAAAGATATTATCCTCATTATATATATATATATATATATATATATATATATATATACAATGAGGATATATATGATAGATAGATAGATAGATAGATAGATAGATAGATAGATAAGGAAAACATTCACTGTCAACCTTTGTCCTCCACACTCGTATACCATATGCAATACAAACACGTGCACAACACCCGAATATAACAACAAAAGAATGGGCACTTGTGAAACACCTACATGAGGATGGGCCATGTGGAGGTTGTTATGAGGCCTGGATCCAGTCTTCTGCCAAATTGCCATGTTTAAAATCCTGAGCAGCTCTAGAATATGAATACTTGGGAAGACAGGACCTCTTGAAATGTGACTACATTAAGATGAATTCATTAGAGTGAACCCTGGTCCAGTACAACTAATGTCCTTAAGGTGGAGATAAAACACAATCCTGCACACAGAGACAAGATATTGTGAGGGCAGGGGATTCTGATGGCTGTTATAAGTCACAGAAGATTCTCCTGAAGCTAATCCTGCTAGTACCTTGATCTCAGACACCTCCTCAACAGTGACAGAGAAAAATTCTATTATTGAAGTCTCCCAGTCTGGGATACTCTGGAAAGACAGTTTCAGCAAGCGAGGTGCAGGAAGACACCATAGTAAAGATCTGCTGGGGTCTGACTTTCTATTAAAATACATCACTAACTCAAGCTAACAAGGCATCCAAGCGAGCAGAGGTAGAGTCGGGAAGAAAGGTGTGACTGCCTCCAGACATCCTAATTGATTTCTCACAAAGCTCTTCAGAATTTCACAGCACAAAGCCTCTATCAATCACTCTGTCTTATTAGGTAAGGAGCCTCATCTTCTCCAACAATTGGAAAATAGATTTCCTGGGTCTTCAGAGCAAGTCTCAGGTTCTGAATGCCAGGCTGGCTTCCTCCGTCATTCTCAAGTTCCATATAGAATCTCACATCCCTTTCTAAAGAATGGAAGCAGCCAGGGATCGTAGCTTATTCAATAATCGCAGAACTGAGGAGATAAGGGAAAGAGGATGATGAGTTAGTTCAAGGACAGCCTAGGATGTCTAGTAAGATCCCATTCTCAAAACAACAACAAGACAAAAATAAGCAGGCAAGCAAACAAAATCTCTGGCAGCTATTGGATGAAAATAAAATCCAATTTAAAGACATCTTACTTGGCCTTCACACATCTCTCATCTCACAGCACTGTTGAAGACAAATTTAACTTCATGTTCTCTCACAATTTAACTCCAGTAATAATAAAAAAAAAAAAAAAAAAAAAGTGACTGTACACAATGCAAAAGCCCACAGGTGTTTCTGACAAAGAAACCTTACCGAAGTATTTTAGGTAGCTATATAACACCTATCCTATTATTGGTAACTCCTTTGAGAGTTCTGGTTTATCACATCTGGTAGATCAAGAAGACAGGCGGTAGGTAAGTGTTGTGAACTAATTGAAAAACAACATACTCACTGACTAAAGTGAAGAAATCTATCCAAAGCTTAAGAACAGCTAAACTGGTCCTGAAGTACTCGTTTCAATATGTAGTACTGAGATTCATACAAAAGAAATCATAGTTCTAGAAGTTGGGGATACAGAAAGACATGTTTGGTCAAAGTTACAACCTAAAGTGCAATTTTCAAATCTCAACATTGCTGAGGTTTGAAGCAGTCAATTCTTGTTGTAGATGGTCACATACTCTTAGCAGCACTCCCTGACCTCTACTACCCAGTTTAAAGTAGCTCCCTGCTTTGACCTAGATAGGAAATAACCTCTACTGTGCATGCCCTTCAACCATGAAAGCCACACCCTGGAACAGGCACAAAGCAATGGAGTTGCCTAACCATGCACTGAGACCTCAGAAGCCATGAGCCAAGTCAAATCTTTTCCTTTGTACGTTACTTTACTCAGGATTTTTTTTTAAAGCCACAGAAAAATACAGACATCTTTTCCCTGATTATAACAACAAAAAGCATCTTCAGACTCTGCTCAGTGTCCTATACAATGAAGGGAGGCATATTGTCCCCACAAAGGCTTAGTACTTAAAAGCACATACTGCTTTTGCAGAGGATCCAAGTTCGGTTTCCAGCACACAAGTTGCATTGCTCACAACCATCTGTATCTCCAGAGCCAGGCAATCCAATGCCTTTCTCTGGCCTCCTTGGTGACCTGCACTGATGTGCACACATGCAACACAGATACACATAACTACACATAATAAAAACAAACAAACAAAAAAAAAAAAAAAAACCAAGTAACTTGAAACGTCCCCCATAGGATCACCACTGGTCTTCGAAATAGGACAGGTCACTTCAAAAGTAATTTGCATATGTAAAATAGGTTGCTATGGTTGAGGTAGAAAAAAGCCAAAAATAGTCAGTTTTTTTAAGGTGCAAAGAATGATGAATCCAGGTGATAACCTGAGATCTAAGGTCAGTAAATTCTTCAGGAGTGGTGGGAGAAAACCTCTGTTACAGTAACTTATAGCTTTTTAAAAAAACTTCTGTAATTACAGTGCTTAAGGGCTAGGGAGATGAGCCAGTCAATAAAACTATTGTGGTAAAATACAGACAGACAGACAGACAGGAAGGACATCAAAACTCAAGAACCACAGTCCTTACTGAGAAGCTCCAAGGTTCTCAGGTCTTCAACTATATACTGAGAGTTAGGTTGCTCTCCATTCGCTTTCCTGAACACGGAGCCTTTGGAAGTGGACGAAGCTTTCAGTTTGTAGAGGGCTTGCCCGTGGATTTCTCAGCCTGTACTGTTATAAATCAACTCATTTAATAAGTTGCCTCTACTATCTCCTTACCCCACCTCTCTATATGAATGGTATACACATTATAGAAAGACATTAAGCAGAATGACTATGTAACTCTAGCCACCCCTTAATCCACCTCTCTATATGAATAGTACACATATGATAGAAAGAAATAAACTAAGAAGAATGACTATGTAACTTACTGGTCATGTCCCTCTGGAGAACCCCGACTAACATACCATGCCCAATAACACCTCTCCATAGATCCAGTCATTTCCCATCCACAGGACTCATCCAGAGGCCTGTCCATCTGTTTCATTGTCTCACTGAATTAGTAGTGCTTCTTTTCACTGGCAAAAGTGCTCCAAATTAAATGACAAGTTTTACAGCCATCTTTCCATTACTTCAATTAAGTCTTGAACTGAAAACTTATTAGATCAGCTATTTTATGTCATCTGATTCATGCCATAAAAGTTCAACCCATTATTTTACTATTACCTTTAATTGTGCATATATGTTCCTTCACCTGCTACATAAAATTCCTCCCTTGACAAAATAATATTCAGAAAGACCATAACCAATGTGAGCTCAGTTTACCTTCTAAGTCTTTTCTCCCTCTGCCCTTTCCAAGGTCCCTGTACAGGACCATTTCACTGCTGTGTTCTTTCCAACTTGTCTGCCGGTAACACTGGCCATTGATTGCATCAGAACCTATAATGCCCTCATGATCAATCCTCTTCACATCTGGTCTTCTATGTCAAGCATCCCTGTCATTCTTAGCCAGTCAATACCTGCCACAATCTGTGCGCACTGCATTCCATCTGTCTCCTATGATGTTTCTCCCGATCCTACAAATGTAGGCTCATATTTCTTGTTGTTTCTGTATTCGGCATTGTCTTTGTACCATTAACAACCATTATTACCCACTGTTATCTTTGTACCATTAACAACCATTGTTACCCACTGTTATCCTTGTACCATTATGACTTGAAACTTGGTTGTCATTTAATAGATTTCTGCTGATCAGTTACCCTATTAAAATAAAAATTGGCCACATTTTTAAACAGTCAGTGTTATTTTACGGGGTGCCTACTTTACGGCAGGTAAATGGCTTTTGCTCAATAACAATAGGATTTCAAAACATGCATTTTGACAGCTAATTTTGACTGTCAACCTGAGGCAAATTTCTGGGTATGTCTTTCAGAAACTTCGCACAAAAGTAAAATAGAAGTAGGAAGAAGTCACCCCAAATGTAGGCAGCACAAGTTCTGGGGTCCTGCACTGGACAAAAATTAAAGGAGAAAGTGGGAGATGGGAACAATCTTCTCTCTTTTTTTCCTAAACATAGGCCCAATGAAACCAGTCACCTCACTCTCCTGTGGTAACTGCACCGTCAAACTGAATGAAAATTAATTTTTTTTACTGCTGTTTTTGTCAGGGATTTTGCCACAGCAATGGAAAAAGAAATACAAGGTTTGCACACATTCACACTTTTTTTTTCAGTGAAATGGTATAATGTCAGCATCTTAGTCACATGTGCTTTCTCCTTCAGTACTAGGTCATCAGTATTTGTTGCTGGATCATGGCCATACAACAGAGTCACCTAGCCTTTCCCATGACTTCATGGTAATCCCTACTTTTAGTGAACTGACACAGACATAATGTTTCCTTTATTCTGGCATCTGTACCTTCCAATTAGCTAATTCCTAATCCTAATTGCTCTAGACTGAATGGATTAAGACAGCCTATAGCTCTTAGTGAATTTCAGAAGCCACATATGATGTTACTAGCCCAAATCAAAATGTTTACAATGGTGCACATTTTTCTATAAACTGTGGAGCAAACCCTATTCCTTGGATTTTCTCTTTCTAGAAGCTAGCTGTTTCTTTGGCTCACACTCATCTCCCCCACATTCAAAACTAGCAATGTAGCCTCTCTCTGACCCTTATTCTGTGGTTCTGTCACTGTATCTCCAGTCTGTAAAGCCTCTCCACTGTTAAGAACCTGTGTGATTATCTTGGATTTACTGGAATAATCCAAATGGGTTTTCTATCTCAAGGTCTCCAACCTTAATCACATCTCTAAAGTCCCTTTTGCTAAGTAAGATAACACACTCATAAGTTATAGAGATTAGAACATGGGCATCTTTGGAGGCCATGACTACCTACTATGGATTCAGTATTTCATGTTCTAAAATATTGTTGCTTTTGTAGAGGAGCCATTGTTCAATTCTCAGTACCCACATGATGGCTCATAACTGTTTGTTACTCTAGGGGATCTAACACTCTCCTCTAGCTTCTAGAGGACTTATAGCACATGGTACACATACATACATGAAGGCAAACTCTCATACACATAAAACGTTTTAAAGTGTGTGTTTCTTTTACAATTAAGACAGTGAGCATCCTTGGAAATATGTCCTCATATTTTGGTGAGTATGGCTACAAGAGCAGACTCCAAGAGGTGCATCACCAGGTCAGAAAATATTCACACTTCCCAATTTTAACATCAAATAGTTCTTTTTAAAAAGTTATTGTATGCTTTTGGTTTTGTTGTTGTTGTTGTTGTTGAAGATCAAGTCTGTAAGTGTGTGTGCTTATTTCAGGGTCTTCATTTCTATTCAATTGATTGACTTGTCTGTCTCTGTACTAGTATCATGCATTTTGCTTTGTTCTGTTTTGCTTTTTTAAATTGCTATTACTCTGTAGTACAGTTTGAGGTCAGGGATGGTGATTCTCCTGGAAGTTCTTTTATTGTTAAGAATGGTTTCCGCTGTCCTGGGTTTTTTGTTTTTCCATATGAAATTGAGACTTGCTCTTTCCATATTCGGGAAGAACTGTGTTGGAATCTTGTTAGGGACTGTGTTGAACCTGTATGTTGCTTTTGGTAGGATGGCCATTTTTACTGTCTATCTTGCAAATCCGTGAGCATGGGAGTTCTTTCTATCTTCTGAGGTCTTCTTCGATTTCTTTTTTCAGAGATTTGAAGTCCTTGTATAGATCATTCACTTGCTTGGTAAGAGTTACAATGAGATATTTTATACTATTTGTGGCTACTGTGAAGGGTGTTGTTTCCCTAATTTCTTTCTCAGCCTGTTTTTCATTTGTATAAAGGAAGACTACTGATTTGTTTAGGTTAATTTTATATCCAGCTACTTTGCTGAGGTTATTTAGAAGGAAGGTCAAAGTCTGGATGCTTCAATCCCACTTAGAAGAGGGAAGAAAATAATCATTGAAGGCAGAGGAGGAAGAGTCCTGGGTGGGAGAAAGGAGGGGAAGGAAAAAGAGGGGCAGGGTTCAGGTGTGGGAAGAGACAGGAGAAAAGTCTAGAGGGCCAGCAGAATGAATAGAAACATGGAGCAGTGGGTGCGGAATGGGTGGAACCACTAGAAAGTCCAACACCAGAGACGCAAGAGGCTCCCAGGACCCAGTGGGGATTACACTTGCTGAAATATCCCACAGAGGAAAGATAGAACCTGAGGAGACCACCCCCAAGTAGATAGGCATGGCCCCCAGTCAAGGGAAGGGGCCACTCACTCATCTCAAAATTTTTAACCAGAATTGTTCCTGTCTAAACAAAACACAAGGACAAAAAATGGAGCAGAGACTGAAGGAAAGGCTATCCAGAGACCGTCCTTACCTTGGTATCTATCCCATCCGCAGACATCAAACCCAACAATGTTGTTGATGACAAGAAGTGCTTGCAGACAGGAGCCCAGTAGGGCTGTTCTCTGAGAAGCTCTGCCAGCACCTGACTAAGGCAAATGCAGACACTCACAGACAACCATTAGACTGAGCCTGGACACCCCAGTGGAAGATAGAGGTAAGAACTAAAGGAGCTGTAGGGGATTGCAACTCCATAGGAAGAACAATATCAATTAGCAAGACCCCTCAGAGCTCCCAGTGACTAAACCACTAATCAAAGAGTATACATATGTGGGTCCATGGCTCCCACTACACATGTAGCAGAGGATTGCCTTCTCTGGCATCAGTGGACCTGTGGAGACTGTTGCCCCAGCAAAGAGGAGTGCTAGAGGAGTGAGGCAGGATTATGTGGGTGGGTAGAGGTGCACCCTCTTAAAGGCAAAGGGGAGGGATGGTGAGAGTGGGGGGTCACAGAGGGGACACTGGGAAGGAGGACAACACTTAAAACATAAATAAATAAAATAATGAAAAACAGATTTTGTTTCTATTTTTATAATGTATTGAATGTGTGTTTAATCCTAACCAATTGGTTGTTCTGTTTTATGAAATGGTGTTTTACTATGTAGTCTAGTCTGGACTCAAATTCTTAAATTTCCTCCTTAAGCCTCCCCAGTGTACAGAATAAATAGATGATTTATGGAAAAAACAATCTTCAATGGTTTAAATTTTTTTTCAACTCTAGTTTTTAAGAGTACAAAAATACAAAAAGATAGTAAAAGGTTCTGTCCCAAGATCCTTTTCTCCCCTCTTGGGAAGCTTGATAAAGTGCATTGTTTAGAAAATAAAAATGTACACAGTAGAAATAAATGGTCTGAACTTCAAAGTTTTGCAGTGAGCTGAACAAAACTCAAACTGCAGACATAAGTTCAAGCTTAAAATGAGTGTATCACAAGCCACACAAATATAGCTACCAGCTCACCTGACACCTCAAACTTTTCTCATCTTCTTTCCATAATTCCTCAGTCTACAAATATAGAGTTGACATACATACACTGTTTTTCTTTTTGCCTATGAACAACTTACCAATTTGATACTTGCTCCTAAAATCGGTTAGAGATATTGAAATATTCCACTAAATCTGGACTTTGGTATCATAAAAGGAAAAAATCTCATCTAATTGTGTATCTGCATTACACAAGAGTCTTACAAAAACCTGTGCACACAATAATAGATCAATCAGGCCAACAGTATACTATTCATAGGGATCTTGTTTAAATCTGTTTTCAGTGCCTACATCAGTCTCCTTTCCAAATCAAAACATAAAATATGATTCAAAGGAAAAGAGGATGTACGCATAATGTCATAAATTAGCACACGCATATGGATGTTTCTAGAAAGGGGGTTGGTTTTCCTTATGAGGTATTCCTGTTCTCTTTGTGGGCCTTATTACTAAAAATAATTCAAAATCCAACATACTAAAATGTATGCAGTATTTCACACTCTATGGAGTCACTTACCTCTTATTGTTTTAACCATCAGAACCTCCTGTTTGTTGGGTGAAATTTTATAATTTCTCATTTTAGATGCTAAAGTCACAAAATTGGTAAGTATCTCATAGACGGGATTAGAGCACTTCACTTAAACATGAATGAATGCAAAGTTGTCTATGTCACTGGTAAGGCCTCTGGGGTTCAACTGGACTCAAGTTGATACTGTATGATAGCTGCCTCTGGAAGAAGATGTTCTATGAATGTTCCAAGTTTTCAAATATCACTTTTGCATATATGTATTTGGTAACAGGTTTTTTTAATCAGAACAGTGACTGTGCATATGGAACTCACTGAGCTTAAAGTGTATAAGGTCACACCTAACCAGGTCCCATCTCCAATTAACAAACTCAGGAAGTGCTTTGTGGACTTGGCAGATTTATTTTGTTTTAGTTTTGTAGGTTTTGATGTGTGTGTGTGTGTGTGTGTGTGTGTGTGTGTGTGTGTGTGTACTGTTTTGCTTAACTTTTGAGACAGGTTCTCCCAATAAAATAAGGCTGGCTTTGAATTCACAGAGATCCACTGTCATCAGCCTTCTGAGTGCTGAGATCAAAGGAATGCGCACTGTCAGCATGTTTTCTGTTTAGGGGCTTTTATTTTTGTGGTGCTAAGTCTACATCCCAGAGACTGGTACATGTTTCTTAGTCCAATAAGATGCTAAGATGCTAAAACAAACAGATGCTATTTTTAATATCCTACTTCATTGATTGATGGGATTTCGGGAAAGCAACCTCCAAAAAGAATACAAGTTCTATTAGTTGAGAGAGCTGATTCAAAGGGTAATTTTACCCTTTTAAAAATATTCTGCCATTCCATTCTCCTAAAACTTTTTTACACAATATCTAAGTAGGAAATGATCTACTTAGGAAATGATTAAAAAATAAATCTAGTTAATTATAGGCTGATTGCTACCAACCATGAATCCATTTGTACATAGCTGAATGCTCAAGCTACTTTCTGATTTACCTATTGATTTTGGTCATAGTGTAGCTGCTGGTAAAGAATATCTCGTAAACTTTAAAATCTTAAGATAAGAACTGTCACCCTCAAATGAGTGTCTGCTCTTCTCTGGGTGACTTATACAGGTTACAGGCCATGTCCACATAACTGTGGACCAGACTGATTTAGCTCCTTTCTATTGGTGCATACACAAACATAACCTCAAAGGCCTAGGGAAATTTACCAACACCCAGGACTAGTTAACTGAAATGTCTTAACCTCAGTAAATATGTGTATTCTGCAACATGCCAAAATAGACATTCTATCAGACAGAGCAGGATACAGGATTGAAAAGGAAGGTGTGGTAAAAATACAGTTTTCCACCATTTTTGTTTTACCTTGCACTGTTTAGCAATTTTCTCTGAAGCTCTTTAAGATCCAGGAAGTTCTAAAAGAGTCCCTTCAGATTCAGTAAGTAAGCAACTTGAAAATTTCAGGAAGTCCCTGAAACTGACTTGACACACAACCACTCCCTCCCCAAGGTTGTTACATAAGCAGCAAGGATTTTGAGAAACTCAGACCACCAGATGGACCTAGAAAAAACACCTTGCAAACTATCTAGCTGCCTGTGTGTCTTGCAGGTAGTTGCACAGTTCCAGCTTTCATCTGTCACTCAGGCTTGAATGGGCTCTCAGTAATACAGCTGCTTTTGAGTCACCCTTGTTCTTCTAAGTAACGCTTCACTCAAATTCTTATAAGTAACTCAAATAAACTTTTATGTTTCTAAGCTAGAATTTGGAAGTATACATACTTGAATCCGTCATTGGTTCCCTATTATGCATGTGAAGACATTTGTTCATATCTTCTAAGGAATAGTATCATACAACACATCACAACATGCATGGAGAACTGACACACTTCAGCATCAGCAGAGCAAAACTCAGAGCCAAGAAAAAGGGTTTGAAGAGGTACATAAGGAAGCCTAATACTTTGAACACTGGCTTGAAAACCTTATCACAAAACAGCCATAGGATGATTTACCATGACTAGATACAAGATCAGTTGGGTAACAGGCATTGAATTATCCCTTTATACAGTTCTCAGATATATCTGGGCATACCTGTCAATCCAGCACTCAGGAGGCAGAGGCAGGCATATTTCTGGGAATTTCGGGTAAGCCTGGTCTACATATGGAGTTCCAGGACATCCAAGAATATACATACTGTACCCCTGTCTCAAAATTTAAATTTTAAAAATTCTAAAACATAGTTTAGAATAAACTGTGTTTGAAAACATAGTGTGACCACCTTCACACTAGCACAGCTGCCTCTCTCTCTCTCTCTCTCTCTCTCTCTCTCTCTCTCTCTCTCTCTCTTTCTCTCTCTCTCTCCCTCTTATCAGAAATTTGTAAACCATGGATGAATATGATGACAGTTCCAGATAAAAGAAGTATTTGAGGAGCTGTTGTAGGGTAGCTTGGTTGACAGGTACATACCTAATATGCACAAAGCCTTTGTTTTATATCCTGGCACCACACAAATGGGGCATACTGCCACAACCCAGTAGAAGAGGAAGTTGAGAAGTTCATCACCCTTGGCTCTCTAGTGAGCTTGTGGCCAGCATGGAATGTGTTTCAAGAGAGAAAATACAGGATGAAGCTCTAAGAAAGTGGCTCAGTGGTTAAAATGATTTGCCAAGTGGTTAACTTGATTGCCATGCAAGTATAAGGAGCATCGGAGTTAGGGATCCATAGAAAACCAAATGCATGCCAGGTAGGCACCTATTATCCTGGAGTTGGAATTCAGACAGAGGACCTGCATAGCAAGTTGCCTAGCAAAACCAGCTGAATTTGACTGAAAACCAATGAGAAAACTGGAAGAGTGACAGGATGATTCTCAACATCAACCTTGGTCCTCTACATGTGCATTCATACTCACAAGTATGTACACACACACACACTCACACAACACACACACAAAATGCACATACACACATGCCCATGCATACTCACACAATGCACACACACACATGCACAATCACAAACACAATGTACACATAATGCACACACAAATGCACACCCACACAATGCACACATGCACACTCACACAATGCACACACCCATGCACCTATACAATGCACACCCAAATACACACTCACTCACATGCACACCCACAATACATACCAACACACATGAAAAAACATGCAAAAACACATGCATACCACATACACACAAAAATGGGGGTTATCTAACTGTGCTTTCAAATTTGTTCATTAAAATCTTCAGGAACTAAATGTACAAAATACGCAGCAAGTGTTATCAACCAAGACCATTCTCTCCACAGCCTCTCAAAGTACACATGAAGTCATGAAAGTCACCAGAGCCCTGGGTCCTACCTGTAGTGACCAAGATCTTCTTGATGGTTGGGTATTACCCTGAGATGCTAAGTACTTTGTATAAGAAAGGCTACAGTGGAATCCAAACACCATTGTATCTGTGAGTGAGTAACAGCTTAAGGAGAGGCTGGGAAACAATTAGGGGTCACAAGACTGAGACTGGTCAGAAAGATAGTGGGCCTGCATGGAACAGGGAGAAGAGCCAGGCCAGGGTAGAAGCAGACTCCCTCTGACAATTTCATTGAAAAATCTTAATTATAATGTTTCTGTGGATGGAAACTGTTTTAAAATGCTATTACAAACACAGGCTGATTGCAGAAATCTGTTCATCTAAAAAACTAATTAAGCCATTATTTCCTTTCCGATTATCATGGTGAATGTAAGCTTTTCACTTATGAAAACAGTAATACAATCCTTCCTTATGTTTAGACAGCACCTTTTTAAAAAAGTATCTATAGGCCTATGTGATTTTAGAAATTAAAAATCACTATGAAAAAGAGATTTAAAAAGAATCACTATCAAGATGCAAAGGAATGATACAATCAAAGGTTTATTTTTAAATGTAGAAATATAATAATCTCCTGTGTTTAGTCTTCATCATTTTGAAAAGAATATGGTTTTAATCATGGCAAACTTATTTTAAGAAAAATGTCTAAATTTTGCAAAAATGAGATTATTGTACAGTGCCAAAGGACAAAAAGCTTTGCCATGCTTGCTGTGCTCAGGACTGTAGCTGTTATGAGAAATGAGCAGGCATGTCCTGTAGGTTGATGGGTAGCAAGCTGCCTCCTAAAGTAGCTTTAAGGTAGACTGTGGTTAAATTTCATCTTTAAAACAATTGGACTCTGTGTGTGTGTGTGTGTACACACATTAAGGTCCGAGGGAAGGGTCAGTGTGTTCCTCACTCCTTCATTTTCCACCCCCTTTTTACTTTTTATTGAAACAGGGTTTCTCTGTGTAGCCCTTAAGACCTCCATGACCTGGTACTTTCAATGTAGATCACTTACTAAAGACATGCCTAGTTTTTGTTGGTTGTTGTTGTTCTTGTTGTTGTTTTGTTTTGTTTTTGCCAGGTCTCAGTCTCTATCTGGACCTCAATCATTTGGCTCAACCTTCTGGCTAGCAAGCTTCACGATCCTCCTGTCCCTGCTTCCCCGAGCCCAGGGATGACATGCGTGTGTTGCAGTGTCGCAACTCTCAGGTTTTTTCACACATGGGTGATGAAGATCCAAACTCAAGTCTTCAAGTTTTTTCAGGGAGCACTTTATGCCCCCAGCCTTTGCACAAATTTCTGTGAAACAACCTCATGCAGGTAGCTACAACGGGGGCTTTCGTGACAAGCCAATATGGGTATGATTACAAGAGGTCAAAAGTCATGTAAATAAAAAGGACTTGGTGGTACTGATATCAAGGCAGAAATAGGACTCTGCACTGGAGTTGGCACCTGATGTTTTCTCCTCAATCTTCATCCCCAGCCTAGCCAGACACATCAGGACAACTTTCACTTCTTCGGATAATATGAATCTCTTTCTGTTCTAAGAAAAGGCTGATGAGCCAAAAATCTCTGCAGCTGAAGCAAAGGTGATTAGGAAACGCTTATTTGCTTAACAAAAGGATTCCCAGGGACTCCTTTAAATCTAGAGTCCTTTAAGGGTCCCGGGAGTCATTTACAGACCATCAAATCTGGGGTGGGTGGACACCACCTTGGAGAACGGCTCAGGAATTACCAAGTCAATTATTTTGTGTGGGGACTATGTATATGTGTGCATGTGTGGAGGGGGGAGGGATGGGGCGGGACAGAGATAACTATCTCTTGTCTTTCTCTACCATTCTCCACCTTATTTTTTAAGGTTTATTTTTGTTAATATTAGGTATGTGTAGGTATGTGTTTCTTCATGTGAATATGTACACATCATAACTGTAAGTTTCTGCAGAGGCCAGAAGCATCCATGCCTGGAACTGGAATGAAAGCAGGTTGAGAGACAGCTGATATTGGTGCTAGGAACTGAACTCAAGTTCTCTGGAAAAGAGGACATGCCACCTTTTTTTTTTGGAGACAGGATAGCTCACTAGAACCTGAGTGCATTGGTTTAGCTAGACTTACTGAGCTCCAGGATTCCCCGTGTCTCTTAACTCAGGGATGGGGTTATGGATAAACACCACATTACCTGCACTTTTTCTTCCTTTATTTTTTTCTATGGGTGGGAGGTGGAGGAGGGGAGGTGTGGGGATGCAAGATCCGGCCCTTCTGCTTATCTATATAAGCACTTTGCCCATTTTTCCCAGCCACTTTGTCAGTCATCGGGAAGCAGTGACAGACAGGATCAGGCAGGATATTGGTTTCTTTTCGCTCTAGAGTTGTAACACCAAAATCCATGGAGAATTATTCTCTGTATAGAAAACTGCAGTTTTTCTTTATTAGGTCATACTTCTTCTCCCCCCCCCCCCAAAGGAATCAAAGAGAACATCATTCTCACAGAAGCATTAATTAAAATTTTGACATTTTCTCCTGAGCTCTGAAGAGTGACACAGTTTCTGCCCCATGCCATCAAAAGTTTATTTTCCAAAGCCTTTTCTCTACCCGGAGAGTCATAGGTAAAACCACAAGGCAGGAGAACAGTTATTTTTGGCAACGTCAGTGCAGTACAGCTTTCTCCCGAGGCAACACTTAAATCAGATAAGGGTCTCCACGGACCTAAAAGGAAGGAAACCACCCACTTAGTGTGTTCAACTCAAATCTCCCCACACAAACTCGATTTTAGAAACAGAACTGGAAAACGAATTACAGGATATTTAAGGATGACACACTGTGGTAAATGCTAGGATCCACATTTCAACAACTGTTAGAGGCTGTTACCACTCCTGTAGCATGCAAAAAATTAGCCCTAATTGGGTACAAGACATAAGTGTATCTCGGGAACGGGAACTGAGTAGACACTTAATTAATGGTGTTTCGAGAAAGGAGAGAGGATTAATGAATGGTTGGTATAAATTCCATTTTGCTATTGGGTTAATCACTGGTCTCATAAAAATTTATCTCCCGGTTAGGATTTATAACAGTGTTTTTAAATATTTTATTCCACTCCAAATATTTCTGGCCGGCATTGTAATTTCTATTCTCAAACTGCTACACAATTTACTCTTGTGGATGAACACTCCCTTATAAGAACATTCCTGAACTCAACCGAAGCCCAGCTGTGAAAGAGGAAGTAACTTTTGTTCTACAAATTATTTGGAGAACTAGGACCCCACTAATTGACAGCAGAGTAGTTATTGTGATGTTTAAAGAAGCAAGTCTCACTGCAGTGTTCTGTCCATTCTGGCGCAATAGGCTAAGCCTGATCATATTTTAGAGTTCTTATAAGATTCTTGAGATCTTTGACTGACCAACTTAATTCTTTTTCTTTTTTTTTTTAAATTAACTTTAAAATATAGTGTGTGTGTGTGAGAGAGAGAGAGAGAGAGAGAGAGAGAGAGAGAGAGAGACAGACAGACAGACAGACAGACAGACAGACATGTGTGCAGGTGCAGGAGGGGACCAGAAGAGGGTGCTGGATCCTCTGAAGGGGAAGTTATATGTGGCTGTAAATTATCTGACATTTTTGATGGGACCATAACTAGGGTCCTCCACAAAAATAATCAAGTGGTTTCAACTGCTGAGCCATCTCTTCAATACCCAAATATAATTCTTATTCTTAGGACTTTCTTGGAACTGTTCCTGCTTTGCTTGTATTTTATCTCGATTTGTCAAATAGGTCAAACTGAAGTCAGTGTGGATTCAAGAAAGCATCCTGGTTTTTCAAAAGTATTTACCAATAAATTAATTAATTTGCTTGCTGTTCAATTCATAGTATTTTTATGCTTAAACTAACTTTTTTGTACTGAAATGAATCCTGTAGTATTTGAACCAAAACCATCATTTTGGATCTGCCTTTAGAAAACTACAGTATCTCAAAAACTGTGTAACTTGGTGATTCAAATGAGGCATGTTATTTGTGTTTATCCTCACACTCTTAAGAAGTCAGTGTCCTGGAACCATTGTCCTCCTCTGTAAAATGGAAACAATATAATTCACTGTAGTTGCTTAACTGTCCGTAGACTTGAATAAGGAATAGATAGCATAGACTGGTCATGGAGGTGCTGAAATGACTTGACCTAAGCTGCAGTTGTCTTGATTGGGAGCAGAACGCATCCCAGCAGTTAGTCTAAATCAGACATGGAATTTTGCTTCTAAGAGCATCTTTTTTGCAATGAAAGTATGTTCAGCATTTCTTTGTTGGAATCAAGCATTTGCTCTCTGTCAACATGTCTTACCCAGAAACACCAGTTTTTATAACTTTTCCCCAATAGTTCTTTGTTCCCAGTGAATTCTAATTCCATTTTACTGTTTTTGTTTATAATGCCATAATAAATCTAAAGCTTGCTTAACATGCCTCATTTGAATCACCAAAATACACACAGTTTTTGAGATATTGTAGTTTTCTAAAGACAGATCCAAAATGATGGTTTTGGTTCAAATACTGCAGGATTCATTTCAGTACAAAAAGTTAGTTTAAGTACAAAATATACTGTAGGTTGAACAGCAAGCAAATTAATTTATTGGTAAAT
Source organism: Arvicanthis niloticus (assembly GCF_011762505.2). NCBI lineage: Eukaryota > Metazoa > Chordata > Mammalia > Rodentia > Muridae > Arvicanthis > Arvicanthis niloticus. The sequence goes on from NC_047666.1 coordinate 17,411,783, forward strand.
AAATAAATAATCTCATTTAGGAAGAAGAGGGACAGGTTCTCTCTTTCTTCCTTAGACTACTTACTTTTGAAATTTTACACTGTGAATTATTTTACTGTTTCTGAAATATGTATGCTTTTAAGAACTAAATAAATCTCTTAGCAATTCTGTACTGTATGGGAGCTGCATACTTTAGTTGCCTGGGAAGCATTGCTTTGAACTGTGATCCCCTGGAAAGACACTGTCCCTATTTCCCAGTTTTCTGAGTGGGGATAGCCTCAACTCAGGAAATATCTCTCTCCAGGTTGGAAAACTGTCTCGTCTGTTTAGAATTTAGTATGTCTTTTGGGGGGAAGTCAATTAGTTGAAACAGTTGGTCACTCCAATTGTCAAGAGAATGTTAAAAGAAATATGGGGTTGAAAAGAAATGTAGACTTCTTTCTCCTTCAACACAAAATTATCATGAAAAGATACATGTAATGTCCTTTAACTCTTAGTGAGCCCAACCTAGATTCAAGTACTCTGTTCTCCCCTCCCTTCTCCCTTAACATATAAACACACACACACACACAAACACACACGCAGTCTCTCAATGTGAGATTTGATTTTTTTTCTTTGTCATTACAATCTATGGTGCAGTCTCATGTCATGCTTATTTAATGAAACTATATTTTCTTTCATCCTACCTTTGTAAGGAGCAATTGGAGACATGGGGTGAGACTTTGCTCTTCTCTGATAGGCAATACATATAACAAATACAAGGGTTGATCCTGCCTGTCTATTGTACCTCTTTGAATGTTGCAACTGAATCTTAGTGTGTTCTCCTAGTCACATCCTGATTGTGTCGTTACTTTAAAAAATTCTTCCCTGGTGTCCTAGTTTTGTTTTTGTTGCTGTGGTTAAAAAAAAAAAAAAAAAAAAAAAAAAAAAAAAAAGCCATGACCAAAAGCAAGGTATCCTAGGAAAGGGTTTTTTCTGCTTACACTCCCAGGTTCCAGACCATCCTTAGAGGTAAAGTCAAGGCACTCAATCCCCTGGTACTCTCATCACATCAACAGTCAAGAGCAGAAAGAAATGAACACACCCGTGCGGCCAGCTTGCTTGGTTATTATACTCAACCCCCTTTTTCCACTCTTACACTATTCAGGAAATGATGACATTAACATTCTTATTGGATCTTTCAACTTCAATTAACAAACCCCACAGGCCAACCTGATCTAAGTACTTTCTTATTTGAGGCTGTCTTCAGGGGTGAGTCTAAGAGAGCAAGCAACCATTTAAAAGTAGCCACTACTGTTAGAAACTGGCACTACAGGTCCCACCCCCCCCCCAAGAGGAAGTAAAATTATTGATATAAAATCTAAAAATGAAAGTAAGCCATCCCATAAAGTACCTCTTTATTTGACCATTGCCTTTAACTATTTTCTTTAGAGTTACCGTCAATGATCTGACAATCCCCTTTGTAAGAAACTATATTTATTCAAAACTGAGCATGAGTATAGCAATGGTGGCTGCTATTGTATTTTAACCACACATTACTGTCAGGAAATGCATTTATATTTCTTCATAGGTACTCTTCAATAGTTGTCAAGTTTTACTGAAACGGCCTAGACATTTGTTCCATTTTGTGTAGTTAAGACTCATTACCTCTTCAGGTTGCTGTTCTATCTGCTAGAAGATCTATCTGGAGCCTGCACAAGCCATACTTCACTGTTCTTTCATATAACAACACAGTAGATCTTTATGTAATTAAGGAAGGCCAGTTAGAGCACAGAAGAAGCCCTGTCTCCAGACAGCCAAATGCCCAGTGCATTCTAAGAGCATGATAAGCTTTTGAGAAATCTAATATAAGCATAATTATAATTATACTATAATTATAAATATAGTGAGATGAATGAACTAGTAAAAGTACTCATTGCCATATCTGAACATCTCAGTTTAATACCTTCCAAACGCTGGAGGAAGAGAACCAGGTCTGACCTCCACATCCATGTCATGGAATACGCATGGCCATACACCACACACACACACAGAAAATAGATAGATAGATAGATAGATAGATAGATAGATAGATAGATAGATAGATAGATGATAGACAAAATGTAATTGCAAGTTGCTCAAAGAGTTTATTTAAAGTAATTAACAGCAACTTTCAAGATATGTATACGAATTTGGATCACATTTTGATTCATGATGCACAGCTCTGGGTCACGTACAGATCCCCGTGACATTAAGAAATTACATCAGAAAATAAGCAGGCTATGGAGAGCATTCATCTGCTTAGAACACTGGCTGAGCTTATAGAGGATACAGGTTCAGATCCCAGCAGCCAATGCTTGTTCCTAACTTCATTAACACAAAGTGCACATGAAGTACACAGACATACCAGCAGAAAAAAACAACAATACATGTAAAGTAAAATAAATAAATCTAAAAGAAAAAATGTAAAGCTCGCAGTACATCATCCTAGCATTTGGGAAGCAGAGGCAGGCAGATCTCTGCCTTCAAGGCCAGCCTTGTCTATAGACTGAGTTCCAGGATAACAGGAGGTGCACAGAGAAATCCAGTTCCCAAAACGAACCCCCCCTCCCCCCCAAAAAAAAGCCAACAATAGGTTTTAAAAAAAAGTAATCGAGGACATACATACTAATAGGGACCAGTGACCTGCCTACTCTGACTCAATTAAACGTCTTCTCTGGATATGTGCTCATTTTTTGTGGGGATCAGGGTGGGGCTCATCTCAGGTAGCCTAAGATGACTTCAACTTGCTATGCAGCTCAGGATGACTTTGAACTCCTAATGCTCCTGTCTCTATCCCAGGGACATCAGTCTAAGGAGCTCTTGGGGATTTACATTCTCATTCTTTTCACTCCTCCTTCTGTTTTACAACAGAGAGAAGTGGTTCTCCCCTTCCTCATCTTAAGAAAACCTGTTGTTCTGTGGGACAGAAACATCACGTACTATTTTGATTTGTTTTTTTATTTACATGTATGCTTATGTCTGCCTGAGTGCATGACACATGTTTGTGGGTCCCCACAGAGCCCAAAAGAGAATGTCAGATCCCAACAGGGATGTGGAAAATCAAACTTGCATCTTTTACAGGAGTAGGAAGAGTTACAAGTGCTATTAAATTGTGGGTCCACCTCTCCACACCTCTGTCTGTTTTAAGTAATTAAAATCCCAGGTTAGATAAAGAGATGAACTGAGATAGACTCTAGACAAAATATTTTCAGTAAGACCAGCTACTTCCAGGAAAGGGAAGCTAAGATAGCTACCCAACATCAACTTCCCACCCAAAAGAACAAATGAAATTTCTCTTGAATTGAGCAAATTAGTGACTGGATAGGGTAGGGTAAGATAGGATAGGACAGGACAGGGCAAGACAGGACAGGGGATAGGCTAGGCTAGACTAGGCTAGGCTAGGACAGGACAGGTGAAACTAATCTTATTAACCTACACTCCCTTAAGGCTGCTACAGGCAGAGTTTAAAAGCTTAGGGAAGATCCTGGACATAGCCTGCCTAAGAATTCGGCCTCTGAAAGGTCACACTATTGAAAGGAGCAGATGGGGAGAGGCAGTGAGATGGTTTCTCAGGTGAAGTGCTGGCTGCTCAAGCCTACAGAAGGTGAGAATCAACTCCTGAAAGTTGTCTTCCAACCTTCAAATGTTCCATGACCAATATGCACAAGCACACATAGAACAACATGTACACACAATACAACACAACAAAAAACATGCACACTACATCAAAATTTCACAATGAAACTGTTTAATACTAATGTTATTCAGTTTGCCATTGCCACATTTATCTATTTATAAAATATATTATTAAGAAATATACATGTGTCTGTAAGCCCTTCATTTGGGAGGCTGAAGTAGGATGATTGCTATTTGGAGACCAGTTTGAGCTACATACATACATCAACATTCAGGCCAGCCTAAGCCCATAGTATGATCCTGTCTCAAATACACACACACACACACACACAAGACAGAGAGAGAGAGAGAGAGAGACAGAGACAGAGACAGAGACAGAGACAGAGAAACATACTTTGTTTGATTATTATTTCTCACAAGATGTGTCATTTCAGTGACCAGGGAAACTCAACTCCGTATGAATTTATATACAATATGTGTAACTTCATAGTTCATCAATATTATTGGTATTATTAATATTATTAATTTCAATATTTCATTAATTATTTTCTCCAATATTTTCCCAAACATTAATTAACTAGGAGTGAATTTCACAAAAGATGTTTAAGACCACTATATTAAAACCTTTGGTAGGATGAATTAAAGATGTAAATAAACAAAGAGGTCCATAATGGCCATCAATACAGTGATTCAATCTCATTGTAATGGCAGATCATTTCAAATTGATCGACGTGCTCTACATAATTCCCATCAAAATTACAGTGACATAGAGTAGAAGTTTTGGAAGGACAAAAATTGGTGATCTGATTTTAAATTTATATGGAAATAGAAAAACTAAGGTTATGTTAAAGAATAATAAAGTTGGAAGAGTTATTCTACCAATAAGTAACTATGCAGCTGCATTAATGATGTCTACACAGTCAAAAAGGTCAATAAAGCCAAGCCAAGTTCTAAATTCACACATCCACACTCGCGCGCGCGCGCGCACACACACACACACACACACACACACACACACAGAGATCATTTTATTTTTAACAATGACATCAATGCAGTTCAATGCAGAATGTTCTTTTCCTAATCAGTGATCCCATATTGAGAGTTTAAAAGAATCAATAAAAAAAAAAGTGATTTTGAAAGCATACTGCTAAATACATCCAGTGAGATTGAATGGAAGTCTAACCAAAAAGATTGAAGCAATGTTCAAGATTCAACGATTTCAGTGAACCAAAGTGATATTTCTGTGGACTAACAGTATTCCAAAAGAGCAATATGAACATTTTACATTACAAAACCAGAACACAGAATATACAATATATCAGTAATTTTTTCTTTTTCTTAACTGATTAGACTTGGATGAATTATTTAACATTTTTTTCAGTTGCTCAAAGGAACATGTAAATTTTTTTAAAAAAATCTTTAAAGGATGCACAGGATAAATAGCAAAACATACAGGAATAATAATGCAATTCTTTTGAATATATGCATTTTACAAAAATATGTTGAGTACTGGCTACATTGGACCATGCTTATAAATGCCAGGACTTGGGAAACTGAGGAAGGAATATATAAATTCCAGTTCAGCTTAGACAATATGAGTTCCAAGCTAGCTTGGGTTATATAACGTAGAGGGAATGTGGGAAGGGGATAACATTTAGAGAGAGAGAGAGAGAGAGAGAGAGAGAGAGAGAGAGAGAGAGACAGAGAGAGAGAGAGAGAGAAGGAAGAAGAAGAAGAAGAAGAAGAAGAAGAAGAAGAAGAAGAAGAAGAAGAAGAAGAAGAAGAAGAAGAAGAAGAAGAAGAAGAGGAAGAATTTTTAAAAACAATTAAAAAATAAAAAATAGAAATTATGAGACCTTGTATTACAAATAAATATCTCGTTCATTTATTACATGTCAGACAGTTCCCAAGCAGAACATCATGATTATCAAGTTTGCTGTATTCCGGGCACTGTGGGCTACTTGGCTAAGCATGTGCTGAATTCCTTCCTTTATCAGCACAATGAAACAGATATGAATCCTTCTGGACAATGATGCCAACAAATGGTTGATCTAAGCATGCTGTCTCAATTCCAACAGCTTAGAAATGAATATATGGATTCTTTGGCCTCCGAAATTATGTTCATAAATAGTTAGTTTTATGTCAGTTTGACTCAAGCTAGACTCATCAGAAGAGGGAGCTTCAGTTGAGAAAATGCTTCTGTAAGAGTGGGCTGTAGCCAAACCTGTGGTGCATTTTCTTAATTAATGACTGATGGAGTAGTGCCTATCCTATTATGGGGCATACCACCCATAGGCTGCTGGCTCTGGATTCCATTAATTAAAAACAAACAAACAAACAAACAAACAAAAACAGGTTTAGCAACCCATGAGAAGAAATAAGCAGCACTCTCCACTGCCTGTGCATGAGCTCCTGGTTCCAGGTTGCTGCCCTGTTTGGGTTCCTGTCCTAACTTTCTTTGATGATGAACAGTAAGTGATATGAAAGTGGAAGTGGAAGTGGAATGAAATAACCTTTTTCCTCCCCTAGCTGCTTTTGGTCATGGTGTTTCATCATAGCCATAGTAACCCTAAGACAACTAGAGTTTAAACAGGCCCACTTGTATTTTATCTTTGGGTACTACAAAGAAAAACCTCACTTCTGCTCCTGTAACATTCTAAGAGCAGTACCCTGATGGAAGAAGCCTTTTCCGTACCTCAGGTCAGTAAGAAAAAGCATCTGGTCCACAGTCCTGAAGTAATAACGGACAATCTGTGTAAGGGATCATTTGATGGCAACACTTATATGAATCAATGAGGACATGAATTTGTCCAATTTTTCTAGCCAGTAATCATTCGCCATGTATTTCAGTTTTGGTGCTTGGGCTCGGTGGGAGAATTGGATAGAGGAAATCATCCTGCTTGGGGCTAGAACTTTAGCTCCTTGGATAGAGTTTGCTTATCACCCAGGAAGTTCTGAATATTTTGTGACACACCTCTAAAGCCAGCACTGCAAAGATCTAAGCAGAAGGATCAAAGGTACAAGGTCATCCTTGGCTACTTAGTGAGTGAGTTTGAGGCCAGACTAGGCTACTTAGGCCCTGCTCCTCCTCAAAAAAATATAGAATAAAGAAAAAAATACATAGGGTCCTTCTTTTTGTTCCCATATTCTGCTACCATACCTCATGTCCCCTTGGAGTCAGTCAGTTCTCAGTAGAGGGATCTGTGCTGTGCTCAGCTCTAAGACAGACACTGTGAAACATAATGTATCTTATACCCTCTTCCCTCAGAATACAGAGTGGGCAATATGTTCATATTGCCAAATACAAATTGACTGTGAGAGCACAGAAATATGTCTACAGAACATCATGCTCACTTCTTCCATCCTGTTCCTTTCTCTCCTATTTTCCTTCCTTTCTTGCCAAAAGTGAGCAATTCTAAATGCCTCCAAAAGGCACTTTAAAGATGAGTCTTGGTGACTGTGCTGGTTTGATGGGAAATGTCCTTCACAGGCTCATGTGTTTGAACACTTGACCCCGACTCCCAGTTGGTAATGCTGCTTGGGGAGTTTACAGAATCTTTCAGAGGTAGACACTTGGTAGAGAAAGAACATCACTGGGGACGGGCTTTGAAAGTTAATATCCTGACCCCATTTCCTGGTCTCTTTCTGTGTCCTATGTGTAGGTGATATAAGACCAGCCAGCATCTTGCTTCTCTTACTATCTCTTCCCTGTATGTTTCTTGTCTACGTTGCCTTGTAGGACTGTAGGCCTGTGAAAAGATAAAGCTCTTGGTGCCCTAACTTGCTTTTGCTCATGGTATTTTGGCAGAGAATCAGAACGGAAGTACAGTGATCTAGAGTGCAGAATTCATAACACAGAAAACGTAATTAGGAAGCACAATGCTCAAGCACACCCACGAACTGGCTTTTTGATTTACCCTGATTTGAGCACCTGCCAAGGAAAGCATGTAACTTCTGGTTTGCACTAGGCTGTGAGCAATTATCCTGCCTGCTAGTAACACTCTTCTCTCCCAGTGGCCTCAGGCCCATTCAAATGGCATGAACTATCTTTGGAGACTTAATTAATCCTCTGTGCCTCCAAATTTCTTGGTACAGACAGACAGAAGGACGCAACCTCTAAGTGTTCTGCATCCCCATCTAAGTGTTCTCCATCTATTTAAGGAGAGTCGAAAAATGCCAAGAAGGGGATTTGATGTTACAGATAAATGGTAAGTGCTAAATTATCATCAGCACCAACAGGCATGCCATAAGAGTCCCTGTATGGTGAGACCAACAACAGAAGCAATGAACTAAACGGGTTTCCATATGGATGAGCTGTGGAGACCAGGGAGGCAGTGTTCAATTAACACTCCTAATTCCTCTCTCTGTCCTCATCATTTCCTTCAGGACAGCCTGCCTTCTGGTCTTTCCCATTCCATGGATTCTGAAGCCTAGACCTGTTTCTTATTCTCAATTTACTCCTGCATTTCTTTTCCTGGAAGAGTGCCCAACCAACCACGAGTGGGGAATAGATCTTTATAGCTTGTGGTATTTGAGCTGGGAAGATCTTGGAGACAACTCATTTTATGACTGAGGTCCAGAAGGCCTAAGGGACTTGCCCAGAAACACAGCAGCTTCAGGATGACAAGTTGGATACAGCAGACTGAAATCTCTGGTGACCTGATTCTGCTGTAGTCATATTTCCACTGCATTTTGCTGCTCTCCATTTAGGCGCAAACCAAACACAGGTCTCATTTTCTGTCCAGGAGTCATCTTTGTACCATCATGAGACTAAATTCACTTCTCTGGCTTTTGGCTTCTACAGTGAGCCAAGTCGTTTTTATCACTAACTGGTAGCCAAAGCTATTTTAGAGAAGAAAATCAGGTCCAGCAGGCATGTTCCCTACCTCAGTGCTCTGCAGGCTGCTTTGCAGAGAAATAAAAGAGTCAAAATGAAACAAAAGCCAAAAAGAACCAACCTATTACATAATTGACATAACAGAGTAAGTGAGGATAAAGAGGGCTCCAGTAGGGGACAGTGAACATTTTGAAGAGTGAAATGGACAGGCCAAGAAATGGAACCTTCACGGAACTAAAAGGTGAACAACATGACTATTTACTCAGTATTAATAGACTGTGCAAGACAAATACTCATTTTTCTTGGGTGTCATTTATTTTAACCTCTAGACAGTGAAAATTATTCTACCTAATTAGAAATGCCAGTTTAATATTCATGGACCAAAAGAGTGTTTTAATCACAGAAGAGCTCAGGAAAGGAAGTAAAATCTATCCAGTGCAGAAGAAGAATTAGGCTGCCATGTATAGAGAAGCACCTTTTCTGGTAACATAGGACACTGAGTTGTTCAAACCCAAATGATGCCAAGTTATTTGCTTCTGGTGTGGTCACCATTAGAATGTGGCAGTGCGTAGCTGAGACCCCCCCCCCCCACACACACACACACAAAAACATAGCCTACTTGTCTCACATCACAATGGAATTCTTTTTCTTCAGAAGATGGATGGGAATGAGGTCAGTACTTCACAGAAGTCAGTATCTCTATCCTCCTCAGAGTATAGCTCTGGTCCTTATCACAGAAGAGTTGAACCTCCAGACATTATACCCACAACCAGATAGGATGCAGAAAGAGAAGAATAGAAAGGAGCATGCTGACACTGCCGTTAGATCAGACAGAAAGTCTCATCCAGAAGCCTTCTGCATACATTTGTCATATAGTACCATGAAGGGTTCTTGGAAAAACAACTTCTGGGGTATCTTAATGAAGCATATCTTTAATCTGCACAGTGTTATTAGTAAAGATAATAGAATGAAATTGGGATTAGCAGTATCTACAAAAGTTAAGGAGGCTCATACAGCCACCCCCTAACTAGTATAGCAGTCTTCGAAAATGGGGCAGGTGGGTAAGGACGTGAGGGTGTCGGGCAGCTGGGCGGCAGGCGGTGGCAGCGAGGAACAGAAAACTACAAACCCCAAGCGGTGGAATGTTTTAAAAATGAGACCTGGCCGGGCAGTGGTGGCGCACGCCTTTAATCCCAGCCCTTGGGAGGCAGAGGCAGGAGGATTTCTGAGTTCGAGGCCAGCCTGGTCTACAGAGTGAGTTTCAGGACAGCCAGGGCTACACAGAGAAACCCTGTCTCGAAAAAACAAAAACAACAACAACAAAAACAAACAAACAAACAAACAAACAAAATGAGACCTGAATGGCGTGAAACTGAGATCACTGGCCACCCTCCCCATTCACACACACCGCGTTTGGATGCTCTCCCTTCCTCTGATTGTGCCTGCCTTCACCTAATTGTGCCTGTTCCTTGTCCCCGCTATCGTATTCCTTAGTCAGGTACTTCCTCTTAAAGACCGATTTCGCCTGCTTTCACAGCTCCCTGCCCTACTTTCGTTTGGGGGTGTGAGGAGGTCGGCCCGAGTCGAGCCCACATGGACATTCTCACAAGTTAAAAGAGGTCTTATTGCAAAGATTAGGAGGAGACAAATGCCATCCCCATGACCAGATGCTCTCACCAAATACTAAACAAAAAAACCCCACCAAACAAAAATTGGTAAGTCAGAGCAGAAAACTGCATACTCAATGCAGAGTGGAATATTGTGGCAAAGTGTGTAGCAGAGACATTTCTAACAGAAAGAAACCTGACATCCTCTGTCCACCTTTCAGTCCAGGTAGTACTCTTTGACTCAGCACCATTGCAGCTACCTGTATCCTATGAAGCTGCGATCCTCCTGTCAGTCATAAGGCCATCTAGAACGCTCGAACCATCAAGAGCAGAAACAAGAACCAGTTCCACAAACCAGATCTTGAATTTCTCACTTCTGAAAATAGTATTCCTTCCTAGAAAAGAGCTTCAACACTCTCCGTTGGGAATATGTTTCACTATAGTTGTAACTGCAGTGTCCAAATATTTGAATGAAATAAATGCCATCCTCCTTAAGACTTCTTCGCTAAAATTCTCCAAGTATTCATTTGCCCACTTGCTTGCAAAGTCCTCACAATACTGGTGGTTCTTGTTTAACTTGATCTCTCTTCACTCTTGAAATTCAACCCAAGGGGCAGGAGAGACATTTGGTAGTTAGGATTACTGGCTGCTCTTACAGAAGACCAGCGTTACGTTTACAGCACACACATGCATCTATAACTCCAGTTCTAGGAAATCTAAGGCCCTTTTGAAACCTTTGTGAATTTCAGCCACACACACGTTGAACAAGCACACATGAAGGCAAAACATTCACACACATAAAATAAACTTTAAAATTCCACACTAAGAAATACAACACAACTCTGTGGACTCAATCATTTGCAACAGTAAATAAAGATGCTGCAGAACTCCAAAAAAAAAAAAAAAAAAAAAAAAAAAAAAAAATAGAAAGAAAGAAAAAGAAAAAGATGTCCCCTGTAAGAGAAGAAGAGGCAGTTAACTCTAGAACCAAATACAAGTGGCAATGGAGTGATATCATAGATTTAGGTTACCCAAATACCATGTGTTTTTTTTTTTTTTTTTTTTTTTTTTTCCTTATGGAACAGAACAATGAAAATCCTAAATCAAACTACTCTTTAAACTCACTAGATGGTGTATCAGGTATAGCAAAGTGAAAATAAAACATCTATTACAGGCCTTCAAAGCTATCTGAGGACATGAGTTGTCTTTGGCTTTGGTAAAATATAAGGCTGTTGAATTTAAGGTTTGCTTGAGAGTCAGAAGGATGTTAGTTCAAAACAGAGATGGGCAATAAATAGCTATTTTGAAGTTAGACATGACCCAAGAGAATTTGGCTCTGAATTGAATCTGTAACAACCAGCTCTTCACCATAATGGAAGTTTGAAGTTCTTTTCTTTTATTATTTTATTTTATTAAGACTTATTAGATGTAGTCAGGTATAGCAGCACATGTCTTTAATGCCACTCCTCTGGAAACAGAGGGCTGCTGATCTCTGGGAGTAAAGGCCAGCCTTGTTTACATAGAGAGTTCCATAACAGCCAGTGCAGCATACAAAGACTCGGTCTCAAACAAACAAACATAAACAAAACAAAATAAAAATTTGTTTATGACTATTTTGGCTTCATGTTTGTATGTATACATATGTGTACATACCTGGAGCCTGTAGAAGTCAGAAAAGGACACAGAATCCCCCAGAACTGAAGCTATAGATAGTCATGAACTACCACTTGGGTGCTGGAAACCGAAACCTGCTCCTCTGAAAAAAGCAACTACTGTCCATAACTGCAGAGCTAACTCCTCAGACCCCAGATTCATGTGTTTTATTTTGTTTTGTTTGTTTTGTTTTCTTCTAATTATGATCCTAGTGAATGGTTTGGTCATGATGGCTTTGAACAAAAACTATTTTCAAGCAAGTAGAGCAATCATGTCATTCACTCACTCATGACGTACATCTCCCTTCACCCTCATCTCTCCTACTCACACTCTTCTAGCTACAATTGCATCTACACTCATCCTTCACTCAGAATATTTCTTTATTTCTATGCTTTTTCTTTAAGTGTGAGATGTTTGGGCATACATAGCTCTGAAGTAGAGCTACCACAGGAAGGCTGTGGAATAGACTCATGTGTTCAAAACAGAAAGAGAAAAAAGAAAAGAAAACAAACAAACAAACAAAAACATCAGACTTAAGTGTAAGTGACTGTATGTTCCACTCAAACGTAGAGTACTGGTCTTCACAGCAGATACTATGCTTTGCTTTGGTCCCTATTTACCCAGCATGCACCACTCTCCTTTCTTGGTATTAAACCAACTCTCCTGAGAACTAGCACACAGAGAGACTGCCTTTTAAATTGAGCCTTTATTACCATTATGCAGCCTCCTCAATTAGTCTCTTTTGGTAACTGTATTAATTTATGCCACTGGGAAATTATTAACATCCTGTTTCTCCAGGGTACTAAATAATGTCCTTTTCAAAGTATGATGCCGTTAGAGTTTACAGAGCACCCTTTCCAAGCTTGGTTCTCACCCGCTTGGAAGCAGCTCAGAAAAGAACTGGGTGGAGCAGCTACTGCTTTCTAATGATAAGGAAGCTCCTGAGATAAGCTCATGTGGCACATTTGCAGAGAGGTTGTTCAGAAGGATGTGTCTTCTACTCATTTAAAATTCTATCTACTGGGGCATGACAAAAAAAAATTCAATTAAGGGGCATGGGTTCTTTGGTTGGGTGGTCGTTTAAAAATAAAGTGTACTGTCTGCGCCCAGACCTACAATAGCCCGTTATGTTATAGGCTATGCTGGAAAGACTCTAACCTGAGTGGTCTGCAGCATCAACACTTGACAAAGCAGGACAATTGGACTTTTATACGCCAAAGGGCCACATAAGTCCATTAAGAGAAGCAAATCATGGTCGTTTGAAATGGGAAATGCAAATTAAAGCTTCCCCAGGACTCCATCTCTCCCCAGTCAGAATGGCTATTATCAAGAGAACAAATGGCAGTTGAATACAAGTGGGAGACAATGAGTGCTGGTAGGGATGTGAGAAAGATGAAGCTCCATTTACTGCTGATGGGAATGAAAACCGGTACAGACACATTGGAAATCAGTATAGAGGTTCCTCAGAAACCTGAAGCAGAATTACTGTAGGGCTTGTGACCTGTACTGCATGAACAGAACGGACTGGATAGCAACACCCAACAGAGACACTTGCACGTCAAAATTTGCTTTCTCCTGCACTTTTCACATTGGCCCAGATATGTTGCTGCCTAACTGTCCACTAACTGATGAATGGATAAAGAAAATGTGCCATATACACATGATTAAATGTCATACAGCCCTAAAAAGGGGGGCTTCTTTTTTTCTGAGATTGTGTACCTCACTTAATACTGTATGTGTTAAGACCTTCTATGTTCCAATCTCAGAAAGAAAGAAAGTAAGTAAGAAAGAAAGAAAGAAAGAAAGAAAGAAAGAAAGAAAAAAGAAAGAAAGAAGAGCTGTTTACTCTCATTTGTGGAATCTACCCAATTCATATGTGTGTGTATGTGTATGTATGTATGCAACAATTATACATGTGAATACAGTACAATATGAAGGCAAGAGAACAAGAAAAACTAAATGTTAAAGAATAAGGAAAGAAAAAATCAGCTAACAGACATATTATGAAAGAGGATATAAAGCTAATTGTTTTTCTAGTTCAAATAAAATTCTGTTTTTAAAAAAATATTTGGCGGTTAACAAGTATGCAGAATATATTTGATATCGAAAGTGTAAAATTTAATGTGAAACTCCACAGTTTGCATTACAAATGCCTATTCCAACTGGATAAAAATCCATTGGGTTGTATAGATTTTGGTCTGGTTAATTTTGTTATATGATGATTTTATTTACTTACAAGACTTTTCTTTAATAATATAGTTCATAAAATAAAAAAAAAAAACTGAATCATGATACTTTCAGGAAAATGGATACAACCGGAAATCATTATGTTAAGTGAAATAAGCCAGATTCAGAAAAACAAATATTGTATGTTTTCACTCATAGAAAGGTGCTAGATTTAAATTTTGTATACATATGCATAAAATATATGTGTTCCTGTATGTGTGTCTTTGTGGTTTTATATGTGTTGGACGAGAAACTAGAAAGAGAATCAGACAGGAAGGGAAGATCTTAACAAAGGTAGAAAATACTGAGGTAAAGGGAATATCTGCAGGAAGAAAGCAGGAGGGCAGAAAAGGGCTAACACAGCTAGAAGGGCAAATGGGCAGAAGAGAAGGCAGTGGGGGAAGGAAATGAATGTGAACCAAGGAAGGAAGAGAAAAAGGAAGAAGGGAAGGAGGAAGGGAGGGAGGGAGGAAGGAAGGAAAGATTCTGGCAGAAGCAGTCATCGCTCTAAGTTTGAGGCAATCTTGGTCTTACATTGCTTTGTGAGTTCCAAATCACTACACACTCTCAAACAAGAAAAAAAAAGTCACCTCTAAATATGATATACCAGTGTGGGAAATTAAAGTGAGGGACCCTACACAGTGAGGAGGAAGTTAAAATGTTTCCCATTGTTTGACTGCAGGAACCTCCCTAACTGATAGGTGTGCTTGATAGTAAACTGATATACACGACTAGTTAGATGAAGCACAGAATTCTCCTGAAATCTGTTATTGCAATCATTGACTATTATCTCGATAAGTGGCATAGTTATGAGGCCAGGAGATTGATGGCTCCGGGGGTAAAGGCACTTGCTCCAAAGCCTCATGATCTAAGTTTGAGCTCAAAGAAACCACATGTTGGATGGAAAAAAAAAAAGCTCCCAGAAGTTATCCTCTAACTTCTATATGTGCACCATAGCATGTACACATGCATACACACACAAAGACAAATATAGAATATGAATTTATTTTTTTTTAAGAAAAAAAGACACAGTTTCATAATGTGTCAAATAATGAATCTTGCCAGGATCCATTATGCATGTCAAATGATAAAGTAAGAAGGGATCTTTTGAGGACCAATTTCCTTTCAATTGTGGGAGTGTAAGGCTCGGGAAGCCCCCAAAGGGGAGCCCACTCGAGTCACAGGATGGCGCGCACCCAAAGGACACACGGAAGACCAACTTGCTGCAAGAACACGAGGTAGTTTAATGGCGGAACGTTCCGGGCCGACACGTGTCTCAATGTAGGAGACAGGGGCATCAACCTCGTGGCTCTGAAAGGTCCGGGACTCCCCAAAAAGGGGTCCACTTAAGTCACAGGATAACACGCACCCAAAGGACACACGAGAGACCGTCTTGCTGTAAAATACATGAGGTGGTTTATTATATCAGAGCTCTGGGCCAGCCCATATCCCCATATCTCACATAGAGGATAGAGGGACTGACCTCGTGGCTCAGGGGCATAGCGCTTATATATGGGCGGGGTAGGGAAAAATCAAACTTTCGCGCGGGTGCACAGGATTGGTTGTTTTACCTTTTTTGAACACTAGTAGGCCGTACCATGGGGCAGGGTGTAGTTCTTCCCTTGGCCAGTCAGTTTCTGGGATGTTCTTAACAGGCCTTTGTACTGTAACTCCCCCCTCCTCTGTAACTAATTAGATGGACCCAAACCTGCTGGCAGGTGCTTTTCTGCCCAAGGTCTAAGGCGAAAAATTTACACATATTTGATAAGATGGCCTTTATAATTTTTCACTCTACAGCTCCAGGGTTTAGGATTAATATAAGCTCGGGGTGGGGAAAAGGAGAAACTTTTGAGCGGGTGCACAGGATTGGTTGTTTTCCAATTTTTGATAATCTGGCCAAACCGGTCCATGGGGACGGGGAGCAGTTCCTGCAGGCGGATGTTTATCTCTTATCTTCATTCCTGGGATGGCTTGGTAGCCCATTGTCCTGTAACTCTGCTTTCTTTGTTTACGGATTAACTGGCCTCTGGTTGGCAAACCAGAGGGGCAACTTTAGCTACTCGGCTAGGGAGAAAGAATCTATAATATCTGTTTTTCATGGGACCCATAAAATTTTCCTTTAGGAGGACCAAGAAAATAAAATAAAAATAAAATAATAGAATTTGTAAAAGGTAAAATAAAAGAATTTGTGGACGACTCCAGTGAGGGAATACTCAGGGCTCGAGGTGTGGTCTTAAAGAAAATTGCAGTGCACAATGCTCAGGAATCTCAAACACCACCCTCGGGATGAATGAGTGATATTTAGCCAGCGTTCTAGTTCACTTCAGGATGTGAATCCTAGAGAGTGAAAAGTCCACTGGGTGCACAGATTCCATGACATGGCAGCTCTCTGACTAATGCACTTCTATTTGTGTGTGTGTGTGTGTTCCCATGTGTGTGAATGGATGCCACATGAGACTAGGTGGCTACAGATGACAGGAGAGGGCATTGGATCCCTGAAAGTAGAATTACAGGAGGTTGTGAGCTGCCCAACATGGATACTGGGAAACAGACATAGGTACCAAATCGTGTTCTTTGCAAAGCGGTTGTAAGTCACCTGATATGGATGCTGGGAATGGAACTGTCGCCTCTGGAAGATCAGGAAGCACTCAACCACTGACCAAGTCCTGGCTGATGCATTTTTCACATTCCCTGCATTTGAGCATAGAAGATGTCGCACAGACCTCAGCTCTTTAGGTAGGTTCAGGGTACTCAAGAACTGCAACATACTATTGGTGTCTGATTACTGTTATTATTGGCAACAATTTCTAGGATGTGTTTATTTTTGGTTAGCTTATATGGGAGAAATGGCCAAACACTAGAAACTTTTGCTTCCAAAAGTTTATTTGGCAACTGGAGACATTCAGTGTGGATCCATCAGAGTTTCTATTCTAGGAAGGCAAAGATGAAAGAATAAAAACAAACAGCCTGACAATAGGCATTCTCCCCTCCGCACATTCTGAAGGGCAGGGGAGTGGGGTGAAAACTAAGCCCCCCCCCACAGTCTTATGCAAATGAGGAAAGTTAGCATATGAAAGAACCAAGACAAAGAGAGAAGCACTACACTCCAGGGCCTTCCTGAGTCCCAGGCCAACTAAATCCCATCAGTAGTGAAGAGGTACTCCAGAGTGTCTGAAGATAACTTGTGGTTGAATTTAATGCACACGACTGATTGGAGACTGAAGATGCAAATGAGGCAGGTGGTACATGAAGTTGTATGGTGCACTACATACAACAGAGCATACTCAAGAGATACTATGTTATGTAAATGACTCAAAGAGCCGGAACTCAGAGAGCAGCTGTTTGAGCTATGCTTTGCTTCATCACCTTCTGCCCTCTTTTAAGTGCATTGTTTGCTGTTAATATCCATCGGTCTTGGTTCAACTCCTGCTGGAACACAGAATCCTGAAAAGTCCCCAGAAATAGCCAGTCCACAGATATCACCAGAAATACAGTAGAACTCAGAAGTTGTCAGGTTTCTTCATTCATTAAACTGTGAAGCTAACTCTTCTGTCAAGTAAGCCATCAGTTAAGAACACGCCCAGGTCATGCTAAGTGCTCAACTAAGGTGAGAAATGAGCCTCGGAGTAAATAGAAAATAAGCCCAGACAGGTAGATTACAGGACTGCATTTGGGTCAGGGCAGCGCACACCTGTTTTGAAGTAGGAAAAAGAAAAACTTCGGTTTTGCTTTTCTAAGTAACATGGTAACCCTCAAATGTGAAGGAACACCCCTCTGCTTACCCCTCATGCATGTTAAAGCAAATTAGATTTTTATGGCAAATCACCCAGGCAGTTAGCAAGCAGCACAATTTCAATCTGTAGGATCTAAACTGATTGTTCTAAAAATATAATTCACCAGCCGGGCAGCATGGAAGTCAAACCTATTCCTGTTTAAATCATTTTCCTCTGACAAGTTATTTTGCCAGGAAGGTGGCCACTGCAGAGAGGTAGGTTGACTCATCTTGTTGACTCATCTCAGAGTGAGGGGTTTTAGCCTAAGCACAGGATGGCATAATAAACTGACCCCTCATGAAACCTTTTCCCTGGCTAGACTTTGTTGGTTTGACAAATAAATGCTTTCTGGTTCAAACAGCCAATGTTATCTCTGTGGGAAGGTAGGAGATGTGTTAGGGAGTCAGATTTTGGTCAGAGTTATGTTCCATTTTTAGGCTGAGTCCCATGTTCCTTAGAAGGCATCAATTGCTTCTTATCATCCTACTATGTTCTCAACAAACATATTTAAATAGCTGCTGGAGTGGGGTCACACATTCTCTCTCCCATATGCACACACACACACACACACACACACACACACACACACACACACAAAGATACAATTCACCTCTTCAAGTGAATCGTTACATACCTCATTTTGCCTTGTTATAGACAGTTGTTTGCAATGTTCGCCAAAAGTGAGTGTTGACTAACCTACATCTCTTGCTTTGTAATGCAAAGTGTCACAAACCAACAACTGAAAGGCCTTTGTCTTGCTTGGGGCCAATGTGAACTGTATCAGAAGACTTGAAATAGTTATAGTCATTGAACTGTGGTTGCTGGGGCACTGAACATGGGATAATTACCATTTAGCAGTGAAAGCCAGTGTTCATACTGGCCCAGAAGCACTTTCATAATTTACCTGGAAGAATTTTCACTTAAACCTTATGGTAGAAAAAAGATTTAAATGACTTTTAACATTATGTGGAGGGATTTAGTTGAGAATACAAAGACAAACAACTTTTTTATGCTTTAAACAGAAGGAGAATATTTTGCCTGACAATATTTAAAAGATTTCTGTTATGTATGTGTGTGTAAGTGCATATGTGTGCAGGTATCTATGAAGGATTGAAGAGGGTATCAAGTCCCTAGGATATGGAGTGACAGGCATGTCCAGGACTCTGGAAGAAAAAATGTTCTTAATTGAGGAGCACCATCTCCTGTCCTTTCATGTCACAAGAGGTTGGCTTTTGTTTTTGTTTTTTTATTTACTTGTTTTTTGATCGTCCTGGGATTCAACCCAGGATATTACACACACCACTGAACTATATCCATAAACCATTGGCATCTTATTAATATGCCAATTCTTGGCCCCACCCCCATCTCTTTTTTTTTTTCTTTTGACACAGGGCCACATTATATAGCCTTGGATGGCCTGGAATTCTGATATAGACCAGGCTGGCCTCACACTCTGATCCTCCTGCCTCTGCCTCCGGATTGTTAGGATGAAAGGCCAGTGCCACCACGTCAAGCTTCAAGGGTCAGTTCTTGTTGCAACTATCTGGCATTTAGTCTTCAACACCAATGTGTTTGTGTATCTCTGTAACCATAAGAAACCCGAGTGAACTTATAAGGGAGCAACTGTCTAAATGACGGTCTCCTTTTTTTAGAAACCATTTCAGTTTTAGTATAATGAATAAGCACTACAACATAATAAGCCTTAGCATTTCATTTGAAAATTTTATGTGTGTGCCCTTGGTTGCCAATGACTAAGTTGGCAATGGTGGTATTTAGTGGGAAGGGCCCAGGATTCCAGAGTTTCTGCAAATCCTAAGTAATCTTTCATATGGAAAATGCCAAACCATAGTCCCCACTCCCAGAGCATTGACACTGTGAGCACAACCCTCTTACTCAGCTATGGTATTTATAGCTGAATAATGCATGCATAGAATTACAGATTCATTCATATTCTTTTGTACTTTAAATATCCTAGAATTCATTGTTGTGCTGTTGTTGTTGTTGGTAGGTATTTTAGAAGTATCTTTAAAACTTATATGGTATACAAATATAAAAATAAATCTAAATTATCATCTGGACTTGTCATCATAATTCTCAACAAATATAAAAATAAAAAGAAAACTTAAGAGAGTGAGATTTACAAAGGGAAAAATAGAGACGAATAGCACAGGACCAAGTCTTTCAAACCAGAATGAGTTTGGAGTGTGGTTCAGTTGGCAGAGTGGTAGCCTAGAACACTAGGGTTTGCTTCCTAGCACCACATATACTGGGCATGGCAGTGCTTGCCTATAGTCTCCATCACTTGTGAGATGGAGTCAGGAGAATCATAGCTTCAAAGGTCATCCTTGACTACAAAGTGAGTTCAATAACAGCCTGGGTAACAGGTAACCTTATCCAGAGTAACCAGACTATTGAAAAGCAAAGCAGAGGCAATGGAAGCCAGGAAAGGAAGACAGGAAAAAGGAGGAATGAGGAAGTCGAAGATCTATGTTTCTATAGATTTATTGTAATCGTGGTAATTGTGAAGAGTCAAAACAAAAACAAAGAGACAGGTCAGCAAAATACAGACAAGAACTCATCGACTTAATATCCTATTTCCCTTCTTAGGTTTTCAGTATAGAGTACAGATAGACTGCTATAAGATGTTTTAAGATAACCAAGCCCAACACAGAGCTGCCTTATTGCTGTCTCAGAGACAACACATAGTGTGGAGATTCAAGAAACCAGCAAAGGAAAAAAAAAAATTTCAAGATGAGGTCTCTCTCAGATACATACAAATCCTAGCTCATAACTAAGAATTCAACAGCATGAGAAAACAACCAGATAAATAATTGTTATTTTGAAAAAACAAAATCAGAACAGAGCAATCCAAGTCTTTATTAGGCAGTGAAGCCAGGAAGGAACCATAGATGGCATATTCTGCCCATCAGATTTTAACACAGTCTCTGTTTCCCAATCAGTTCAAGTGCTTTCTGTGTTTGGTTATGAAGTGGACACCAAACATTGCAGCCAATGTATTTGTTCTTTACATTACACCATTTATGGCTGTGTGAAGCCTGAAAGAACCTTTGAGTATCTAAGATACTGGTACTTCTCCTTTCTTCCCTCTAAGCTCACCTTTCTCCTGTTCTTTGCCTCCCTCTGACCAGGGCAGCAGCTTTTCACAAATTACTAGCTTCTTGCAAATCTAAGCGACTTTATTCAGGATATCTCACAAACATCTCAAAGTCTTGTCAATCCATCTAACTTCTTTGCTTGCTTGTAACTATTTTAAATCAGAACCTCAGGGGATCACATTGTCGTTACTTAGTGAAGGTTACTGGAATGGCTTTGGTGGAAGTTGGAGAAGCTACACATTTCTTCCTGTCCAATGAACAAGGCTAGACAAAAATCAATGTACTTCACAATTGCTTATTTTACTTTATTTTATCTTATTTATCTTTGATATGTTTCTTTAAAACAGGGTCTGGCTATGTTGTTCTGGCTATACTGGAACTCACTATGTAGACCAGGCTAGCCTCAGACTCCCAGAGATGGCTTGGTTCTGCCTCTCAAGTGTTGGATTTAAGGGCATGTGCCACTTCACCTGGCCTATTATGCTTATTTCAAAGTTGTGTTAATCACACATGGTGTTGTTAACTGTGGAATGGAAAAATAGTGGGCTTTAGGAGTCCAATAAAAGCCCACCCAAGCCACAAAGTTGAACTGCTCCCTTTTCAGGAGCCAACCTTTGAAATCACAACCTCTGTTTCTATCAGAGTTAGTAACAATATCTGTAAAGTATAGATGACAGCCTTAAATGATAATCTTTAGTTCAAGTCTTTCCCTTTAAACACATTGTAGAGGGAAAGAGGAGATTGCTCAGTAAGCGACTGGATTTCAAGTCTCTCCCCAAAACACTCTTTTATTCAAAGCCAAATTCAGGTGTGGTGGTTAGGAACTTGTCATCTTGTGATTATAGTCCTCAGAAGGCAGAGAGGGGATTCTTGGTCAGACAGCCTAGTCTCATCTTCAAGTTCCAGGCCAATGAGAGATCTCACCTCAAAATAAAACATAGCACAAACAAACCACAAGAAAACACAAGGTGGACAGTACTAGGGAATCACACCCAAAGTTGATGTGTGGCCTTTCCACGCCCGAACACACATTCATACTCAAAGCTTATGAGAAAATGAGACTCAACTAAGCAAATCTTTTTGGCTCCACTAAAACAACCATTTTAAACCCATGCTAACCTATCAGTTTTCACAGAAGCAAATCCAATAGAAAAAGCAGTTAACTAAATAGATCATAACTTCCATTCCTTTGGGGATTCAGAAGACAGCTAATGTAAAAATAGATAAACCACAAATGCAAATCTGTAGCTGGCAGAAAGCCAGGTAACCAACTGAAAGTCTGTTTTCAAAAACAATCACCCATGAATTATCCACTGTGTGATATACGTCCTGGATCCCATCTGACTGGTAGCCATGGGCCGACTGAGAACACACCGCATCCAAACTGAACCACACAGCAGGACAGACCAGACCCAGATGCCAAGAAGTGGTCCACAGACTTCCCATGTGACTCCAAAGGCCACACCAATTTGAGGTCTAGGCCTTCTAACCATCTCCCCTGATAAGAAAGTTAACATGCAGATCTGATCTATTGAAGTGTAGGTTGTGGCTCAATAGATTTGTGGGCCAGAACTACAGATCTACCTACCAAAAAGCACTTGGACACTACTTCTGGAAGCAAGCTTTGAATTTATCATGGAAGGTCACTGTCCATCTAGATTGTCAGACCCAGACTGTGGTTTATTTCCAGAATTCAAGATAAGCACAAAGAATATATCATTAAGGGCAAGGTCTCTGGCTTAGGTGCTAGGATGCTTGTGTACCATGCACAACGTCTCTGGTTCAACCCCTAGAACCACATAAAACCTGCAGTGTATGCCTGTAATCCTAGCCCCTGGGTGGTAGCGGCTGAAGTTCAAGGTCATACTTGGCTATGTGTTAAGTTCCAGGCTAACCTGAGCTATAGAAACCTGTCCCAAACAAACACACACACACACACACACACACACACACACACACACACACCACACACACTTATTGTGTTAATTATTACAATCCTCTCCACTGTGAAAAAATAGTGAGACTATAACACACACTACACATGGCAAGATATGGATGGATTGAGTTTGGTGTGGACATTTTCAGGAACATATATGGGACTCAAACTTTCTTCTGCTAAAGCAACTCAGAGTAAACAAAGAGAAAGAAGCATGCTTCTCTTTGGGCCTTACTGACTTTTCAGGTCAATGGCATCAGAGAGGACTCTGGTCAATGGTTCAAGAGAATAGAGGCATAGGAAGTTTGTTTTATAAAGTCTTGTGAGGTAAATGACCAATATTTTCCATGAAGAAACTAATTCCCACTTACTTTCAACTCCTTCAGCGCTCGGTCCTCCCAAATGGCCTTTTCTAGTTAGATACAATTTCAAATAGAAGGTGCCAGCACGAGAGAGGAATGAATGCTGAATCAGGCAGTGCGGGCGCCTACTGCTTCATAGCACAAAGCTTGGTTTATCTCTCCCAGGAAATACGAGTCCACTGATAGCAAAGACTATTTACTCTATCAGCATCTCTGTAGCTTTTAATCAAGCCAGGATCCCAGCATGGAAGTTCGGATCTTTAAACGCTGGCTAGCAGAAACATGGTCACCTATAAATCCTTAATTCACAAAGCCCATTTTCCGCAGGAAGTGCTGAGGGCAGAAATTCTGCTATCTCTCGAAACTGCCCAGAAACACTTGCATGCCTCCGGTGGACTCCCCAAGACACATCCTTCGGGATGAATACAGAACTCCGGAAGGGAAAGGCAGGAATCCAAATGGTTTCCCCTTGGCTCTTTTCATTAGCTTTCTGCCAACGTGGAGGATTTTTAAAGTTATTCCCTCTTCAAGCTTTGTGAAATGCAGAGAACCACCTTGGGGGGGGGGGGGCGGGGGGAGGACATAAGGAAAACAGATTGAACTTGAGGGATCTGTGTAGAAAGAGATAAAGGGTCCTGAAAAGAAAATATTGTTCAGCTTTCTAAAACTCTACTAGCAAAATGAATGCTCCCAAAGCAAAAAAAAAAAGAATAAACAGATTTGAATTCCTGTGGTAAGGTGTAGACAAGAAAGGCACTGATTACTGCATTTTCTTTTTGCCAGTTGTTAAAATTTCTTCCCAGGAGGAAAATGTAAACCCCAACTGCCCCTCTTTCTAAGATCTCAATCACAAGCTAAGGTATCTGGAGCTGAGCAACCCCCAAATTAGCTGTCCTGGACAGCCTTCAACCAATCTAGGCGACAGTTTCCCCATAATTGCACAACCAACTGGCTTGCCCTTAGTCTTTCCAGCACAAAAACAGTAGCTCTTTATCTAGTTGCTGGTGGCTGCCTGCCTTTAGGGCAATATTGCATACAAATGACTGGAAGGAGGGACTAGGAAATCAGGTGAGGAACCAATGGCCCACCCCATACACTTCATTTACTTAGACATTGTCTACAGGTCATAGGTCCCATCTGTGGTAGACTCTGGCTGATCTGAAGATGGCTGCAGTTTGACTTGCCTTAAAACACCTGTCTAGGCCAGAGAGGAATAGCCAAGAGTGCTATATAACCTTACCCCACAAGGAAATTTTCCTTAAGTTTCATCAAACTTTTAAACTCCTCATAGATCTTTCTATAAATCAGAAAAAGTTAAGAATTTATTTCTCGTGCAAAAGTTGGTTTGTTTTGTTCATTTGTTTGTTTTAATTTGCTCACAGTAAATGCCAGTCAATATTCTGGACACCCAGGTAGAGAGCAATAAGCAAGATATTCACATAACCCCCTTTTCTAGACTTGAAAAATAACTAATAAGAAAATACAATAGATTACCAGGCAGTGATAAAATAAAGCAGAGAAGAAGAAATGTAAAATCTAGAGATTAGGAGAAATAATTTATCATGGCATGCAAAGCAAACGCCTTGCGGGGTTGATGCACAGAAGCCATTTAAACAAAGATCCAGGGGTAGGGAAAATATGACACTGGCATGCACCAGCCAAGAACTCCCTGGATACCCTAAAGCAGAGCATTCCTGGGAAAGGGCAACTGAGCATACACTATACAGAAGACAGACTTGTTCTGGACATTAAGGTCAGGATCTGTGTAACAGAGAAGACAGGGAGACTGCAGTATAGGATTAACATATGAAAGACGCAGCTGGCAGAGAAAGGATGGAAGCCCTGTCCTATTGTCATCAGAATTGTCAAGTTTCCTTTCCTGATCACCAGATGATACAGGGAAAATCAGGGTCCTCTGTTGGAGTTTTTAAGTACGATTACTAAAAGAGTTTGAAAATGGACTCTGACAGAAACTCAAGAATAATTTTGGTTAGCATTTTAAAAGAAAAACATCCAGGGCAAGCAAGCTATAAGATTTAGTAGCTACCTGCAAAAGAAAAGGAACATAGCAGAGGGGGAAGGCTATGGCATTTAAATTGTCATGGAGGTCAGATACAGTGGTGGACATGGAGTCACATGTTGTGGGGAGGGAAGATTTGGAGCAGAGATTCTCAACCTGTGTATCACAACCCTTTTGGGGGACTTTTGATAGACACCTGCATATCAGATATTATAAATCATAACAGTAGCAAAATTACATATATGAGGTAGCAATGGAAATAATTTTATAGTTGATGGTCATCATAACATAAGGACATGTATTAAAGGATCACAGGTATAGAGAGGTTGAGGACCCCTGTTTTAGAGAAAGATTGACGGAGCTCAGAGTGTTGGGGAAATGAAATACAAAGGAAAAGCAAAGTCACACTGTTTTGAGTAATTCAGGAAAGCAGACTGACTTAGGAACCAGCATGGCACCTCTATAAAAGGTCTTGAAAGGGGGTGGGAAATTAAGAAGAAAAAGCACAAGTCTCTCCTTAAAAGACTAACAATTCAGCCAGCCCACTGTTAGCAAGGCTTAGGCATTCTTCGCTTTCCTGCATGTGGTTTCTTCTCCTGGTGATTGACCCAACCTGACTGAAGTGTCAACCACACACCTCAATCCCCATGCCAAAGATTCAATTCTCTTGACCAGAAAGAGTATTTCTTTAATGGGCCTTTATTGCTATTCTAGCACCACCTGGCCTTCATACAGCAAATGGATTATGCACAAGAAAATCCTGTGTAGACATATGGGAAAGTTAATACCAATGTTCTGGGCCTATTTTGCTCAACACTTTTGGAGCCTTTCCCTCAGCTCAGAAACCTACTCGCATTCCCAGGAGTACTTCTCTTTGTTAATAAACTCTATTCTATTTCTAACTATGTGTCCCTGATCTATTTTTTCCCTCTTGTAGAATAGAAGATCCTGGACACCTCAACAGGTACTCCTAGACTTGTGACATGCACCTCATACACCTAGTTCCTGGCAGACCCAGGAAGCTAGGCTTGGCTGCCTCCCTTTAAAGGGACACTAAGGACTAGAGTATTGGAGAGAGAGAGAGAGAGAGAGAGAGAAGATGTATTTGATGTGTCTACATTCAGAAGAGGACCAAATGAAGACATCCAGCCATCCAACTCTCACGTGCATGTGTGGGGAGTTTTGAACTGAAGTTTGGTTTAAATAAAAGGCAAAGAAGGTAGTCATAACCAAGCAGTTCCTAGTCAAGGTGTGGTCCTGCCCATCATTCTTTCAGCTCCATTCCCTCAGCAAGGTGGTTTGGAAAGTTGTCTGAACTTGTCTCCTGTGATTCCTATTATAAATTCAATATACGGAGTTTGAGGGCAGCTTGAAGTACATGACAGCTTGGCAGGTGGAAGAAGAAAGAAGAGGAGGGGAAGGAGAAGAAGAAAGAGAAGAAGGAGGAGGAGGAGGAAGAGGAGAAGGAGGAAGAGGAGGAAGAAGAGGAGGAAGAGGAGAAAGAGGAAGAGGAGGAAGAAGAGGAGGAAGAGGAGAAAGAGGAGGAAGAGGAGGAAGAGGAGGAAGAGGATGATTATGAGGAGGAGGATGTGGAGGAGGTGAATGGGAGAAAGAGAAAAAGAGATGAAGGAAAGGGGCAGCCTTTTATTGCTATTCCTGTGGAAATTCTAATATTCCCAAACCACTGACTTGATAGTCTAGTAAGCAAATGGAGAGATTGAGGTGGCTGTCCAAGATCAGGTGTTAGGAATGTTAGTTTTGAGATACTGATAGAATATCCCAGGTATTAAAATTTCAAACATAGTTAGATATAAGAGCCCAGAGATCTGAACTAACTACTGGAATTTGGAAGTGACCAATAAAAATGCTATTTAATAATTCACGGGGTAAGAACATTAACGGAGTGGGGATGGATCTAAGAATATGTCCCCAGACTGGGCTAAGAAGTTCCCATATTCTAAAAGCAGAAAGACCAGTAAGACCCAAACAAGACAAATGATATAGGCAAGGAAGAAAAACATGAGTCAATGGAGCTCTGGAAGCCCAGTGAAGAGCTTCTCCTGGAGAGAATGTTCACCCGTCCACAGGAATCACATGAATGCAGAGTCATCCAGGGGATCTGGGAAAGCCAGAGAGGACAGGAGCACAGAGCACAGGCTAGAGATCTAATCCAAGAGGGTTGGAGACGCAACACAGGAGGAAGTCACACAAAGCAGGAAGCATTCCTGTTTTAAACAGTTTTGCTGTGGAAGAGATGGAAACATGGGAAGATGGCCAGAGGGACACTAGTCAGGTTTTAAAGCCACCCATGTGTATAAAAATGCACATGTGAATTTAGAACGAGTGTGCTGCTAAGATGAACTGCGTAGAATCCTGTTTAAGTTTCTTAACAGACCTAACCTATTTTCTTTAATTTCTGATTTTTAATGATGCATCCATTTTTTTTTGTGGATGTGCCAAATTAACAGTTGATAAAAAAAAAAATCACACTTTTCATTTTTAGTACAAGTGTCCTCCTTACCCACAGGTTCAACATCTGTGCCTTCAAACAAGCTCAGAGTAGGGAGATGGGAGGACTTTATACTGGGCTTCTGAGATGGTTCAGAGGAAAAAGCCACCACCTAGTAAACCTGATGACCTGAATTCATTTTCTGGATTGTTCATGATAGAAGGAGGATTTCTGCAAGTTCTCCTCTGATCTCCACATGTGTGTTAGGGCACACAGGTAGGGGTATGCATGCACTAATAAATAATTAATTGTATCAGTTTTTAAAATATCTGCATGTATTAGAAGTCTTCACTTCCTAAATAAGCAAAACAGCTACCTATGAACACTGTAGTAGGTCTTACCAATAAGATGACTTAGAATGTCATCTTACTGCTCATTTTGAATGAGCATCAACTGAAATTCTACATTCAAGTGCCCTCTAATAAAAAGGGATAGTTGAATCTCCTTTCACTGTATCTGGAAGATCATGACTTTTAGTCACTTTTCTACGTATAATTTTGTGATTGAAGTAAATGTGTTTGATCATGTGTTCTTTGAGCTCAGTCTGCAAGTCAAGATTATCTAGAAATTGGTGGCTCACATCCAATATCCGTATGATCCTTACAAAGAACATTCTGGAAGCATTCAACATAAAACTCGGGGTTAAGGATGTCACAAAATTTATTTTTAATTTATTTGCTACATCCTGCCCTCCCTCTCTTTCTGCTTCTCTCCCTCTGTCCTCCTCCACATTTTCCTCCTTCTTTCTTCCTCCTCCTCCTTCCCTTTTCCTCCTACTTCCTCGTGTTAGGGTGTCATGTAGTTCAAGCTGGCCTCAAACTCTATAAATTGTCAAAGATGACTTTAAACTTCTAATCCTCCTGCCTCTACCTCCTATGTGCTGGAATTACAGGTATGCACTGTCATGACAATTATAAAGAACTAGAGATCAAACCCTGGGCATTGTGCATATTAATTAAGGATACTACCATCTGAACTACATCTCTAGGGGTGATAGATACCTTTAAGAAAAGTTTTAAATTTAGTCATGTCAAAAGAGTGCCCAGAACATTATAGAATCCCAGGACAGGTTATGTTATGTTATGTATGGTTAGGTTATGTTAAGGCCCAATCTGGATCCACCCAGATGATGCTGTAGGCTTCCCTCTTTGC
Organism: Arvicanthis niloticus; assembly: GCF_011762505.2. NCBI lineage: Eukaryota > Metazoa > Chordata > Mammalia > Rodentia > Muridae > Arvicanthis > Arvicanthis niloticus. Next base: position 17,440,610 of record NC_047666.1, read on the forward strand.
ATCTGTGTATGATGCCTTTACTTAGAAATCTGGTCTTTATAGGTAACCAAGGAACTCAGTAGTGAGACCTATTCTAATACATCTATTTTATATATATATAAAAAAAAAGTGGCCATAAAGACATACCCATGGAGGGAGAGACATAAAGAGAGACAGGCTTCTTGTCACAGTACCAAATGAGGAATAATTGAGGATACCAGAGGTAGAAGAAAATGATGGTGCAGAGTCTCTGTCAACCTGGGAGAATGTATCAACCTTGCTGATAGCTCAACAGCCAGCACTACAGTGAATTAAGTCACATTTTCAAAATCATGTAACTTATAGCACTTTGTTATGACAAACCTAAAGAATCTGAAAATTTAGTAAGTCATCTTTATTGTATATGTTTTTAAAGACATTAAGTAAAAAAAAACCCACACAGCACAACAATTTATTTTCTTGATACTATATGAAAAATAATAAGGGGCTGTTAAACAGAACTGAATATTCCAGATGCATTAAATATTTTACCTGTCTAACTGTGTGGTAGTTTATATAGTTAGGGGAGTCATCTTCAGAAAGATTTCGTCCTTATGTTTTGTCTGTTGATTTAAGGACGCCTAAGCTCATTTATTCCTTGACAACGAAATGTATGAACATTAACTCATCCAGGAATGCCTTGCTGCTTTACAAGGGAGTTCAACTTCAAACCCAGGCTCCTTTAGTGCAGAGGCATGCCAAAGAGAATCTTGCTCACATGGCTCATTTTAGAAGTAGCCACGGTCTGGATGGCATACCTTTGTTGGTTGATGGCTTATTTTTTTTCCTTTATCATTTTCATTGAGATGTAATTCACAGGACGTAAAACTCACTCCAAGAGTACAATTCAGTGAATTCAGAGTTTGTCTCACCATCAGCACAATCTAAGTTTAGAACAGTCAGGACTCCAAGAAGCAATCTTTAACTCATTAGCAATCACTTCCCACGTCCTCTCTACCCCAGCCACAGGAAATTACTAACCTAATTTCTGTCTCTAGATTTGCCTCTTTCAGACATTTACAATTGTCCTTTTTCTGGAATCACACCTTGTGTAGTCTCTGGTGATTAGTGTCTGCTACTTGACAGAAATTTTCAAAAAGTCAGTCTACTTTGTAGACAGAATTGGTACATAATTCTTTGTTTTAAAAAAAATGATTAGTAATATGTTTTAACAATGTTTATCTGGTTTATGCTAATTGATGAATAGGCATTTTGTTATTGATGGTGTTTGGATATTGAAAATTTATAAACACATGTATACTTCTTTTTCTGTGAACATATGTTTTAATTAATCTTACATCATACTCAATCGGGACATTACTGGCTCATACGGTAACTATTCTACAATTTGTGCAACTTTTATGTTAGTGTCCAAAGTCTCTGTGTATACTAAACATCTATCCGCAATGAACTAGAGCTTCACTTCCTCTGTGTCCTTGTCAACACTTGTTATTATCCGATTTTTAAAGTTACAGCCATTGTAGCCGGTAAGAAGTGGTATTTTGTGGGTTTGATTGGCATTCTTATAACTGAGGATGTTGAATGGATCTCCATGTGTTTATTGTCCATCCGTTTTTACATCTTTGTTGTTGTTGTTATTTGCTTGAGGAACAGTTTCATGCAGCTCAGGCAGGCTTTAAATGTCTTTCACATGCTCAAGAGATGAGTCCTGGCTACTGAGTCTCGGGCTCACTGTCAGCTTTAAGATGGAGCTTACTCACTAATCAGACCATTGCCCATTTAGAAAGTGGGAGCTCCAACTCCACTGCAGATCTCTGGGAAGAGTGCTTCTCTGACTGGTGGCAGATTAAGTTCGCAAAGATTTGAGCAAGCTCACCTATGTAATCAAACCTTCAGTATAAAACAAACAGCAACAACAACAAAAGCCCACATCAGTGAATCTATAGAAGGAGTTTTTAGGTTGTTCTGAGTGCATCTGTGCTTTGGGAGCATGGAGTATATGGATGGACATGTGTGAACAGAAAGTCTTGCATTCAGAGTCCTTTCAGACCTGGCTGTATGAATTCTCCATCTGTGTATTTATGTATCTTTCCCAGTGACTAGTAAAACATAAACAAAATGCCTTCTGAAGTCCACGGAGCTGCTCTAGCAAATTATAGACTCTGAAGGGTGTCTGTTGAAAGCCCCAATTTACAAACATTTGGTTAGAAGTATATGATTAGCGATTAAAGCAGGGACAGAGGCTTCTAGAACATAACAGTCCAGTTGTGGGTCCGATGCTAACCCCAGGCACATAGAATTGGTGCCTACTTAGTGTGAGAGAAGAGAAGAAATGATGGCCAATGTTGGAAAAAATGTTTTTATATGTTTTTGTCTTTTCATGACTGAATTTATAAGAATTTAAAAAACATGTTCTTCACATAAGACTTATCAGACATGCCATACGTTTTCTCACGATGTGGGCTCACTTTATTTTCTCTTTGGGATTATTTCTTCTGGAAAGCCTTCAGTACTGATGAAGCCCGACTTGCATCTAGCTTTTCTTCTGTCAAGTACATGTGTGCTTGTACTACACTTGTATTGTGGGCATGTATGCATGCCTGACAGGTATGTAGCAGTCAAAAACTAACATTCGGGAATCAATCCCTCCCCACCCCCCAGGGATTATATTCAGGTGGACAGGCTTTGTGGCCAGCACTCTTACCCTTGATCCATCTCAAAAGCTGCTCTACTGATTTTGCTTTACCTCAGGACTACAGTCTAGTTTTTAACACTTAAAAAAAAAAAAACCATGCATTTTTGTTGATGTGTGCATGTGTATGTTTCAAGGTAACTGAATGCTTCTGAATGCGTATGGAGGTCAGAGGACAGCTTGTGGGAGTCTGTTCTCTTCTTCCAGCATAAGGGTTGAAGGAGTCAAACTCAGATCATGAGGCATGGTAGCAGAGACCTTTATCAGCTGAGGAGTCTTACCATGTGCTCTGAGTTAATTCTGTGCCTGGTTTGAAGAAGAATTACATTGCTCAATTTAAAACATTCTATTAGGCTTTTATATTACTGCTAAATCAAAAGTGTATTATTATAATAACCTGTTTTCCAAATTTTGTATCTGGTAGTTGAAAGGATCCACCAGGAAAGCCTTTCTATCTCCTGAACAGTGTATACGCTAAAGTTCAAATCCGAGGTCAGGAAGAGCTTTGTGACATAAGTATGACATGGTGTAAGACTGAGTGCTATCTGGAAACACTCAACCAGCTCTGTGAGTTCCCTTTTGTCAACTCAAACTGGTAAGAGATCCACATTTCTCAGGATCCAGTGAGGATTCATGAAGACTGAGAAAAACACAACCATGAAAATCTTAAAAACAAACAAACAAACAAACAAACAAACAAAAGAACCATTATCAGATTATATTTACAACAATCAAGATTTTGATTCTTAGAACTACAACATTGCACAAGGCATGCCGCCACAAGAAACAAGACAGAAAGTTCCTGATTAGCTGATAGTCCTAAGTACAGCCCAGACAGAGGGCAAACCCAAACCCCTTTAAGAGGCATTGCTGGAGAAGGGCTCTGCAGTCACAAGCTGGACTTCCCTAAGCACAGGGCTGCTTTGCAGATGATAGTGATTTTCCATGTCCATAAAGCCTCCTGCAAGGTTCGGCAGGAGAAGCCTACATGTAAGTGACGATGATTGTATGGAACAGATTAAACCTTGTGAGTCAGAACAAGGAGAAAACCTCTTCGTCATTTCTCCTTCAATTCCTGGGATGCCTGATGTAAAACTGTTGTCAGCAGGTAAGCTACCACCGTCGTCGAAAAGCTGTGTTTAGAAAAGCTGTGATATTCCAGTGTACGAGTATCATTCCCAATTAGTGATGTCTTAGAAATCAACTCCAATCAGACACAAAGGAGTGCCTGAATATTATGCGTATAGGGAATATCAAGACTGAATGACTTTGAGCTGCTTCGACCTGAACACCTCCACCCTCGGCCTTGTAGCAATTCCTACTTTATTTGGTCCCCAGAGGTAAAGATAGGCTTCATTGTTGATGAAAGTTTTTTTTTTTTCTTTTCTTTTATTCCCCTGTCTCTAATAACATGGGGACCTCCTGCAAGTGTGGGTCTAACTTACACATCGTTTCTATCACTAGAAGCATCTTGTCAATGGGAGGCATTTATCAGTAGCAGATGCCTAATTTAAAAAAGCCAGTAAAAATCTAATTATGCAACATTATATCTGGGTCAAAGGGAAACATGTAAATCATTTTTGAAGAAAACTGAAAACTTTTCCTTTTACATTTCCTTAGAGAAGCTTCATATGCATACACATGACAGCAATTGTGTGAAGGCTAGAGAAATTATAATAACCTGGTTTCCAAATTTTGTATGTGGCAGTCCAAAGGACTTGCAGAAATAGGGTCTCTCTTTTTACCACTTGGGTTCTAGGGATCAAAGTAAGAACATCAAGCTTGGCAGCAGGTACCTTTACCTAAGCCATCCCACCAGCTGGAAACTGCACCGTCTGAATTTATATTGGAAGAGGTAGCCATATGTAGCTTTCACTGTAGAGTGGGGTAGTATTCACCTCAGCATTCACAGCTCCTTCTGTGGAACATAATTGCAGAGGCGTATCACAATATTCTTTTTTTCTTCTGTGATTGTGTCTATAAAGATACTCTTTGTCCTTGTCAAAGCTCATCTTCAAAAGAAAATTAAGAATCCCATCTACTGAAAACTTTGTCAGAGGTCTCATTAATCTTCTTTCAAGTTCAGGGCTGTCACCTACCCAGTTGTTTCTCAAATTCTCTAAATTATAGATTAGTCCACAGCCATAGTACCCTGAATGCATCTGATCTCAACTAAGAGTTTGTGGCTGAAAATAGTTTATCCTTTGGAAAGATTGATTAGTGCATCTTATTTGGTAGGTATGCTGCACACAAACTCTCTGCACACATATCTTCTATGATTAGCGGCGATGGTTTGCCTGTTGTGGATGTGAAAGATGTACTGTGTCAGCCTCCATATTACCCGTGCACAAGACTGTGGAGATCCATATGTTCAGCTAACTGGCCAATAGAGAGAAAATGCCAGTCATTATGGCATTCCGTTCTGAAGCACAATGAAGTCGACTCATCAGAAACTCACTAAAAATAGTCAGCTCTGATTGTAATCAGAGAGAATGAGCATTTCTGTTTATCTTGATGTTCCATCTCATTTTCACTTTTTTTTTTTTTATTTGTGGATCTTGTGCCTTTAGATTCTGCCTATCCAAAGACTGCTGAGTCCCCTTGTGCTGTCGCTGCTATGGATTCCGACCAACCACTCAACGCTCACAAATTGCTAGGCAACCCCACAAGGCTGCAGCCTGCAGGCTGCACTCACTTTCTCCTACCTGTTTATATTTCCAGGAGGTTCTTAGAGGGCTTTTAGCCTGGCTTTAGAAGACAGGCCATTTCTACACCAGTCTCTATGGAAGTTCTCTAGAGTCTACGGATCAGAGCTACCAAGGAGAAAAGTCTACACATACTCTCTTCTTTTTTCATCTTTACAAATCTTGTTTCCCTTTTATGTGTGTGCACATGTGTATAGTGTGTGTGTGCATGTTCAAATGTGTGCAGGTACACATGTGAGGGCATGCATGCACATGGGTCCTCATGGACCCATTGACGTCTAGAGACCAGAGGTGAACATCGGGTGTCTTATTCAATTTATCTTTCTTTTATTTCCAGAGGCAGGGCTCTCAGTTGAAGTCAGAGTTCACCAACAGGGCTAATCTAGCTAGACAGCTTGTCCTAAGTATCCTTCTCCTCCCAAACAGAGGTCCTAAACATTGGTCCTCATTCTTGTGCAACAAACATTTTCCCCACCCTCTCTTCTCCCCAGCTCCTTTATTTCTTTACTTTCTCCCTCTCTCTTCCTCTCCCTCCTTCTCATTTTTGAGGCAGGCTTTCATGTCTGGCCTTGAATTCACTCTGTAGTAGATCCTGACCTGACACTGATAATTGTTCTTCCTCTACTTCCCACATATTGAAGTTACAAGAACGAACAAGCACCACACTAGCTCTGGATACATGTGTGTGCTTTTAATGCAGGGTCAGTGCTGTATTAAGGACCTCCACTATTTTGGTTTATTGGCATTTGACAACTGGACAGAATCTAAACGTCATCTGTACGTTTGCTCATGCTTACAGGAGATTATGTTGGTTGCATTGAGGTGGGACACTCAGCCCCATTGATGGTGGCACCATTCCCTGGCTGGGATATAAAAAGAGGAGGGATCTGAGTAGTATCCTGCATTCATTATTCTCTGCTTCATAGTTTTAGGTATGATATGAGCAGTGGCTTAAAGCTCCTGGTACTTTTTGGTTGTTGTTTTAATCAGAAGGGATTGTACCCTTGAACTGAGCCAGAAGAAATCCTTTCTCCCTTAAGTTGCTTCAGTCAAACTATTTTATCACAGCAATAAGAAACTGAGACATCCACCTAACCCAGCAACTAGTGTGTTCCTCTGGTTTGCCCACAGCCAGCCAGCAGCTTGATTTGATTTGCATAGCTCTCCCATTCCCCATTTTAGGCCATCTGCTTTGGCTGAAGGCCCAGCTATTTCTGAAATGTTCTGTTTCTTCTAAAAGGATTTTCTAGAGCTCCCACAGAAGTACTTCCAGCATATTCCCTCTTCATAGTCTTTCAATCTTCCCTGTTCTGCTTTAAGCACAAAACCACAAAACGCTACTCTTCTAACTTTTGCTGCTGGTATATTGTACCAGGAAGCAATCGAGGGAGGAGACCTTTGACTACAATAGGCATGCTGATGCCCTTGATTCTGACCAACAGTCCTTCCTCTGTGGGGTCAGTTATGTTACGGGAAGATGTGTCACTAGGTCGTGATACAATTTATCTCCACCTTTTGACATGAAGCCTTGACTGTTAAACAGCTTTGAGTTGCTCCCACTTGGTAGAGATTTTCCCATCATGCCTGGTGTCTGAACTGAATAGTCAGCAATCAGTTTCAGGCACCAAATATATCACAGCTGCTCATTTCCCAGTTCATTCTTGGTGCAACCAAGGGGATGGAGGTGAGTGTGTGTGTGTGTGTGTGTGTGTGTGAGAGAGAGAGAGAGAGAGAGAGAGAGGGCAAGAGGGCAAGAAGGAGAGAGAGAGAGAGAGAGAGAGAGAGAGAGAGAGAGAGAGAGAGAGAGAGAGAGAAGCTCATAAACCCTGCAGAATGTGTGGGAAGGCAGTGTAGAATATCATTCGTCAGCATCTGTCTCTCAAAATTGCTCTAGCTTTTTGGATTTGTTTCCATAGAAGCAAAGTGACAATGCTGATACAGTCAAATAGAGCAGTCCAATACAAGAGAGGAAAAAGTTTGTGAATTAGAAAAGAGTTTATTTTACGGTGTGAGGCCAAAGTAGAGAGTATCACACCCTTTAGAACTGGTGTGGCAGGTAGTTGTGAGATGCCTTTTAAGTACTGAGTATCAAATCTGGATCTACTGGAAGAGAAGTCAGTGCTTTTAACCACCACACTATCTTTCCAGCTCTGGTTTGTGATTTTATTTGTAAAGGTCTACACCCCTCATAATCAGAACTTCCCCAATTACTTGGCTTTGTTCTGGGATGCAGAGTATAGAGATGGGGCTTGTGCATGTACAGGTTGTGTAATGCTAAATCCCCTCTGAGGTTCTCTGACCCCTTTATTCCCTTGAATATGTTCATTCTTGAGACACATGAGTGTATTGCCATGATTTTGAGTGTTGTTCTATCTTGGACAGAAAGGTGCAGGGAGTGAAAGGAGAACAGCACTTTATAAGCCCTGCTTTGGAAAGTCAAGCTTGTACTTACACGAGTGATTTCCCTAGAAAGTGTTTTTCTGAAGCTGCAAATATATCGTCTACAAGAAATGATTTTAAGGTGATTGTTTAAGTAAGAAGTAACATGTTTTCAAATCTTTGAAGTGGAAAAAGCAAAGTACTCTGAGTTTGTGAGACACAGAGGCATGCATTTATGAAAGCTCATGTTCATTTCACTGTGTGTATACTTTTATCTGTACAAAGACATAAATAAACATGAAACTCCGAATAATAACCTGTGTGTTGGTGTATTCAGGGGTGGAAGTGTATTGATAGCTATAAATTCATGTTTTAAAGACTTCAAAAGTAGATAGATATGTATCTGATCAAGCAAATATAGAGAAATGATAATTACAAAATATACATGCTGGTTTTTACAGTTGCAATGATTGTGTCTCCTTAAACTTTTGTAAGACTTAAACATATTTCATGGTTTCCATTGTGAGTGGCTCACTGGGTCGTGAGAGCAGAGTCACATATGTGTACCACTATTCCTGGATTTTAGAAGGATGCTGAGTATTCCAACTCAGATTTTTCTATTTGCACAGTAGGTACTTTACCCAATGAGTTATCTTCCAGCAAAGGCTTACTTTCTCATTACAGATTCAGCCAATTCTGGAGTTTGTAACACAGTTTGGTAAGATATTCAAGAACAGAGACTGGAATGAATAGGCTTCTCCTATCATTTAAAGAGCCTAGGATAGATTTGTCAGGGGTAAACCTTGGAATCCTGAAATGACTGAGCAGATGTGGAAGACATCTTCAGTTCCTGCGAAGACCAAACCAGCAAGAACTTCACTAATGAAAAGATATTGTATGTAGCCTTTCCTTACAGACTACTGGTTGGGTCAATTCAATAGAACCACATAAAGTTCACCACTTTTCTCGATAAAGGGTCAGAAACAAATGTTTCAGGTTCTGTAACATATAACCCTTGTTACAAGCAATTTACTCTGGCATTTATAATAAACAATGTATAATATCAGACAATATACACACAAACGTGTACTGCTATGTGGTTGTGAAGCTTGACCCACACATAATGAAATGGAATTCCCTCCTGTTTTTTAACAAGTCATAAGGATTTATACTTCGTTTGCATTTTTTCAAGCACTAAAATACTGATAACTGTTATGAGCTCACAACCCCTATGGAAGCAGACAGTGACTGTATTTGGTTTTAGGTTGGAGTCTGCAGAACACTGCACCAGTACACACAGACTGCAGATAGCCAAGCTTCTTAGTACACATATTCTCGAGCAGAAGTATTAAAAAAGCTCACCCTAAGCTCCTTTCCTTTGTGCTTATTTCAAGAACAAGAAAAGAGATGCATAATCCCCCTAAACCCTATGTTAAAAATGACTTTGATTTCTTAAATGGTTTCTCTTTATTCCACCTTTTTTGCTCTCTCTCTCTTCTCTCTCTCTCTCTCTCTCTCTCTCTCTCTCTCTCTCTCTCTCTGCTTTCTTCTTCTTTTTCACTGTGCAAGTTTGTTCGTTCGCTTGCTAATAAATTTTGCTTTTACTGCCAGAAGCATTACAGGGCTTGACATTTTTAGTGAGGGTGCTGAGATCTCTGCAGCTTTTGTTTATCGCTTGCCTTTTCTCTATCCTGGACAGCCTCAGACCTTCCTAAATGAAGGATTGATGGTAACACAGCATGACCCACACCTGGAAATCTATTAACAATTAACAGCCAGTAAAAACAGACAGCTCAAAGCTCCCAAGGCTGCCAGCTCCGTGGGAGGTAAGGGACAGTTCACAGTGCCAAGGAAGTACACATGAGTAATTAATCTAACGATTTCCATACAAGGGCATGTAAAACTCCACACTGGCCACAAATATTGTTGGTTTAAACAAATAGCATGGGTCTATGTGCATGACAGGTTGCAAAGCCAAACTCAGACATGCAAATGAGGAGAGTGGATGTCGGTGCTACCCATCCAGTTACTACACAGTAAGGACGTGGAATCTTCACCAAAATGCAACTCATGCCTTTGTTCCTTCCAAAGGGACATGAGGCCAGCAGAAGCTCACTCCTGCGTGAGAATAGCCCTGAAATCAAGAATAGTGACTGCCAAAAGACACAGATTAAAAAGTGAAGGGGTGCCTGGAGAGATGGCTCAGCAGTTTAAGGGTTCTTGGTACTCTTGAGGAGGACTGGAGTGTGATTCCCAACATCCTACCAGGAAGCTCACAGTTACCTGCAAGTCCTGCACCAGGGGCACTGACTCTGTTTTCTGTCATTTGCACTCACACAGGAACACACACACACACACACACACACACACACACACACAGAGAGAGAGAGAGAGAGAGAGAGAGAGAGAGAGAGAGAGAGAGAGAGAGAGAGAGAACATACCTACACTAAGGAAGAAATGAAAAAGCTTTCATGTGACATGTGGATGGGTTGGAGTCAGGTGCATGGAGCTACTAATATATTTATTTATTTTTTTTAAATCTAGATGATGCACAACTTAGAGCATTGACAGGAAAGATTTTGGAAAGGACCACGTTTTAGTGTTATAAATGTTGACTGAGAGGAAAAGAGGGAATCCGTGCATAATTCTCAAGCCAAATCAGTCTGAAATACAATGATGACGACTCTACATTTGCCATACCTGATAACAAATAACAAAAGGTTAAAGAGGAATACAATCCTATAACCGAATGGCTGCAAAGGTGATACGTGGATCGCACAGTGACTCGGCGGATATCACTCAGATATTTTCTTTCCCGTTTTAACCACATAGAAACACCCGTAAGGACAACCAGAGGCCACAGTCTTACCAAGGATTTGGAACTTCTGCTAATAATAAGCAGTGCTTATTAGTATTTACTAATTAGTATTTAACAGCCGTATTTACCGATTGGCCCAGCTTTATAATCAGTTTCTCTCGAATGATGTCATGAAAGTGACATGGATGCCCCAAATTCTAGACCTTGGTGCTCTGGAAACAGCTAGGTGGTAAGAGTAGCTGCTGTGCAGCCATGAGGATCTAAGTTCAGATTTCCAGCACCAGTAGAAAAATCTGAATGTGGTTGTCCATGCCTCGAACTTCAGAACTGCAGGCAAGGGGATGGGAAGAGACCGGACTTGTTGATCATCAGTCTAGACCAAGACAGCAAACTAAAGATTCTGTGAGATACCCTTTCCCAAAAAGTAGAGTGGGGAATGATAGCGTACCATACCTGCACACACACACATCCATCCCCACGTACAAACACACAAGTTCCAGAGCCAACTGGGGCGTACCTCATCCAATCCATTAGCCTCAGAGGCATTCGAGGGAAGCCTGACAAGCAGAGCAAAGGGATGTTTGAAGACCAACAAGACAGCAGACAGGGATCCTGCGGATTCTGCTTCAGGAGCCTGTGTGGCCTGGTGCAGGCTGCCCAGCATGACAACGCATTCTTAATGTGCTGCAACCCCCACCCCCCTTTTGGATACTCTCTTCATTTGATTCACCTCAGTTGTCGCAGACTCAGCCTTGGTAGATAAAAGGGCCTCCCTTCTCCGATGCACCATTCACTGGCCCGTGGAAATGGACCATTTTCACAAACTGCTAATTCTGAAAGCCTTCAGTGGACGGAGCCAGGGGAAGGGAAAGAATATACAGTTTAAAGGCATGCTCTGAATTTGCTAATAGGCACCCACAGTCCTTTTGGAACTGAAATAGAATTTTTGATGAAGTACCTTGTGGCAAATTTGAAATATTAGCCTGGGGGCCCCAACAAGACATAATTCACTCCACTGGTGAGAACAAATCTCATTTCCACATCCATTTCTCTAAACTCATTACTGACCCAGGGGAAAATGCTAGCCTACAGCAAGTTTTAATAAAGACACTGGTGGGCCTGTTGCTATATTATTAAATGCAATCATGAGCAACAAGCCACTTGGTGACAATGTACCCCTGAACCAATGGAGTCCCAAGAAGGCAGCTTCTAGAAGGCTTAATAACCCACATGAAGCAGAACACAACATCTGAGAAAGATCCCACTATTTTATGCAATATTTGTTGAAAAAAATAGACATACTCTGACTCAAAGAGTCATCAGACGCCTGTGAGTGAGCTACTGAGAACATTTTACTACACATTTATTTGGGGTTCTAAAGGTATAAAATAAAAAGTCAGTATCGTTAGGAAAATTAAACAACAACAACAACAAAAAAGAATGACTGTGAGGTCAGAAAGATCTAGATTCAAATGTAAGATTGAGGATAAATTTTATTATCTCCTTTTGAGTTCTATTTATCTTACCCACACGTAAATGATTGATGGGAGTAGCCAGTGTTGTTCCTGCCTTTTGTTATGTCCTTTAATGTCATTTCATATAATAATTCTCAACAAACACGTATAATCAAGATCTACTCTTCTGGTATGTTGTGAATGTAAAAATTGATAACATATGTAAAACCTTTAGCATGTTTCTGGCATAAGATAGTTCCTTAACAAATATGGAGTAAATGAATTGCTGGTATTTGCCCTGATGGAAAGCCTATACCATAGGGTAAGAATGTATGGTTCTGTAGGATGACCCTGTCCAGGGAGATCAAGGACAAGATACAAGAAGGAGATGGCCAGGAGGGATACAGTTCACACCCATATGTACAAGCTGGTTTGTAGGAATTACTGCAAAAGTAATTACCCAGTCCTCAGTCTTAAGAAGTACACTAGAAGTTTCCTCTAGATTTCCACTGAGCACTTGGGCTGTTGCCGTCAAATAAGAATCCCATGCATGGTTCTAGACAATGCCCTAACTAGCTATCTGGAGGGAAATCCACATGTGTCCATAGAGGCAATGTGTACTGACTTGCTAAGTGAGGGGGTTTCTTCTAACTTCCCACTGCATCTGAACTGTCTTCCTCTTCAACCTGGCCATATTTTCTCTAATATTCTAGTCAGTAGGATGACTTTCCTACTGTCTTCTGAGATTTCCAGTGAAGAAGTCTGTCCACAAAAGGATTGGATTGTGATGAAGAGGAAGTAAATCCTTATAAATGCATATAAAAAGCGTGTCAGTTCTGGTAGCTAGCATCAAATACCTGACAGGAAGTACCTTAAGGGAAAACTTATTTTGGCTTCGAATTTGAGGAAGCACTCACAGTCCAACATGGTGTGGAAGGCATGGCAGTAGAAACATTAGCCAGCTGATCACTTAGTATCTGCAATAGGAAGCAAGGTGAGGACAGGAAGTGGGTCAGTCTATCAAACCTCAAGGTTTGTCCCCAGTGACTTATTTCCTCCATCTAGGCTCCTCCTAAAAATGTCACAGCCTTCTAAAATAGTATCACCAGATGGGGACAAAACATTCAAATACACAAACCAGTAAAGGACATTTCACATGTAAAACCTAACGAGAGGGGAGGAAGAGCTTCTGGGGCAGATGGTTGCCCACACTGAGCAAACGGAAAAAGAGATATCTCTAAGTTGAACAAGTAAGTAATCTTGGGCATATGTTGTAGCTAAAGTCGAAATAGGCATGCAGATGATACCCAGAGACAGAACAATTAGTGAATTAATTATAGCTGTGTTTAGAATTCTATTGTCAGTGCCTATTAAATAAAACCCCTTGTCGTTATTAATGATTGTCGCTGAATGGCAGCATACGTGGATTTCCACAGGTAGCTTAGTGGCTTCCAAGGACAGCTGACACCTTCCTATGAAGAAGACAGTGGCAATAACCAAGAACCCACACACTCCCAGAAGCCAAACAGTCCCATTACTTTCCAATAAGAAGTGTTACTGTTGATTTTATCTTGCTTCAGTTATGTAGGTTTGCCCTTCTTTTGGCACATCAAAACCACGTCTTCATCTTTGAAGAGGATACAATATCTAGGTTTGCCAGAAGAGAATATGTTAGAAACAACAACAACAAAAAACCTCCTTTCCTGCACATCCACAGATAATCAAACCCACTTTACAACTGCCTCTCTTCCTGTGTCCTTATTAATGCCTTCCTCGAGACACGCTCACACAAGCAGGCACGTCCAGGCAGTGACTTGGTCTGGAAAGCTATAGACAAGTAAACGCGGAGAAATCAGCTTCTCTGGGATTGTTTCTTTCTGCCATATGCATCCTTATGAAAAAGGAGCAACATTTTTTTTTCCTCCTGATTTCTTTCAGCTGTCCTCCGGCTTGCATTCTGGGAAGAGCATGAGTTTTAACTTGTACACTCTTGTAAGAGTGGCGGGTGAGCAGTGGCAGGCTTGGAGCCTTAACCACACACCTGGAGTTTCTACAAAGCAAAGGAACAAAGGGGCCATATGGAGCCATTTTTTTTTTCCCCTCCTGGCTGAAACACTGTATAAATGAGAGGGAGAAGTGAAAGAGAAGAACTTGCAGGAAGACCCAAAACAGAATGGTGGGAAAGTCCACGTTTCACTCTTTGTTATTATTCTTGCAGACAGGCCACTTTCCACCAATAAACCAAGAGACTCTCATTAAATCTATCCTCCCGAATCCTCCTGAAAGACTAGACCTGAAGTAATCAATGGTTTCCTTTTCCTTTTCTTTTCCTTTTAAAGAAGATATTTTGTGTTTCTTTAAACGGAAAATTTCTGCAGCACATCTTATTTTAGAATCTCTAACTTTATCTTCAAGTTCTCTTCAACTCTTTTCCTTAAATTAGAGCTGTTAGCTAATTGTGGTTTTTGTTTTTTGGTTTGTTTGTTTGTTTTTTTTTTTTTTCTGTCCCCATTTAAGTTGGGCTTGAGAGTCATATGTCACAGGTGATGATTAAGCCAGGAACAAGAGTTTTGAGTCTCCACATCCTCAGTAACACACAGATGAACTCCTGAAGGGGAGGTGGGAGTGGGGGGGGGGGCTGAGGAGGAAATCTTCAGAGTGTAGAAAAGAGAAAATGACAAGAAGACTAGAGTTGCCATCTGCTGGAGGAGGGTAAGAATGACATTTGACACTCTTTACACTGGAAGAGCAACACTCATTAGTCCAGGTGATAAATCTCCCCAAGCTGGGTATTGCCGGTTACAAGATAACAATTAATCACGATGTGCTGTTATTTCAGAATGGGAGTATGGGGATATGGAGACAGTCTATGGGAGAAACCATACAATACCATCCCGTCTGCCTTTATTAGAACCCCACTATAGTCTTTAAAGGTATGATGGCTAGTGCATTCTGCCTCTTCAAATGCCAACATGATCCTTCAACGTCTCTTTCTTTATTTCACCATCAGGCTTTTGAAACTATGGTTTCTTCTGTAAGTATGCCTAGTTAGAGCATGAAGATTTTTCTTTCTGCTTACGTAACCACCAAATTTTTAAAATAAATGCAGGAAGTCCAGTTAGGCTCAATAGAAAGAGCAATGAGCTAACAGTAGTCCGCATTCTCAATGGATAATCTCAATTTGCCCACCAGTTCTAAGTGACACCGTAAGCCGATTGCTGTACCCCTCTGGGTGTTGATATTTTAAAGCTGTAAAATTATATGTGCTACGGAGGATGGGCTGCAGAGTCTAAATCATCTCGGAGGTCCTTTTTAGCTCTCCAATTCTGTGAATCTATAAGCATTTCCAACTTATGTAGCACTTAGAACATGAATATTCAAGCTAAATTCTCATCATTGCTTGCACAGAATTCAGCAAAACGGTGTCTAATGGCCTGATTAATCAGCCACTACCATCTCCTTTGCTGGCGAAGGGGGAAAAAGAGTTTTACCCCTCCTCATGTTGTAGACAAAATTCCCAGTTATTTAAATCTTATTCCTCTGATGTTGGTTTTGTCACAGTTGCTGACAGACCCTAAATCCCTGATCCGGAAAGGGAAGAAATAGATTTAAGAATCATACCACAGCTGCCAGTGACCTCTAAGATAAGAAGGAGAAACTGAAGCTGAGGATTCCATCCATGTTGGAGTAACCAGTATATGGCCAAATGCATGAGATAATTCAATTGGCAAATTCTGCTTTAACTGAAATGAACCCGTCTGTCTTTCTGAGGTTCTAAATCTTGCATGTTCACAGCATCTCAGTCAGTTCATGTATTCATCTGGTAATATGCAGAATGAACAGGTCTCATTGTTGTTGATTGAGACAGGATCTCGCTACATAGCCCTGGCTCTCCTGGCACTTGCTATAAAGACCAGGCTGGCCTCATATTTAGAGATACACCCACCGCTGCAGAAGCTGAGATTAAAAGTATGTGCCACCATTCCTGGTTTAATGAATATATTTTCAGTGCTTGCTTTCATCCAGGTAGAATGGAACACTTAAAACCTGAGTTATCCTGAAGTTTTAGTTATGGTTGGAGGAGAGAGAAACCTATAGCCAATAGTAACATGTGCCAAGACAGACCTTTAAAGCCTGGGTATTATCATAACCTAAAGCCTTCTGTGGACCAAGAGTTCAGGGCAAATGACTCCGACCTGATAGTATAGTATAGTATTACTTTTCTAGTTGCAAGGTAAATCTCTGACAAAAGTAACCCAAGGAAGGAAAAGTTTATTTTGGCTTAGGGAAAGAATGCTGTGCTGAGCTTGTGTTGAGTAGAGGCTGGCGCTTGGGGCAATTGGTCACATTGTATCCACAATAAGGAAACAGAGGTGAACCAGAGTGTTTAGTTTATCTTCTATTTTTTTCCGTTTAGTCCAAGACCCCCAGCATAGAAAGGTTTTGTTCATATTTAAAGTGAACCTCCCACTTTAATGAACCCAATCTAGAAACTCTCTAACAGATATGTCTAGAGATTTGTTTCCTAGGTGATGCTAAATCCTGTCAAACTGGCAACCAATACTACCCATTATAGAAGGCTATGCAAAAATGAAGGAAGGCCATTGACAACACAGATTGGTACTGAACGGAGAGGTCAGAGGAAGAGATGCTGGAATCAAAACATACAGGAGGTTAACAATGGCAAAATAGAGCAAAGACTTGAGAAAGGCCCAGACAGGATATAGTTCTAAGCATTCTGCTAAACAGTCCTTTTTTTTTTTTTTTTTTTTTTTTTTTTTTTTTTTTTTTTTTTTTTATGAAAATTACTCTTCCAACCTTCAGAGGTTATCGTGTTTGCTTTTTCTTTTAACATTTCTTTACTCCTAGGTGACCCAGAACTACGTGCACACAAGGCTTTTTAATAATCAGCTGCTGTTTGGCTGGCTGAACAGTGCATGAGATCTTTACATTAACTTATACGTAAGTAAGGGCTTAAGCTGGTAGTTCTTAAGATCCTAGCCCTTGACCTCAAATCCATGGAAAGGCCTAGGAAGTGGATTCCCTGAGGAGGCAAGAGGAAGCTCCCATCCTGCTGTGGCACTGTGATCTGTTACAATGCCTCCCCCACAGGAGCAGCCCATGAAGACTGGCAGGAGAACACGCCTTGAGAACATAGCAATAACCAACCTAGGGAGAGAGGCTCTGCTACTATTTGTAGGCACACAGCACCTGGCTTTAATTGAAACTGGAAGAGGTAACTCTGTAATGTTTGTTCTGTTGGTGCTACAAACACCATCTTCATCTAATACACCAGTGCAAATAATAAGTGGGGGGGGATTAATTCAGATAGGTTATTTGGTAATTTTTTTTTTCGTTGTTATACCCCCCACACGCCCAGCCTTCATGCTTTTCTTCTGACTTGAGGCTGATCTTTCACTATAGTTTCAAGGGAAGACCATACAAAAGGGAGGGTGTTAAACATTATTAAAAGTGAGGCATCACTCATGTTCACTAACAGTTACCTGACTTATTCACATCCCCGAGCTTATTTCACATTTACGTGTTTATGAAAGTAGTAGTGAGTTAGGGATCATCGCCCTCCTTCTACAGCACCCACAGTGGTCTAGGGATCCTCTGAAGTATGACAAGAAGAAGCTGACAGGTAGCAGGACCTATGCAACCCTGGTGATCTCCATGACACTACTTGAATACTTGAATTCACTGAGACAGAAATGAGAGATCAGGAAGAAAAAGTAGATCTGGAAGTGTGGAAGTGTGAGAGAAAGGGAGAAGGAGGTAGCTCAGGAGGTAAGGGGAAAGAAAAGAGGGGTTGAATTTGAGATTCAGGGAGTGTGTGTGTGTGTGTGTGTGTGTGATTTATTAATCTTTGCAATAACTCCTGTGTCTATTCTGTGTTCAGACGAGCACTCCAGACACTTCATCAGATCTGCCCAGAAGCAGGTTGAAATATAATGTTGTTAAAGCTCTTCACGGGTGATGTTCTGTGCGGTCAGATTAGGGAACTGTTGAGCTATGCATGAAGAAGATCTGAACCATGGTTCAGGGACAAAGACAGAGGATAGTTGTCTATCAGCACCAACCGACCCACCCCATCCTCCTCCTCAGGAGTTGGTAAGTGCCTTGAGGTCCCCTCTGCATATTGCTCTTGTAGAGGACACAGGTCCCATCGTAACACCCACATCCAATCGCTTGTGATTTTGTCTCTTGAAGGATCTGATTCCACGTGTGTCCATACACATAATTAAAAATAAAATAAATCTTAAAATAAGAATCGGAATTCTGCTAAAACATCACATACTCCATTACTGTGCTCAAATCACCGGCACTTCATAGCTGCTTGGAAAGACAAGGCACTAGAAGAGAAACACATTGGAATGGGGGAAATGTCTCCTTTACCAGTGCCTAGGGCCAGGAATAAGGAACAAGCCTGGCCAGACCACTTGTGTGTGCATTTGCAGACCACTCTCATGAGTGTAGCAACATAGCTAAGACTGTTTTTGGAATTTGGTCCCTGGTTGGCAGGAGACTTCCTCTCACATGCCCGAGACTAGCAAAAGTGGCAGGCTTTTTGGAAAATGGACAAGGCAACCTTGGCACCCATCTCCACAGATCTCCTTTC
The DNA here is from genome assembly GCF_011762505.2 of Arvicanthis niloticus. Lineage (NCBI taxonomy): Eukaryota > Metazoa > Chordata > Mammalia > Rodentia > Muridae > Arvicanthis > Arvicanthis niloticus. Next base: position 17,459,259 of record NC_047666.1, read on the forward strand.
TGATTGTCATGGTAACGCAGGCAGGCAGGCAGGCAAGCAGGCAGGCAGGGCAGCCGCTGGGGCTGCTTGTCTGAGCCCAGGCCAGGCTGCCACGTGGGCTCAGTGGTGCATCCTCTCGAATTGATGGAGCTTGTGGGCGACAGTCAGCCACCGTGGGGTGTGCAGTTGCCCATGCCAGGGAATTAGTGCTTCTGTGGATTATATCTATGTGGGCTTGAACTGTGTGTTACTATGACAATGGTAATCGGGCCCTCCCTCAGAGAAGTGCCCTGTCACTCACAGTCTGGAATCCACCCTTAGACCCATGCGTGATTCTGTTCTAAGGTCTTAGAGAATGAATACTTAGGAATACCACTGTGTCACCTAATCAGGGGGCATTTTATTGACAGTGACCTACACTGAGTGCTTTAGTAGCCTCAAATAGTAAGAGCCTTGTCAAAGGATGGAAAGAAAAGAATTAAGCATGCTTATCAGATGGTAATTAATTTGTTCTCTTGTAAGAAAATAGAATTAAGAGGCTCTGTGAAATTCAGTTTATACTATAAAAAGTCTTAGCTTCATTTTTTAAAAAAATGCATCCACATTTTTTAACCTTTTAAGAGCATATTCTACTTATATACAAAAATGGATTTTTTAATTACATTTTCATACATGTATGTAAAGTATCTTAGTCAAATTCATGACTCTTTATCTTTCCTGCTCTCCCTTTCATGAGATAAGTTCTCCTGTGTCTCTGGCTGATCTCAAGCTCCCTATCTAGTCAAGGGTATCCATTAACTTTAAAAAATATGCTATTATTTGATGTATATGTGCATTTTGCCTTCCTGTATCTTTGTGCACCACATGCATGGTGCCTGAGGTGGGCAGAAGAGAGCAGGTCAGATGTCCTGGACTGGAAGTACATATGTGTGTGCTGAATCAAACCAGAGTTCTCTGAAAGAGCAGTTAGTGTTCTTAACCACTGAGCCATCCCTCCAGCCTTGATACCCTCCTGCCTCCACCTCGAAAGTGTTGGGCTTACAGAGGTATACCACTGGCTTATACAGTGCTGGGGAACAAACACAGGGTCTTTTACACCCTAAGCAAGCATTCTACCAACTGAGAAACAACATAGCCCCTTGCACCCACACTTAAAAATTGAGTTTCTTTTGTGCTGTTGCTTCCTAAGAAAGGGGAATAGCTATTATTCTCTAAAGACCATCCACTTTAAAAAGTAAAATGAAATATAGAACATCTTCAGAAATGCTATAGCTTTTCTTAGAATATAGATCAGCTCTCATGCCAGAGGTAACCTTGCAAAGCATGTTAGGAGAAATAAGGTATTGATTAAATACAGTCAGAGTAAAGACTAAGTTTATATTAGTATTTCCCACCACCGGAGATCCCACACTTTATCATTCATCTGTGTCTATGAGTATGTGCATACACACAGTGGCAAAACCACGATTAACTTGGCTTAGAAGAAAAAAAATTCTGATAGATTGTAAACACAGGTTCATCATATGCTTACAAAATGACTGATGCCACACTGCTCCCTAGCTCATTTGCATGCATTGTGAGATGTCACTGTACATCACAGGATCTGTTAGAAATATGCTGCTTATAAAACAAATACTCTGGGTTGGAGAGATGTCTCAGCTGTTAAGGGAATACACTGCTTTTGCAAAGAAACTGAGTTCAGTTCCCAGTACCCACACCAGGGATGCACATTTTCTGTAACTTCAACCTTAGGGGTATCCAACCCCTCTACATGCACACACACATACACACACACATGTACATGTAATTAAAATAATAGAATTAAATATTAAAATGAAATAATATACTCAAGATGCATCAATACTTTTTATAGGCTGCATTCATTTCTTGTTTTATGCAGTTTTCCTATTTTCTTTGCCTTGGGAAAAGATTTGTTCCTATCTCTCAGACTTAGCACAGACTTCCTGACTACCAGCCATGCCTGGAGAGCCATATTAAACACATTTCCTTACGAAATTCTTAAACTCTTCCCATCAACTATCCAAATCTTCTTGATCCTTGATCTTTCTGGATGCTTTTTACATTTAATTACTTATAATCATATATTGTGCTATAAACTTTTTTATTCCTTCTTTCATTGAAGGTTTTGATAAGGTTTCTTTGTGTAGCTCTGGCTGTCCTGGACCAGTCTGGTCTCAGACTCACAGAGTTCTACCTGCCTCTACCACCTGAATACTGGACTTAAAGGCATGTGCTATCACCACATGGCTTTATATTGTTTGTTATAGCCATTTGTAAAGACAGGCATACCAAGAACCTAATATGCTACACCAGTGCTTCCACTTAGATATCTATGCCATCTAGTCTCTTAAAAAGCAACCTCTGTAAACATAAGACCACATGAGTAAGAGTTGATCTCAGTGCATTCCGATGGGGTTAATTGATTAAAGGAGTTTCTAGGGCTATTCTTGCCTCTGGGATTTTCACAGGAAAAATAAATCTCTCTAATGAGACTCCATTTGGACTTAGATTCAAACAAATCTAAGTTCAGAGTTATCGAACACAATTGCATATGGACAGTATATCAGACAATTTAAAAGAATTCCCATTAATACTCTAATATTAGATAATACCATGTATTATTCCTTTTAATTTTATTTTTAAAGAGACAACTAAAGCTGGGCACAGTGGCTTTTGGCTTTAATCCCAGCATTCAGGAGGCAGAGACAGATGGATCTCTATGAGTTCAAGGCCAGCCTGGTGTACCCAGAAGTTCCAGTCCTGCCAAAGCTACAGAGTAACACCATGTATCAAAGCCAGAACAAGAGAGAAGGGAAGGCACTGTTTAGAGCAAGGCCTTCAGCCTGTGACTTACTTAAAAACCTTTGTTGAAAACTGGCAGGCTACGAAGGTCTTTTCCTACCACACACTCCAATATTGAGTAAGAAACAAACGGATATCTACTTTGCCATGCCACTCTCCTGTGGGAGAGTCACTTGATCAACTGCTCCATAGGGCTGACTTTCCCATCCCAGAGAAGAGCTGCCATGGTTTAGTCTAAGATTGAGGTTCCAGGGCCTCCTGGACCAAACTGAGAAGTGGAGGGGCCCCAAGGCTGTCTTCCAATCTACAGCCCTGTTTTGCAAAAAGTGTGGTTGTCTGGTCAAAGAATTAAGGACTCAGTGACCTATGAATATTTCCATGATTTTAGGAACAGTCTTACAAAAATGACCACAAAACAGAGGTACCACACAGTCGTAGATGCAGGAGGAACATCGGCCGCATAGTTTTGTTGTCTCACTTGTATTTTCTTAAAAGTTGTGAATCAAGGCAAAAATATCAGTCCCATTTCCTAGATGAGTAATAAATAAAACCACTTCGTCTTGATGTTTAACAGATACATAATTGGATTGCTCAAAAATATTAAATGAATAAAAATAATGCCCAGCATTAAAGCATTTGCAAAATGTCAGAATCAAAGTAAGTTTTTTTTTCCTTTGTGACATTTTGATTATCACTTTGTAATATGCAATTCCTCTCTTATCAGTTCTCAAAATAGTTGTATGGAAAACACTGCCTCGTTTCCTACCAGCAGGCCACAGGAAAAGATATAACTAGCCAGAGGGCCCAAAGAGTCAGGAGTTGTTAATGTCTTCTGACAAACATCAAATGGTTCTGAGGGGCTTTTGAAGATGTCCCATTTTAACCTCTTAACGCCGAGTCAGGTGGGTGGTAAATGCCACTGACTGTCCTTTATGATGAATTAGGAGTTCTTAGGATATCTAGGATGCTATGCTGTGTAGCATGAAATCCAAGTGAAAAGTGGAGTTAAGAAGTTAGAGACCCAGATACAAGACTCACTCCAACTAGATCACCCAAGTCACATGGCATTACTCTTCTCTTTTCATCCACTCTAGCTTGTGAAGGAGCAAAGCCATCAAAGCAAGCATCACTTTTCTCTCTGCATGAAATGAATAATATCCTGAGCCATATTCATGCAATGTTCTGAGGCCTCTGTAATGTTCACAGGAACAAGACAGATAGGTATTTCCATGTTACGTAAAGAAGCAATCCTGCTTATGTGGCCAGTTTGGCAATGTGCCACTGTCATAATTTCCAATTATTACATAGTTGTTGGAAACAGTGCTAACAACATTAACAATGGCACTTTAAAAACTGGTTGTTTTCACCAGTCCTTGTCGGGCAATTGTATTGAAAACAAGTAGTTGATTCCCAGTAAATAGTGTTCAAATGGGTAAGAGACTCTTTGAATACCAATTATATTGAAATTAAGAACAGTAGATGGATTTAAGTTCTTATAAGCAGTTTTCTATTTCTAAATTGAGTACTTACCTATATAGAGTAGTGACCCTCTGAACACAATCAGGCTTTGCAAAGGAATTCAAGCCAGACTGGGCTTTTGTTTTTGATATGCAGCTTGATAAAGAAAAACTGAGTCTCTCACGGACAGTTCTGGGTGTAGAAATGAACCTCCAACATCCTACTCTGTTTTAACCTTCTGGTAAGTATTATTCAGTCAGTGGGATGGAGAGATGGCCCAGTTTTTAAGAGTACTTGTGCCTCTTCTAGAGGATCTGCGTTTGGTTCCTAGCACACTTGCCAAGTGGCTCACACTCGTCTGTATCTCTAGCTCCGGAGGATTCCCACACCTCTGGCCTTTACAGGAAACGTCACTCAGAAGTACATACTCATTCAGACACATACTCCTATACACATTGAAGAACAATAAACTGATTATTTTTTAAATGATTTTCCAATCGAAACTACTCCAAAATCCTCTTGTAGATTCATTCAGAACTTGTTCATGTTGCCTATCTAAGGTCAGGAAGAGCATCCCAAGAAACAGGGAGCTGGTGTGGCTGTAGTCAACAGTGCTCCACAGCATACCTGTCTATGCCAAGGACTTGCCATAAAGCCTGACGTTACGTGAAAAGTTCATTCAGGTTGTCTAACAATTTTGTTTCAAAACCTCAATGTCCTCACCTAAAAAACGATGCAGTGTTATATCACAGAAAAGCACCACCATATAAACAGTTTTAAAACATGTCTCTGAAACAAGCCATCAGTACTTGTGCACTGAGGATATCCTATATATTCACAAGCTATAAATCACCAATTCCTGAATGTCGGAGGTAAAAGGAGTATCTGGCATCTTATCTAACTTCTGTGTCTTGTGCTGGACGGAATTGCTAATAAGGTGTGAAGTCAGAACTTATTCATATGCACTGAGACTCTATGTTCACTACACCCAAAGAACAATTTGAGTGAGCGTGCTCTTGAGAAATTTCCTGACAAAATTTGAAGGGTGTGGGTGGGGTAAGGAAACATCTGGAGAGCAGTTTAAGAGAGGATTTAAGGGACTACTAATTTGGAACAAATAATAGACAAACAGAATGCGAGATTAGTTCTGCTTTCTGGGATTGTGATTACTGACAAGGCTTCAAAGAGAAAGTACTATCCCAAGTATTGCATACCCTTTCGCACTCACCTTGTAGGGTGAATATCCAGTACACGATTGTTGACTCAGCATATGCCATAATTTCAATGTGAAATGAATCTCCTAAGTTCTTGTGTTTGAACATTTGGTCCCTTGTTGGTAGCTGTATTTCAGAAAGTTGTGGAACCTTTAAGAGGTGAGCCCTGCTGGACAAAGTGGCTCACTGGAGGCATCCTTGAACTTTTATGACACAGTTCCACTTCCTGTTTGCTTGCTGCTTCCCAATTACAAACACAGTGTAACCAGTCACTTTCTGTTCCTATGATCATGTCTTCTATGCCTTGTTAGAATGTATTCTCTTAAAGTCCAAGCCAAAATAAACCCTTTATTGAATGCTTCTTACCAGGCATTTGTCACCAGGACAAGGAAAGTAACTAATACTGCAGGTGCATCTAGGCATAGGTGTCTTGGGCTGGAGGAGTGATTGGTTTGGAGTAAGTATAGCAGACACACATGATGAACGATATAGTTTTAATGGGCATCAGAATCTGCAGGAAAATGTAGTGTCTTTAGAAGATCAAAATAAGCATTATTTACTCAGAGGCTGTTGAGAAAACAAGCCAATTGAAACAAACACCACCAGGATGTAGACCATGATGTATTTGCATGTTATTTTAACCAGGAAGATGGTCATCACTTGTCCCCATCCCCTCGCTGGGCTTATGTTTAGATTGTAAAGCATAAAGAAATTCTGAAGAACTTCTTAGTCAATCCAGACTCCCACATTCAAAATGAGGCTTCTGAATATGTGTGGTTTCTCTTTTCTGTTCTGTCCTTTTCCATGTAAACAGTCATAGGGTACTGGCTGAGAGGGGCAGGAATCTGAAATGAAGTCTCAACTATCTCATGTTCATGCTTGCTAGGTCCATGCTGGATGAAGCCCATGAACAGAAGACATCAGCCCTCCCCCGGAATAGAAGATGGGGCAAGAGACAAGTGAGGCTTTTCCCAAGTCTCAAGAATGGTTGATCTTCAGGTATCTTAGTTACCTCATAAAGGATGTGAGGAATGTGGAAAAATAACATGGTATAATCAATGTTAGCTAAGGAGAATGACTTAGATGTTTAGTGCCTTGGTTTTCTTATAATGGGAACATGGTAGGTTTTCTGACCTATAAACAAACAAGTTTTTAAAAGTGCTCTGATTTACTCCCTGAACCAGAGTAATCACTCTATAAAATATTTCTAAGGTGGTGATAAAATTGCTCATATGTGTGAAGGTTTATAAAGAAGGTGTTTGGGATCCTTAAAGAAGAATTCCTTTCTTATTAACACCAACATTCTCGTCATTTCACATTCTGGAACATACCCTGCTGGGGGCTCAGAACTGTGGACTATGCTGTTCCCTGACGCTGTATCTCTAAGGTCTTGAGACTTTCCACAGTGGCCTCTTACTCAACATTCATGTTTAAACTCAAGTGACACCTCAGAGAGAGTGTCCCAGTTTCATTTCTGTTACTCTGATGAAATATACTGACATCAAACAACTTAGGTGAGGAAGAGGTTTATTTCAGGTTACAAGTTAGGTTACAGTTCATCCTTACTGGGGAAAGTGTGGGCAGGAACTTCAAAAACTAGTTATGTCATGTAGACAGCTAAGAGCAGAGAGAGATGAATATGTACATGTTGGCTTGCTTGCTTGTGTTCAGCTTGACTTCCCTACTCATACATTTAAGTCCTTCTACCTATGGAATGGTGACCTGGCCCTTTTGCATCTTAATTAACTTATTTAAGACTATCCCCCATTGAAAGACCCATAGGTTAATTCAACATAGACAACAACCCTTCATTGAGACTCTTTTCCTTGTGATTTTAGTTAGTGTGAAGTTGACAACTAAACTCAGCCATAACAGACACCCTGGTTCATGTTTCATAAATCAAATCTCATCTCTTTATTTATCTCTTCTACATTGTGATATATTAATTTTCCTTTATCTATCAGCACCATGGTTGATGTTTGTATACCTGCACAGTTTAAGTGTCCAATAGTTACTTGTTAACCTTGATGGTTGGTTGCTTGGTAGGTTGCAATAGAATGCCTAAATGAAAAAATAATTCCAATAGCATGAATCAAGAAACACATGCCATATTTCAAGATGAAGAAGTCTCAAGCAAACTTCACACAGAAGGACAACATTTCCTTTACAGAAACCCAATCTCACTCTTTCTTCCACGTTACTTCTCACCTTTAGAGTAAAGGCAAACCAAGAAGAATGGGTGTCTTTGAATGTTATGTTCAGTTTCTTTCACTTTGAGGGAAGAAAAAAAAACTACACATACTTTAGATGTGACTTATGCGTACAAAGCCAAGTGAAATGAAATTTTTCTAATCAACAACTTACTGCTTCTCTTGCTTACATCTGATGTGCAAAATGAAGAAATTCCTCCAACTTACAGGACATTTGTATTTCTTATAATACATTTAGCTACTTGTAAAATTTTGTTGGTCTAATACTTGAGCAAAATCTGGAAGAGTACTCAGAGGTATACACATGTTCTACAGATGTTTAAACTGTCAGTTAAAGATTAGAGAGTCAATCTTTAAGCAATCAGAAAACCAAAGTTTTATTAAGTAACAGTGTGGACAGAAAAGAGGTCATTTTAAGTATATTCTTCCTGATCTGATTGCGTGAAATTATTGCTCTAACATTTAAGTGGTGTTTTTGAGTCAAGTGCACTATACTTAAAAAAAAAATTGGGTTCTGTTATTTTAATTTAAAATTTCTGTTTTATAGACGAAGTACAACTTTGTAGAAAAATGTTATCCCCTTTCTTCCCAGCTATTCATGCTGTGAAGCAACCTGTTCCACTGTTTAAACCTGTGTTTGTTCTGTTTCCATTGTGCAGAAGGAAACAGTTTTGGCACCTTTAAAAAAAAATAATCAAAGATCTATCACCCACCTGCACTAAGGAAATCAAGAGGGATAGAAAAAAAAAAGCTACAGCGCTTCTAAAATTCGAGCAGGTTTACAGATCACCTGGGGATCCATGTAAAAATGGAGATTTTCCTGGGTCCTTCTGTCTTGAATGGAGCCCAGGACTGAGCATTTAGAACACCCCGTGAGTGACAACAACAGTATTAGTTCTTGGTGCTTACAGATGATATCGTTGAAGACTTAAAGAATAAAAGTCACCTGATGGCATTTAGTATTTACAAGGGAAGTGACATCAAACAAATGCAGTTATTTTTAGTCAACTGTAAATCTTTCAAGTCCCACCAACACAGGGAGCCTATTTCTCTATGCCTTGAGTCAGGCTGATCAGGGGACTAACTGGTCAAGAGATAGCAGCATCTGCTTGGTGATGCATCTGGAAAAGAGCGTAAATGCAGAGAGATCTCTCTTGCTGTCCTCGGAAGCCTGTAGTCCTACAGGAGTGTACCTGAGCTCACTTGCTGGAAAAAGGGACACTGTGGAAGAGAACAGAGTTACCCCATCTATGGCAATAAAAGGGAGCCCCACCTAACAACGTGCCATCCACAATCCTTGAGTGAAATCATTGAAGATCTTCCTGTCTCTGGTAAACACTTGTGTAAACAACAGAGCTGACCTCAGTGAACCAGCTCCCTTAAAAAATAACTTCAACTGTGCACAGAGATTAAAGCTAAACCAAATCACTATTGTTTTAGGGACCCCACATTGAGATGTTTTTGTTTGTTGTTGTTTAACGAAGCAGTAAGATCCTTGTGCTTATGATGCCTTTTCCTTTTTGAGTTCGGTCTCTATTTTCTGTTTTACTTGTAAATAATGGAAATTGATATAAATAATTATTGCAATGGCATTTGATCCTTTCTTAAATGCCATAATTAAGTTGCTTTTTTCCTCCTGTTTTACAACCTTGAAAACATGGACAACCTTGTTAAATAGTAGGGCAGTTTCTCCTTCATAGAAGGAGGAATCTCAAAACTTCTTTTCAGTAAGCTTTAGATGCATCACATTCTTGCCAACAGGATAAATATAGCACTTTCTTTTGAAGGACATGTCTAACCATTACCTTGTTTTATATTTGAGAAGGTGGCATAAGGTCTACCCGTAAATGGACAATCCCAGGCAGTGAAGGCACATCAGTGACAAACACTCTTGGGGAAGAATACACAAATCTGACAGATTCTTCATTGGCCAACACCATGGCTACATGCTTCTTTGTGCTGGTTTATTCAATTAGACATATCTTACCAGGTTGGTGACCCTTGACCACCTGGGTTTGCTCCTAAACCTATCTAGTGGAAGTATATCTATTCTTTCCCATTTTGCCCCATGAAAAATATTAATAAAAGCTCCACAGTTGTGCTTACATATAAGAGGACCCTTGCTATGAGCAATTTCATAATAATTAAACTTTCCCTCATTTAGCTTCCACTTCCTCCTGTTCTTTAAATTTGAGAATCATCTATTTAAAGAAAGGCTCTACCTCTTTTTTTTAGGGGGGTACATTCTGTAAACTGAATAAACCCTAATTTAATAGAAGGAAAGTTGGTTTTAAAGATAACTTTTGTCAAAACAGATAGTGTATAGATAAAAATGTTGCTTTTCTTATTGCTGTGATGAAACCACCTGACAAACAGGGCTGGAGAGATGACTCAGTGGTTTAGTGGTTATTGTTTTTTGTTTTTGTTTTTTTTTTTATTTATAGGAACTGGGTTTGGTTCCAAGTAACATCATCAGGTGGCTCATGGCTCACAGCTACATGTAAGTTCAGCTCTAGGGGATGTCATGCACCTTTATGGCCTCTAAGGGAACTCACGGACAAATGACATATACATATACTCATATGGCTACATACATATACACATAAATAAAAATAATTCTTAAAAATCCCACCTAGGGCTGGAGAGTTGGTTTAGTGGTTATGAGCACTTATTGTTGCAAAGGACCCAACATCTACATGGAGGTTCACCACCACCTAGGGCACAGGCACATATTGGGATACACAGATGTCCACACAGGCAAAGCATTCATATACATAAAATAGTAAAACATAAATCTAAAATGCATTTTTAAGAACACCCGATGAAAGCAGCTAAAGGAGAGGAGGCTTTATTTTGGGGTCACTGTTTAAGACCCCTGTCTTCCCATCTCTATACCACTAAGGGAATTGTAACTTCTGACGTGGACCAGTCTCATTTAACCTTTCTTGCTGGAGCTTTATTTATATTCTTAGCATTACAATCCACATGCACTGTGCAGGAAATCCCTCACCTGCATTTCCCTGTATGATATACATTCAGATCTTCAACTGCTCATTCTTAGTCCTCATAACCCCCATTGCCTTTCTTCAAGGTACTCATGTTCATTGAAATCGTCTTAAGGTCTGAGGGAAAATGTCACTTGAAAGACCTTCATTTCCAATGCAGAAAAATCACTCCTTCTGGCCTGCCTTGTCCAACTTCAATGTTAATTCATTCAGACCAATGTAAACAGATGGTGTAGCCTTCAACTTCCCCTTTCTCCTTCCAGTAGCCTTTTCTTGAACATCATCGGAATTACATTTCTTGCACCTACATTATAGATCTCGAATGTCAGATGGCAAGTCTGCTCAACCAAACTCTAAATCTACCATCCAGTCTTATGGCTCCTTGCTCTCTTCTCTGTATGTGCCTATAAGACTCACACTCAGTGCATCCCAGAAGAGCCCACAGTTTTCTCTACTTATTCTACTAACTGGAGTTAATCTTGTCCCCTCGTTGACCCACATAATCTATCCCTTACCCCTTTATCCCTTTCTCTCTGTATCTCTGTATCTCCACCTCTCTCTCTCTCTCTTTCTCTCTCTCTCTCTCTGTATGTGTGTGTGTGTGTATGTGTGTATCTGTCTGTCTGTGTGTATGCTTGTGTGTGTGTTATGTTTGTTTCTGAGTGTGAGTGTAGGTATACAAGTCAAATGTTTCTGTATAAGTGAGGGACAACTTCTAGATGTTGGGCCTTGTTGTCTTTCCACATTGCCTATGACAGGTTATCTTAGCTGAAGTTGAGTATGCCAGGCTAACTAGCCTATGAACTTCTGAAAATTCTCCTGTATCTGCCTCCCATCTTCCCATAGGGACACGTTGAGATTATAGATGGTTGTAATACAATGGCTGACTTTTAAATGGGTTCTTGTGCTCCAAACTCAGATCATTTGGAATGCATGTCAAGCACATTTTTTTTTAACCTACAAACTCATATTCTCAGACCCTCTTTTTTTCTTTTAGTTTCTCTGCTTGGCCTTGTTCAACTAGCTAGAGAGATCTCTCCAAGCACAGCCATAGTTTATATCTCTGACATTATATGAACCACACAGTTTCATTTGCACAGCTCCTCGAAGGTTCAGGGAGCACTGAAGGCAGGGGCCACATTTAACTTACCACATATTGTCAGCTGGCCCTCTACTTAACCTAAAACAGACTAACAAGAACAAATAATGACAGCAAAAATATTTTGATAAATAATTAAAAGGCATTCCCTGTAAAAAATTTAGAAGTAGTTCCTGACAATGGGGGTCAGTTTGAAGGAAGATATAAATGAATCTGTATGTGCTGGAATTCCACGTAGGGCTTATGGAATGGATGAGAGCAGGGAATTTCATACAAAGATCTGTGAAAGGAATCCATGCAGATAGCATAAACCAGTGTGAATCCATCTGGAAAATGCTGGACCTTCCTGGGTTAATATTTTTGCCTATTAGTTTTACATTTAGTTATGTGTGTTTGTGTGTGTGTGTTTGTGTGTGTGTGTGTGTGTTTGTGTGTGTAACAGAGAGAAAGAGAGAGGGGGAGAGGGAGAGAGAGAGAAAGGCAGATTACCTGCTCAGATACCATGGCAGTTCCCTCAGCATATTTATATTTTAAATATTACTGGATTAATGCATTATTAATACTTAACACATTGTTGGTCAGCAACATGTTTATAAAAATAACTTGGCTGTCTTGTTAATAAAAGACAGGATAATCGTAAGGGAAACCCAACCTTCTTTCTGCAGTGAGACTTCCTTTGCTTGGGTTAAATGAAAAACTGAGTGTCAAGTTGGATAGTTCCCAGCAGTCAAGAACACTCAGGCAGAGTGTTTGGTCACTGCCCAGCTTCAAGAAAAAGGGACAAAGGTGTGATTTAATGTGTGGTATGCAGGGGTTTCCCAACAAGCACAGGAAGAGCTATGGAGGGTGAAACATACACAACCTTCTGGTAGGATAATTTGGAGTATACACTGAAAATCTTTCCAAAGGCCCTCATCCTTTGTACACCAATTCTCTTTCTAGAGTAAAAGTGTGAATTCATGTTTCCAAGGGTGTGGAAAGAATATATATATATATATATATATATATATATATATATATATATATATGACTAGATTTATCAAGATATTTCATGAGGCCTTACAAACAGTAACAACCTAAGCACTGAACAAGAGGAGACAAATCCGAAGTCAATGTATCCCCCAATGCCATAGTTCATCTCTGAGTTGTTGATTTTAATTGCTTCTATTGTCATTATCAATTATGTTTCTTTTAGTTTGCATTTTCTATAAACATCTCTATTAGGGATATACATGAGGCGCAGTAACTTCGGATGATGCTAAGAAAATGACCAATATTAGCAAACTTTAGTAACGTCATACATTTTTCTAGAAAGACAGCTCTCAAGTTCCTCTGCCCATCCTTCCCTTATGCACTCCCGTTGACCTGTTCCTTTCATGATTAGAGGGCTGAGGAGACAAGATAGAGTGCTGCCTCTTAGATCAGTATCCACCCAAAGTCTTATGTCAGGTGTCAGAACACCATCGTGGCTTAAAGATGAAAGGTAAGGATAAGACCAGAGGAAAGCCCTCAGAATGCTGTGTCTTCCCTAAACTGATTATAAACCAAGCCTTGCCAGGAAGCCTTCTCCCTGCTGGAACCTCTAATAGACATAGACCCAGTACTTTGTGGTCTTAAAACCCAGTAAGAGAGACAAAATGCAGTTTAGTCAGTTTGTCCTTTTTGACTAAATTCTATCACCAAGGCTGAGAGACAACTTAATATTACTGTCCTTTCCATTCCTCAGCTACAAAAATAAGAAGGCCTGGGATTCCATTTCTGGTTAGAACTGGACAGTTCTCTCATATAATGCTTCTCAAAAAATTTTGTTTCATTGGCTTTTACTTTAGTTTGTTTTTTTTATTCCTCCTCTCCCCGCCTTTCCTTCTCCTTCTTGTACTCCTTCACCTTTTCCTCTTCTTCCTCCTCCTCCTTCTCCTCCTCCTTCTCCTCCTCCTCCTCCTCCTCCTTCTCCTCCTCCGTTTTGCATGACAGGGTTTTATGTATCGCATCTCTCATGTGGCCCTGAATTGGAGACATTGCCATGGGTGACCTTGAAATCCAAATTTTTCCACCGTTACCACTACAGATTGGTACCACCACATCTAGTTTATGTGATATGTGAGACAGAACTTGGGTCTACATTCACACCCAGCAAGCAATCTACCCATGGATATACATCCTCAGGTCTGCTTCTTATTTAATAAATTTAATTGAATTAATTCTAATTCAATTTAATTGAATTAATTAAGAAATTAATAAATTGAATATCTAGGTTTTTTGGGTAAGTGGAGGGATTGAGAAAAGTCCCAAGACTCTGCATTTCTAACAAGATCTGAGGTTGCTTGCTCCAGCTGATTGTGTTGAGTCACAAAGTTTTAACATGCACAATCTTACTAAACTTTCGTAAGTATCCTTTCAGGTAGTCATACTTTGACGTATTTAACAGATAGTGGGGATGGCATGTGTGGAGTCACACTGAGAAGAAAAAATAATTCGGTCCTATAATCACAGCACTAGAAAGATATAACAGGTCATAAGTTTTAGGCCATCCTGGGCTTTAGAAGGAGTTAAAGTTCAACATAACTACGTGTGGAAACCTTGTCTCAAAAAAAGAAAATGAAAAACATAAACAAACACACACACACACACACAAAAAACTAGAATAGCAGAGCAGGAATCCTAATTTAGCCACTTCTTAGTCTTGATTTCAAGATGTTTAACCAGTCCTCGCAGTTCTAAAAGTCATGATAGAAGTGATTGCCACACTCATATAGAATGAATATGACCAAAAATGAGTAAAAGTAAACGATAGAGTGGATAAAAACGAGGGGCCATTTCATATGGGATAGGGTAGAATTGAGGTCAGTTAAGTGATCCTAGCTGTTTGACCTTCATGTTGAAGGTCAGAATACAAGTCACCCCAAGACAGACAAAGCATAAAATAAAAGGCTCTCCCAACAGGCCAAGACCAAGTGCACAAAATCAGCACAGAAAGGACCCATAAATAGGCCCAAGAGAAAAGGACATTCATATTTACTTAGTTTACCACCATTATTCAGTTCATTCATTGAGCATGACAAGAACTTTCTTATTATTACTTACATTGCTGCCTTCTTTCAAGAGAGACATGCAGCTTGATCAGAAGGGAACTGCCCCTATTTAATTTGTTTCTACTAACTAGGCCTCCTGAGTGAAGTCTGAGGGTCCTCACCCCTGGGCTCCACAGGCATCTGTGGTGGCACTCCACATAAAGTGCCATCTGTGTGGTGCGTGCCCAGAGGAACAAAGAGGTTAATTCTCTTCTTTTGCAACTGTGACTCCCATCCTCCCCCAGTTCCTCTAAGTGTTTCCTTTTAAAGAAAAGCCATGGTTCACTGCTACTGAAAATTAAAGACAACAGCATAAAGATCAAGGTCCAGGCTGGTACCAGCAATGACAGAACATTAAAATCGTTACTTAAATTTCTCTTTCCTTGAAAACTGACAAAGACTATTGAAGGAAAGGCAACTATAATACAGGTTGATTTCGTAAACTGTGTGTGTGTGTGTGTGTGTTTTTACCAAAACTGGTATATGGAGAGGCCAAGGGTTGATATTGAGATATCATTCTCCATCACTTCTGTTTTCTACCTTATTCTTTGAAACAGGGTTTCTCATTGAACTCGCTGTTTAACCTAGACTGCCAGGGCAGAAAGCCTTCTGGATTCTTGTATCTTTAGTGTCAGTGATAGGATAATAGTACAGGCGACCACATCTTACATGGGTCATTACACAGGTGCTGGGGATCTGAATTCAGGTCTTCAAGCTTGCCTACATCTCCAAGCACTTTACCCACTTTCCAACCCAATTTCAGAATCTTTCTAGTTGTATCTCTTCATTCATTGATTCTTTTGGCTGAAATGAACAAATTGGAGGTGACCTTCAGTTTTGATGAAGTGACTGGAAATAATGGTTATATGACTTCCTCCCTCTCATGTCACAGGGAGTACCAGAAAACAGGAGAGGTTGGTTTTTTCCTTTTTTCTTCTTTCTTTCTTTCTTTCTTTCTTTCTTTCTTTCTTTCTTTCTTTCCTTCTTTTTTTCTTTCCTTTTTTGGTAAAGTTTACTTTATAAGGTCGAAGAGAAAAGGAATAACCAATTAACTCATCCTTCTTTTACAGACTACACTTCTAGCTTCTTTAACTAAACCGGGTTGCCTTCTTTCTACCTCACTTCAGTTACAGATTTGCTTTGGCAAACAGATTCTTACTCTGTACACCCTGGTCTTCCTTCTGAGTTGTCGAAATTATGTTTTCAATACTTATCTTTTCTGACACCAGACTATGGGGCCAGGGCTCCACTCCTAACTTTATGTTAGCTTGCTGTTTTCTGGTTTCCTCTTGAGGAATATCCAGCTTCTAGAATTGAGGGCATATTACCTTGATAAGATAGACTCAATGTCCTACCCTACACAAACATGCTGACTATCAACAGGGTTCTCAAGACATACAGAACAATGCTTTTCAGCTATCCAACAATGAAAAAGACATGAGGTAACATAAACCTGTGATTACCCCCCAAGAAAACTTGGTAAAGAACATGGTGGCCACTTTACTGTTTGATAAATGAAGCTTTCTCTCAAAACAAGCAAAAATAAAAGACAAGAAAATAATGGAAGGCAAGCATATTTCTCCCCCATTTTAATATCTTGGGCCCTTAGGAATATGGAATGGAAATTTGTGAAAAAAAATCCATATCAGCTTGCTGTGGTGACTCAAAAGTTGTCGTTTCTCAACTCAACTTTGCTGAAACACTTGATTCATGTTGTTCTTATTTAACCTAATTTGCATTGATTTAATCAGTGCTGGTATGCTTTAAATACATAATAAATTGGAATTCTGCAACTCAGAAGACTTAGAATAGCTAAATTTCAATAAAGCTCATTTCAATCTGTTAATGTATACAGCTCTGCCAAGGGATTTAAGAGGATAGAAAAGATGCAACTTGCCACATTAGAGGTGAGAAGGGCTTAAAGATATCATGCAGACAAAATGATGTGCAGGATAACAACATGGATATATATATATATATATATATATATATATATATATATATATATATATGTCATAATTACAGCCTAGGAGCATCTTCTATACGTTGAGTGGCATACTTAGAAGAAAACTCACATATAAATGCAGTACGTTTAATTTTATTCTTTTTCTTTTTTGCCAACACTCAACTCTTCTCTGCCTCTCTGTACCAGCTCTACAAATCAAGTGACATCCAAAGTAGGACCTCTTCTTGCCCATTTGGCAGCCTCTCTCATCCTTCTGCCAAGCTGCATGCATTATAAAGATTTTCTTCCTAGCAGCCATGGGGATTGGGTGCCTTATGCTCAAAGTACTTGCTGAATGGCTGGCCACTGTTTACCCCTGCCTAAGCCTGCCCAGCCTTGCTCCTCCAACCCTTTAGAGTTTATGGCTCAATCAGTCGGCATGCTGTCAGGAATAATTGTTTTGGCAAGGGCTAAAACCACTTGATGATGAAATTGTTTCTCTGTCTGTTAAAGTGTTCTGCAGCAACGCAGAAGTGCCAAGTGCCCAGTCCAGAGTTAGGTTGGAGGCAGGGTGAGGACAGCTGACCATCCAGACTGGCAAAGAAAGAACACAGCTCTGAGGAGGACCAACAAAGTTCTATCTGTGACAGTAAGGTGTATGACCTTGAATAATCCCCAGATGTCTCTGGCCTCAGTTTTGTCATGTGCAAAATGGAGAATGATTTTCTCATGTCTCCTGTAGCTCCTAAGACAGCATGTGATGTCTAGGGCATTTCAGATTTGTGTACTTTTCAATTACATGATGCATCTTGGAGATGAATGACCAGGGCAGAGCTCAGAGGAATACAGAATGGGATGATTCATATGACTTTTCCTGAAAAGTGCCACCTGTCTTTGGTGACCTTAATTCTACCAATTTGTCTTTTCAACTTTGTTGTTAAGGGCCAGTCTAGTGGCTTGACCAATCTACTCAACCCATGAGATCTCCCAGTTCAGCATCCTTTCCCGCAACATAGTAGTGACAGATGCGCCCACTTACTTGGAGTTTATTAGAAGCAGAAATGATGTGAATGTGAGGAGACTAGTCCACTTCAACCCTTCACTCCTCCTGACACTGGCTCACTTAGCCATCTTTGAAGATTTTTGACCTCCTTTTCTTTTTTATAACAGATGGCCAATAAGTCTATGGGAACAGGGTAGATCTGTTATGATTGTGACTGGAGGGGTGCATGTATTCATTATATAGACTACTGTCTATAAAGGATTGAAAGTAGAAAATCCGGCAGGGGCTTTTCCTGGTATTTAAAAGAAAAGTAGCATTCTTCTGTACTGTAGCAAAAACTGAATTAGGGATGAGTGGATGAGAAAAGGGCTTCCTTTTCCTTTAAAAATACCTCTTCTCTACACATCTTCTAGTATATTCTCCAGGGCTTAGATGTAATTACCATGAACAGCACATGTCAGTGTTAGGCTCGCCCATGTCATACAACAGCATCTTTATCCTTGAAGGCAGTGTGCTCCATGTAGGGTGTAGACTGGGTGAGCCCCAGTAGGATATTCATCAGTCTCTGTGTACATAGACTGAAATCGCCATACTGCAACCCTCTCATCAGGACCCAGATGGCTTTTCCCACACAGTGGCCTTGGGAAGCATTCCCCCAGCAAACCCTGAAAATGGCCCAGCTCCATGTAGAAAGGTAGTTAGTGTTACTGTTAGCAAAGGAGAGGAGAGGAGAGGAGAGGAGAGGAGAGGAGAGGAGAGGAGAGGAGAGGAGAGGAGAGGAGAGGAGAGGAGAGGAGAGGAGAGGAGAGGAGAGGAGACTGAGACTGAGATTGTCAGAACCAAACTCCAAATCTCTGCCTTCCTGTGTCTCCTCTCAAGTTGCTTTTGGAAAGCAAAGAAACAAATGTTGATTGCTCTACACAGTCCTACGTATCTGTTACACGTAGGCAGTTTAACAGAGGGGGATATATCCCCAAAGAAAGGTTGGCGGTGCGGGGAGGGGGGCGAATATGTTAGTCCCTCATTTAGCTATATCTTGTCATTGATGATGTTTTTACCCCACCCCCTCTTCTTTTTTTTTCCACCCGCAAATATATACAAAAAAAAAAAAAAAGCTGAGGGTGTTTTTCATTTCATCAAAGAACATATATTACTTTAGCGGCTTGGTTTTTAAAAAAAATGTTGGTTTTCTGCCCACCCCTTTTCAATCTGCCGGTGTTGGAGGTGCTCGGAGAAGACGCACAATCGCGAGCAGCTTACGACACTCAGTGAGCAGTCGGTGCCGGTGCAGGCTCGCGCACACTCCTCGGAGGAGGGAAGGAGCCGGGGCGCTGCTCTGCGCTCCGCAAAGCATGAGCCGGCCAGGTTTCCGCAGCTGCCCGGGACACGAATGGCAGGCGTTCTCCAACCAGGACTCCAAGGTGGCTGCGATTCGCGGTGGTCATTGCCGATGACATTCTCCAGACTGTCAAATCCTGGGGAGTCTCGAGCCCCGAGTTTGGAGTTGATTTTTTCCCTCAACCCCCCAACCACGTCACAGTCTCAACTGCAGAGGAAAAAAAAAGGGGGACCGAGGCAGGAAGGCGAGAAACCCGGGCTCCCGGCACGTAGTTGGGAAACTTGCGGGTCCTAGAAGTCGCCTCCCAGCTCCGCCGACCGCCCCTGCAGCCCCGGAGCGCAGCAGCAAAGTGAGACATTGTGCGTCTGCCAGATCCTCGGGCCGCGGAGCAGGGCTGCCTCGGGAAACACAGAGGGGTCTTCTCTCGCCCTGCATATAATTAGCTTGCACACAAAGGGAGCAGCTGAATGGAGGTTGTCACTCGCTGGAAAAGGGTGGGTAAGACACTTTTTTAATTAAATTCTTTCCAGAAGAAAAAAATTTTTTCCTCCCTTTGCTGCCGCATCTAACATGGACTGCATTACCCCGGCTTTGATCTTTCCCTGGTTGTGAACTTTGTATGCCGCCCGGCTTTCTGCATGCTTATAAGGTGAACGTGTGGCTCTTGGGAGGGGGGGTTCCTTCTGCATTTTTCTATATTGATTTGATTTTTTTTGTCCCTTTCTTCCCCCTCCCCCTCCCTCTCCTCTCCCTCGGAATAAAATATGATATAGATTTCTGACCCAGCGCTTCCAATGGACATTCTCCAGTCTCTCTGGAAAGATTCTCGCTAATGGATTTCCTGCTACTCGGCCTCTGTCTACACTGGCTGCTGAGGAGGCCCTCGGGGGTGGTCTTGTGTCTGCTGGGGGCCTGCTTTCAGATGCTGCCCGCCGCCCCCAGCGGATGCCCGGGGCAGTGTCGGTGCGAGGGGCGTCTGCTGTACTGCGAGGCGCTCAACCTGACCGAGGCGCCCCACAACCTGTCCGGCCTGCTGGGCTTGTCTTTGCGCTACAACAGCCTCTCGGAGCTGCGCGCCGGCCAGTTCACAGGGTTAATGCAGCTCACGTGGCTGTATTTGGATCACAATCACATCTGCTCGGTGCAGGGGGACGCCTTTCAGAAACTGCGCCGAGTTAAGGAACTCACGCTGAGTTCCAACCAGATCACCGAACTGGCCAATACCACCTTTCGGCCCATGCCCAACCTGCGCAGCGTGGACCTGTCCTATAACAAGCTGCAGGCGCTAGCTCCGGATCTCTTCCACGGGCTGCGGAAGCTCACCACCCTGCACATGCGGGCCAATGCCATCCAGTTCGTGCCGGTGCGCATCTTTCAGGACTGCCGCAGCCTCAAGTTTCTCGACATTGGATATAATCAGCTCAAGAGTCTGGCGCGCAACTCTTTTGCCGGCTTGTTCAAGCTCACAGAGCTACACCTGGAGCATAACGACTTGATCAAGGTGAACTTTGCCCATTTCCCGCGCCTCATCTCCCTGCACTCGCTCTGCCTGAGGCGGAATAAGGTTGCCATTGTGGTCAGCTCTCTCGACTGGGTTTGGAATTTGGAGAAAATGGACTTGTCTGGGAACGAGATCGAATATATGGAGCCCCATGTGTTCGAGACCGTGCCGTACCTGCAGTCCCTGCAACTGGACTCCAACCGCCTCACTTACATTGAGCCCCGTATCCTCAACTCCTGGAAGTCCCTTACAAGCATCACTCTGGCCGGGAACCTGTGGGACTGCGGGCGCAACGTATGTGCCCTAGCTTCCTGGCTCAGCAACTTCCAGGGACGTTACGATGCTAACTTGCAGTGCGCCAGCCCGGAGTACGCACAGGGCGAGGACGTCTTGGATGCAGTGTATGCTTTCCACCTGTGTGAGGATGGGGCCGAGCCCACCAGCGGCCACCTCCTGTCGGCGGCCGTCACTAACCGCAGTGACCTAGCGCCCCCTGAGAGCTCAGCCACGACTCTGGTGGACGGTGGGGAGGGGCTGCACGATGGCACGCTTGAGCCCATCACGGTGGCTCTCCCCGGAGGTGAGCACGCAGAGAACGCTGTGCAAATACACAAGGTGGTCACGGGCACGATGGCCCTCATCTTCTCCTTCCTCATCGTGGTCCTCGTACTCTACGTATCCTGGAAGTGTTTCCCAGCCAGCCTCAGGCAGCTCAGACAGTGCTTTGTCACGCAGCGCAGGAAGCAGAAGCAGAAACAGACCATGCATCAGATGGCTGCTATGTCTGCCCAGGAATATTATGTTGATTACAAACCTAATCACATCGAGGGGGCCCTGGTTATCATCAACGAGTATGGCTCGTGTACCTGTCACCAGCAACCTGCGAGGGAATGCGAGGTGTGATTGTCCCAGAGGCTCCCAACCCATGCACTACCAAATATGCCTGGGCAGCCGGGCGGGCCAGCGGGCACCAGGACTGGTCTCCTCTGCGCTCTGATTTGTTGACTGAAACTGTAAGGGGATCTCTCCCAGAGACTTGACATTTTAGCTTTATGTGTCTTAAAAACAAACAAACAAAAATCCCGAAATAAAACACAACAAAAACCCCACCCCATAATCTTCAGGACAGTCTGTCTTAAATTTCATATGAGAACTTCTTCCTCCCTTTGAAGATCTGTCCATATTCAGGAATCTGAGAGTGTTAAAAAAAGGTACCAATCATTGATTTTTTTTTTTTTTTGTAAACTAAAACGTTTAAAATAAAATAGCATTTACAGTTTCTACAGACTGGTGGAACCTAAATGAACTGCTACCTGTCTTACTGTAGAAGTGGGGTTGAAGGTGGTTTTTTTTGTTTGTTTGTTTGTTTTTTTGTTTTTAATGTATGTGGGAGTTGGAATGAGGGCTCGTGGCAGGTGGGGAAAAAGTCCTGGTATCATGGAGTAAAATCAGCAGGTTCTATTTGAAATGATGAGAAGGGCAAATGAAGACAGCTTATCCACGTAATTGCATCTTCATGAGTAAGGTACAAGTCACTAAGACCCTTTATAGTGTACAGGGGGGAAGACTGGGCATCCCTTCTTGGCCTCTAAGTCAAGAGATCAGAGGTCTTGGCAAGATCGCTGCAAATGGCTTTTTAAAGGCAATGCTTGACAGTTTGAAAGGGTTTTCCCTCTTTCAAATCAGCTCAAGATTTCCCCATCATATTCCACTTGATATTTGATCTTATTTCTCCCATGTCCTTTACTCAGAATTAGTAACGTTTATCATCCCCTCCCAAGTTAATGAGAGAACCTCTCAGCCCCTGAAAAGGGGTGGGGAGGGAAAGAGAGGGAGAAGGAGAGGGAGAGGAAGAGGGAGGGAGAGAGGAAGAGGGAGGGAGAGAGGGAGGGAGGGAGAGAGGGAATGAGAGAGAGAGAGGGAGAAAGAGAGAGAGGGAGGGAGGAAGGGAGGGAGGGAGGGAAGGAGAGAGAGGGAGAAAGAGAGAGGGAGGGAGGGAGGGAAGGAGAGAGAGAGGGAGAGAGAGAGAGAGAGAGAGAGAGAGAGAGAGAGAGAGAGAGAGAATATCTCAGTGTTCAATACTGAGACAGGCTCCTCCTGGAGCTAAGGCTTCAGCCAGCTTCAGTTTAGGAGTTACTGTGAGGAGAGAGAGAGGAAACCCTGACTCAGGAATCCCCCTTGGGTAATGACTTGTGGTGAGAATATTCCAGTCCTGACTTGGTACAGCAGCCTTGGGAGTGAGGTGGGAGACATCCCTCTTTATCCCTGTGCTTGCATAACACAAATATGGGAAGAATTTGTTAACCCAGAACAGAAAAGCTGCCTCCTCTCAGATGATTCTTTCATGTGGTGTGTGCTTTTTCTGTTTTTCCACTATTATTATTGTTATTATTATTATTATTATTATTATTATTATTATTTAATGTTTTGATGACTGATAGCCCCTTCCCAGCCCCTCAAAGGCTTTTGGGGCCCCTTCATTGACCTAGTATTCTTTTTATTGAACTACAGAGTGAGGAGATATGGGTAGTAGCCCTTGGGTGGGTTCTGAGATGGGCAAGAGGGCAGGAGTGTATTGATGGATATTTTTTTCTTTAGACAGCTAACAATGTAATCAGATGTATGATTGAAACACACCATCATAGATAGTAAATGACAGCTGGAGCACCATTCCCCACAGTACTCTTACTAATACTAAAGCACTACGTTTTTCTTTCTTTCTTTTTTTATCCCTTGCCTTCCTTTCAAGAGATAAGTACACATAGCAGTAATCAAGATTTGGGGTGGAGAGCGTTAAATACACAACCCCATCCCTCACAATGCAAATGGCCCTAACTACTAACCTAAAGAGAAAATCTCCCACTTTTTCAAATGCACAATAACATTAGCAGAAGGTTTACTTAAGCTAAGAATTGGTGATAGATTCTTCTACCACTGAAGAAATCAATATGCTTAAAAATATGGCTTACAGAGGCTCTTGGAAAGGAAATACTTTGCAAATATCTTTAACATGTAAGCCTTAGGCAAGAGCTACACACACACACACACACACACACACACACACACACACACACACCGACTCACACCTGACCAAAAAACTTCACCTCTGTTTGCTTTATAATAACAGGATTTTATGGTACATACCATGTTCTTAACACTTGTTCAGATTGTGGATATTGTAAGAAAGTTGGTTTTTTGATAACTTTGCGGATGGGGTTTGGGGTTTAGTTTAAGCATGATGGTGCTGGATTGCCTTTGCAAACAGATGAACACTGAGAGGGTAGGAGTAGGGATGTGGCTGATATCCCTGATACCAGCAATTGAACCTTACTAAGAGCACTTTCTCTGGAAGAACCACGGCATTATTTTAGTTTTCTTTCTTTCCTTTTTGTTCTTTATTTCTGTTCCTTTCTTCCTTTCTTCCTTCCTTCCTTTCCTTTCTTTCTTTCTTTCTTTCTTTCTTTCTTTCTTTCTTTCTTTCTTTCTTTCTTTCTTTCTTTCTAAATTACAGCACTGTGGTCACTGAAGTAGGGTTCCTGTTAACTTCACCTCTTCACAGGGAGACCACAGGAATTTAGTGCCACATGCTGTTCTATCTTAGTGCTCGACAGTGTTGGTGTGCTTATATGAATTTTGCTCCAAGAAGCAAACCTTTGGGGCAGACATTACAACTACAGCGTCCTTCTGTCCTCCACATATTGACACTGGAATCAATAGTTTAGCTGCATCCTAAAATATACCCCAATTCTTTTTCTTTTCCAACATAGCTAGGAAAGAGGGAATAGTCATGTTTTGTTCTCTGCTGCTCTACCATTCCCAAGAGAGAACATCGTGTATTTAAGATATCTTAAGACCTTGTAAATCAAATGAAAAATCTTCGAAAAGAGAAATCAGACATTAGTAATTTTCAGAGCAAATGATGTGTGACCAGCTCTGTTTTACTGTTTGTATTCATAGGCAAGCAAGAGTCTTCCACACACACAGGGATTTCACTCACATGGATACCTGATTCAGTGCTTCTGGCTTTCAGGAAGGGCAAAGGGAGAGAGAAGCTAAATATAAGACAGAATGCTAGTTTTAACTAAGGTTTTGTGATACTTGCAATCTTTTATTCTTCAAATTAATTAATCTCTAAGCTTCAGGGATCTTGCTGTGACCCCTCTAAGCAATCTGCTACACATTTGAAAGAGAATTTAATTTTTAAAGGTGTAGTACTTTTTTTCATCCCTATTTGTTCTTCCCTTGCAAGATGCTAATTTCATCTTGTGCTCGCTCTAAAGAGTTCATGGCTACATCGTGGGCATCGTGATGGATTAACCCTGCCTTTCAGTATTTTCCAAGTACTGATTAAGGTTCAGCAATGGTATTGAGGCTTTTTAAAAAATATATATATTTATAGAGAAAAAAAAAAGTGTTTTCAAATGACAAATGGCACTTTCTCATACTGCTCTTAGCCCCAGTAGAACTTCAGGTTGTGCCAGAAAGTGGGTTCAGGGAAACTCATCTTAGACTGTTACACAGAGGACAGGCGGCTCCTGACTCTCAGACTTCAGTCGGCCTGGTGGGACCACATGCTCCACAAAAGACCACACACTCCTTACACTATAAAGTTTCTATCACAAAGAAAACATGATTGACATGAAAGGTTGAACAGATATGCTGGTCTAAAGTATCCTCCCAGGCTTCACACAGCACTCTACCTTTGCTCTTTGCTCTTAGAGAGGCAGACATTTGGTGTGATTTAGCAGCAGCCACACATTGAGGAGGATGTGTCAGTAATTAGAGTGGCAAACACCATTTGTTATTCCTCCCCAGTTTCCCAAGCAAGTGCACATAGATCATTGGCGGGCTTTGGAGCCACCTGTGTTTCTGATTGGAATTAATCAACTTGTCAGCAAGTCCGATGCCATTCTCTCTGGCATGGCCAAGTGACGCTGCTGGACACCCCTGGATCATAGAATCTGGTGAAATAAAACTCATCAGGTGTTTCCTCTCTGAGAAAATGATGACAATTTTATATATCTTTTGAAAAATGAGTATCAGGGTGCTCTCTTGTAGTGAAGACAAGAACATATTGGAATTGTGCTTATGTTAATTGAGTTGAAATGGCTATTAATGGATTGTCAAACTTTATGAATTTAGCTAGGATATGACTATTAAACATAATCTAAAAATATATTGGAAAAGATTGAGGGATACACACATCTGTCTATATGTATGTATACACACATGTACATATGTAGTCATTTATACAAGACAACATAAACCTACACACAGGACTATATCACACAATTAACGTGTACCACTAATTATTCTATGATCAAGTTGTGATTTGAGGGAAATGTGATAAAATCAGCCATAAATAAAATATGAAGACTGATGTGGTTGATGTAGTTTCAAGTATTGTACCTGAGTTGGTTGAGGTTTTGCAGCCTGGAGAGCCTCTGGGCTCCTCACACCACACAGAGTACACTCCTGCTGTCTAGTGGTTAGAGCTAGAAATGGCATTGCATTCTTTTGAAAACATCTTCTACTTCAGGATTAGGGAGTATACTTACTTTTAAATTATTTTAAATGCTTCTGTCTGCATTTTTCCTGTGAAATTCATTAGACAAAACCCTAACTTCCGACTGGAAATCATAGCCATCTTCTCAATGGAAACAATTCCTAAACATCTTATTTTGTGTGTGTGTGTGTGTGTGTGTGTGTGTGTGTGTGTGAAGTTCCTGGCAGATAAATACTTAATGATTAAAACACAGAAGCAAAAGAGATGAAAAGAAAAGGACTTGCTGAGCATTTTCTTGGCATGGGTACCTTTCTTTTTCAGGTTTTTAATATGCAACGTGTAGGCAACTATATCTGTTCAAGAGGAACCCGAGGCTTACAGAAATTAAGGATCTTGTACAAAGTACAAAGGGTCCAAGACACTGAGGGAATGCTGGAGTCCACTCTGTTGGCTTTTTAAAGTACACAGATTATTTTTTCTTTGGACAGTTGTTTTCTCCACTCACACCTACCAAAGAGCCTAGTCTGTACAGAGAGTCTGTTTGCCAATATATCCTGCTAAGCACATTCTTATTGAATGTCATGGGTAGGGTGATCAAATACAGAAACTTTGGCTATGGTCTTTTATGTCTGCTCATCAGTAGATGAGTCCTGTGAAACCCTGTCACCAGAGGAGACATTCAAATGATGCCCAAAGAACAGCAATTACCCAAGCCATTCTCTTACCAGAAGGCAGAACTTAGAGAAAATAAGGCCTAGGCTTCCATCTGTTATTGCTAGGGAGGCCCTCACATTTCTTACTTGGTGATCACATGATTATGTGTCTATGCTAGCTATAGGTTCTCAAGCAGAAATAAATTTGCATTTTACACACACACACACACACACACACACACACACACACACACACTCACCAGGGAATTTACTTAGTAATGTATATAGATAGTTTTTATTTTTATTTCCGTACTTGGCTAGGTGCTATGAGCATCTGCAGAATAGAAGTCACAGATACAGCTAAGCATCTTACAATGAACACGGTATCTTTAACAAGAAAGAGCTATTTGACCACAAATATCAAGAATGCCAGAAGGGAGACACTTGGCTCCATGGTAGGAAGGAATGCTGTAACTAAACCTGTACAAAAGTTGCTTGCTCAGAATGGTCTTTCTAAGCTTTTATTTTATCTGCAAGGGTTGATTTCCCTTTAAGACTTCTTTCTCTCTGTCTTTTTTAACCAGGGAGTTGCAAGTCTAAATTAAAAACCCTCAGGTTGTTTGTTAATCAGCAAAAGACATGTAGTTAGCACATCCTTCCCCAAGAACATATGGCAAACCTTAAATTAACTAAGGCAAAACTAGTCAGAACCCTCAACTGACCCACTTTTTCCTTTAGCAAGACCTCATTTAAAAAAACATGGGTGGGGGATCAAGTTAACGGTGACAGACTTGATTAATGCAACAAAAACCGAGAAACTTTGGTATTCCTTCCAGTCTGGTCCTGGGGTCTGACACATCCAGTCACCCTGTCTCTACTTTCTCCAGCCCCACCCAAGACTGCAATGCCTCTGAGGTAAGCATGAGCATCAATTACGAAAAGAAAAATCAATGTGTGTATTCAGGTGAGTGGGATGGGCATATGAGTGAAAGGTGTTATCTCAGAGTTTAGGAAAAGGCTGCCCAGAGCTGCACACATTACTCACAAAAGTATTTGGAAAGAGGAAGACAGGCATAAGGCTGGTGTTTATAGGGATGGCATTGTGAGGGAAACAGAGAACTCAATTTAAAGCAAATACATAAGTCAGACTGGTTCGAGCTAACCAGAACACATTTGCAGGGCAGGTCAAGATGTTAAAAAAAAAAAAAAAAAAAAAAAAAATGCCCAAATACCAAAACCCAAAAATGCAGAACCTAGAAGTCAGGAGTTTTGGTCTTTAAACCTGGTGCTATTATTCTTCATTTTCTAGGGAAGATTTTGGCTAAGCATACCTCAGTAGGTCTCACTCACTCCATATTTTTGAAGGATTTATCTAGTATTCCCCGAGGACACTTTCCATTCTGTACTTCGATTTTACCATTTCTCCCATCAATAAAATATGAAACAAAAGTAGTTTTCGAGTTAGTGTCATTTAACCAGAAAATTAAAACCTCCCTGCATTCTCACTCCCCAGACATTCTGATTCATCAGGCTTGCCTGCATATGAACGAGAAAGTATAGATGAGAAACTGACTGAGAGATACAGGCTTCAGAGAGGTAGATGGAAATCTGGGGAAAGATGAAGAAGTTCAGGTGTATGTGGTATGTGTGAATATAGATTTATAAAATATGCAGAAAGACTAAGTCTAAAGAGGATACCCAACAACCTGTGTATTGAGTCCTGAGATGCAGGACTGAGACATATGCCCAATTAAAACAACAGAATGCTAAGGAATACTACAAGGTTGAGAAGTAAGAAAGAAAATATTTTTCAGGATTTCTAAAATAATTCAATATAATTGACTAGCATTGGGGTTAGCCTTCTATTAAAATAATGTAGGGGATGGAGCAGAAGGAGAAGAGGAGAGACATGAAGAAAGACAAGGCATTGGAGAAAGATACAAGGAACGGAAAGAAGACAAAGGTCTTGAGATTTGTGATTTACATGTTAAAGCTATCACCAGTGACAGCTGAGCTAGACTGACTCCTCAGTCCTATTTAGCTGTATCCCTTCTGATCTACAGAGCTGGCCCTTTTGCTTCCTCTCAATGGGATGCTGAGAAGCCATTTTCTTTCAGATAAGGTGTACTTCTCAACCTGTGTGTTTGGAATCACTGGGGACCTTTGATGAATATTGATGACTGAGTCTCACCCTAAAGTATTCTTACTTCACAGATCCGAGGGATGGGGAGGTTTTAGAAATATTCCCAGATGATTGGTTGTATAGCTCAGCCCAGGTTAAGAATCATTGACTTAGAAGGTCTTTTGATCATATCCTGTTCGTTCAGCAAGATAATAGCTATATAACTTGGACAACATTTTTTTTTTCAGAAGATAAGATGATCCAGTAGCTGGTCTGGGTAGGGTCCTGGTTAAATATGGGCCTTGTTGCTGACCACCTACCCCCATTGGCTTCACTTGGCAGCACCGTGGAATTCATAAGTACAGTTGTGCTTAGAACTTATTTCTGAATCCTTGTTAATCTATCAAGCACTGCTAGTGATCATTCCTTTATTGCCTTTTGGTCTCTCAAGTTCTCTGAATACGTTTACAAGGCAGGCATAGACTTATCCTGTTTAGAGGACATGAAGCCTCATATGTGAAGGCATCGTGCGGCTGCCACAAGGTCACTGATGAAGTCAGACCAGACACCTAGCACTTCTGCTTCTCAGTGATGTGTCCTTCCCTTTTGCAACTTCCATTTCCCTCTCTGGTTGTGTCATTATGAGGCAAAATACTCACATCCATGTCTCTTCTGGGAGTCCTAAGAGACACTCTGTTTTCCTGCTTAATGTATGCCTTTCTTCTCCTCTAGCTAGACACTGAGACACCATTTCATCTCTGCCTTCTCGTATACCCTCCATCCTCCCTGAGCCTGACTTGTTCTTTCTTTGCCACTCATGCCTCTGGGTTGCTAAGAAAAACACCCAAAGAGATGTCAGCACTTAGCTAACACCCCGTAACACCAAAATATCCCTTTGTAGCCAACCCACAACCACCAACAGCTTTGCTACTGGCTCTTCCAAGAATGTGAAGGCGAAATCCTAATAAGACTTTGATTGATGTGGGATGATAATTCTACTCAGAATTCTGGCAGCTTGAACAAGAATCTTGGTGGAAGGAATGAGGAGAGACAGGGCTAACTTAGAGAAGTTACTCTTATATTCAAAACCCATGCAGCCAAATAAGTAGGGTGGCATATATTTGGCCAGGTGACTATGCCTTGATCAATTCATTTACCAACCCAAGTCTATCAGCTCCAACAATGGTCTAAGAGCTTAAATCAAGGCTCACATGAAGATGCGTTTTTTTTTTTCCTTCTTAAGCCAGTACCATCTTTGAAAACCATGTTTTTTTTTTTTTGAACATTTCCCATCAGCATGTCTATCTTCAATTAAAAATTCTACATATGAAACTGTGTGGCAGGATTTCCAGCTCAGAGATACTGTGGGCGGCCTCGAACAAAAGGGAGACGGCTCAGCAGCATTTGGAAGCTGGATTAGTCTGTCACAGAAAGGTCTAGAAAAGCCAAGTTACACACAATTAATGGAACAATACCACAATCTGTCTTCAGCTGGCCCAGGCGTTCCTGTCATTTGTCCCTCAGCTGCAGAACCACGTGGCCTGTGAGTTTGTGTCTCTGCTCCATCATGATGGCATTTTCAGAGAAATCTCTATTTCCAGCAGCCGAGATTTGTTTTTTGCTTCGCTTTGCTTTGTTTGTTTGTTTGCTTGCTTGCTTCCCTTCCTTTTTAGATTGTTTACTCTACCAAGAACGGTCCTTTCTGTTCTTGGAACTCACTCTTTTCTGCTAATTGCCCAGGTCATTTTTATCTAGCATCTCATATTGATTCCCCTCCCCCCTTTTTATCTTCTTGCAAAAAAAAATCACACACATACAATAAAGACCAAACATTCCACAGTGGGTGAAGGGATGTGTGGCATTAGAGCTAGAATGCTGATACACAACACACTGCTCAGACTTTCACCCTTCTAGTTATGTTGCTCAACCCATTCAATCAGGTAGCAGTAGTTTCTTTCTCAGGGAGTAGTAAGCACATATTTGTTGGAGGGACAAAAGAACCATTTAACATGGAAATGATTGCACCTGTGAAGGTGAGGCACAAAGCCAGAGGAACCTGGAGCCATGGCTCTTCCAAACTTACCATAGGAGTGAGCTGAAGATGCCTCCATAATTTCGTAATTTGTTTAGAAAAGATGGTCCTTCGCTTGGGAGTAATTATACATATATTTATACAGATACTATTCATGTTGTGGTTGATAGGCAAACTGTTCAGTCCTGAATATTTTCTCATCCAAGTTCTGCCATCAATCTGGGTCTATTTTTCCTTACAGTACTTTTCAGCATGCTCAGCCTGAAAATTAGGTAAAGGCTGGTGGAGACTGGTCAGAGGGTAAAGGAGCCTGCTTCCAAGCCTTAGGACATAAGTTCAAACCCAAGGTAGAAGGAAACAATTGACTTGCTCAAGTCCAATGATGCAGATTTGTCTTGCCTTTTTCTGCTGTGCTCAGTCAGGGCTGATAGGCATAGTCCACCACAGAACATGTCAACACGTCAACATGTCAACAGCATTTACATGATTGCATGTGATTATGCACACATATATGGGTTTAGCACTGTTCTCCCCACTTTTAGATGAACTGTAGCCTAGTGACCTCTCCCAGAAGCACTGTTTATGAAGGTTTTAAGTGAGAAAATAAAATTTATCTCCACTGTGAATTGTCTATTATCCACTGCTAGTTTCCAAAGGGGATATCTGGTCAATATGTTGAGGTCACCATCTAACTCCTACACTTTTACTTAATGACTATGATATTAAATTATACCAATCCCCAGGATACTAAGCAGAAACACCTATCTTTAGACAACAACCTTCTATTTCAGAAGCTTTTCCTTTGTGTGCAAGCCATCCCAATTTGGTTGTAACAAGCAAGGGGAACAAAGGGTGGAGAGAGCAGCTGCGAAGAGCTTTTCTTCTAAGAAGGGGGTTGAGTATGACAAGGCAGGCTCCCTGGACAGCTTCACCAATTCTTCACTAGACCTTGGACTAGATGGCTCTCCTTGTGACATCCTTTCTTTCTGTGTTGGTGGTGAATTCTAGCTTTGTTTCTAGCTCTCTGATTTAGTAGTCAAGTGTACAGTATAAAAGCATAGGGAAAGAAATGGCAGTTTCCAGCCCATTCTCCTAATGGCATGACTTACTTGCTGGCAAAGAGGTGAATGCATGTTTTCCAAAGGGCAGGTTATAGTACCCCAAGAGATGTAGTCACTCACACAAAGAAGAATATGTCTAGCTAGAAGAAACATTCTATGCTCCATCTACACCCTGAGAGCTGAAGCT
Source organism: Arvicanthis niloticus (assembly GCF_011762505.2). Classification (NCBI taxonomy): domain Eukaryota; kingdom Metazoa; phylum Chordata; class Mammalia; order Rodentia; family Muridae; genus Arvicanthis; species Arvicanthis niloticus. The sequence continues at coordinate 17,491,467 of NC_047666.1, forward strand.
GTCCCAAGCAATACCTAATACTGTGACTTGTTCAGAGGAAGAGAATACTAAGAGCATTTCTCTACTGCAGGTAAACACATTAATATTAGCAACACAGAAAATCTATATTATCAGAGAAGACTCTAACCATTTGGGAATTGAGGACAGCTTTGACTTTCAGTGTTTTGAGTCTTTGTTGACTTTTTATTGTTGTTGCTGCTTGTTTTCTGCCTCCATCTCTCTTTCCTTCTGTTGTGTCAGTCTGAACCAGTCGCAAATCTTTCCTTCCTTTTCTCCCTGCTCTTAATCAGCTCATAGTTATGAACCCTACTATGCTTTACCAACTGGTCAAAAATTGCATTGAGGGAACAAACACAATTATTTTTAGGTGGGTTAACAAAATTCTTCCTCAATATTATGTATAAGTACAGCCATGCATATAGCATATCAACAGATATACAATATATATATATATATATATATATATATATATATATATATATATATGCAATATTAAAATTTCAGTGCAACAGAGTACTGACAGAAAATGACAACAGTCTTTCTCGGTGGGAGACTGTGATAATGAGGAGGGGAAAGTCTGAGCACACTGAGAACAGTGCCTACAGTGATTGACATGGTGAAGAGATTACAGCAAATAGGATAAGCATCACTGTAGTTCATCAACTAAGGTTTTGAGGACAACAAAGGGGGGTCCATGCATTTTGATGACAAAAAGTGAGATTTAGAAATTGCAATATGCACTAGGACATTGGTCTTATCAGGCTCTTCTGGACTCAACATATCCCATGCTTTTCTGTTTGGAGCCTTCATGATGAATTAAAAAGATGAGAAATATGGAATTAACAGACACCTTTGGTTCTGCCTCAGCTTACTGGCTTAGCTTTTGGACCTCAATCTTCTTGTCCTTGAAATTCAGAATATAATCCCTTGTAAGTCTGTTTCACAATATTGTGGTTACAATCAAGAGAGATAGATAATGTTGTTAAAAGAACCTTAGAAAGTTGAAGGACTCAACACACACAATGTTTTAAAAAAGTGGGAAGTCTTAGGGTGGTACTGACAGGAGTGTCGTGGTTCCATCTACCAGTGTGACCTCTGAGGTCCACAGGCACACCTTACATTTCTACCATTAACCAATTCTCCACCTTACTGTGATGAACATGAGTATATGTGGGAGGCTACTGGACAGAAAGGAGAAGGCTCAGCTCACCCAATCTACTAAGTTCCATCCAAGTGGCTTGCTTTAGTTTTGTTTTTGTTGTTGTTGTTGTTTTGTTTTGTTTTTTTGGACAGGGGACAGAGTTTCTCGGTATATCCCTGGGTGTCCTGGAACTGATGCTGTAGACCAGGCCAGCCTCAAGCTCAGAGATTCACCTGCCTTTGCCTCCCAAATGCTAGGATTAAAGGTTTTCACCACCACCACCACTCAGCTATTGGTTCAGGATTTTAGGATAATGATCAGAAATTATTGGCACTGGCTTCGTTAAAAAGGCTGGCCTGCAACAAATGCTCAATCAACATGAGTCTTCCTTGTGTCCTTTGGCAATGTAGCCGCATGCCATGTATATCAAAATTAAATGAGGGTAAGCCCAATTGGCACAAGAGGCAGTTGGTGTTCTGATGTGGAAACTAAGAAGAGACTTGAGGAGTTTTAGAGAACATTAGATCACCACAAAAAAAGAGTAACGAGTGGGATGGGAAGGAGTTATGTAGAGTAATTAGTAGGGAAATGGATGGAGAGAGAACCCCTCTGTTTGTCACTAGAGTCAACCATAATACTTAAAAAAAAAAAAAAACCTTGCATAGACTTCACATAAAGGCCTACCATCACAGATACTCTTTGCCTAGCCTACATACAGTGCATTATTATTATTATTATTATTATTATTATTATTATCATCATCTAATATAATGGCTCTCCTCAGTTCTGTCAACAGATTCCATATACACCCATCCTCTGCACACCTCTCCACAAGCAGCATATACCTGTTTCACCTCCTGTGAGCTTAGAGACTTCTGGAGGAAGGTGGGAGCAGAAATCTCATCTGGCTCAATGGTAATCACGTCTTGCCATCAAAAGTGCATGTGTTGCTTTTGTGAACATTCAAGTGCTGACAACCATGGTGGTATTGTATCTGCCAGCCTCTGTGACTGTATATCTGGACTGCACAGCCAAGCAGTTCTGATCTGCAGCAAAAGCCAGCCACACATACCAAAGCAAGCTGCCCACACGTTTATACAGAACTGCTAACCCACAAGAACTGCAATGAAAAGAGATAAGAGAGACGGAAGGATTGCTTTTGTTTTGATTTTCTACTCAAATAAGCTCTTTGAAGAAAAAAAATAAGAAAAAGAAGGGAGAAAAATGAAAGGAAAGAAAAATAAAATAAAAAAAGAATCGTTCTCCAAGCTGGTGCCCTGCGAAGATTCCTCCCCTCCCTTCCTTGTCCAAGCACTCCACCATCTGTGCAGACTGTATAACAGCAAGTTCTGGAAACAGGCTGAGAAATCTGGGCCAGTCCAGAGGCCGTGCTATCTTAGTATATGTGTGGTAGGGCTTTGTAGACTTTGGTTTTCACCTTAATCTTTCATCGACTGCCAGATCTTGGAAGCAAAGCTGTTACCACCAGTTTCTGTTTGTAAAATGAGACTAAAGGTACTATCCCCAGAGAAATTCTGGTATCTTCTCTGTAGTTCAGTGCTTCCACTAACAGCTTGCCTCACAAAACACAACTGTGGTAAATATTAAAGAATGTTAATAAAAATGAGATAAAACACCAAGGGATCCTTTTATTTTTGCCCCCCCTTCTTCGCCCTTTTGTAAACGGTGGCTTGTCAGAAAATTTGTTACTGTGATCAACATAATTTCCCAAAGCAATTTTCTAAGAGCAGGCATAGATTTGCTGTGATCACTATGAGTTTTCAATCCTGTAATGAGGAGGGAGTGGATTGCTGTTGTTTCTCTCATTTTTGGGTAAATGTTCCTTCCTTGGAGCACTCAACAAAGGGAGAAAGCCAGGATGTGATATTTGATTTTCCTTTACAGAATAAACAGGGACAACAGAGAGGAGATGCTTCCAGTGTCTGGATCAGACCTTAAGATGGTAATTAATTGCTTAACTAAGAAAATAAATACCTAGGCCCTCAAATGCAGGGGTCACTAAATAAATAGAGTATCTGTACAGTGCACTGGACTCTAAGCTTGCTCATACAGATTCTATTCATGCTTCACAAGAAGGGCAAGTTAAACACACAATAGGATAACATTTTTGCTGCTTTCATTGTCATGTTTGCATGACCATTGGTCTTCAGGGCAATAAGGAATAGAAGATGACTGGACTTTGAAACATAAAATGCCTAGAGATCTGTACACAAGTTGTGTAGAATAGGACAAACAACTCCCAAATCTGTTAGTTTAGAATGGTTCACTATTCCTGTTTTGAAAGTAGGGTTAAAATTACTGCATTTTGTACATTCTGAAAACACACTAGCATTCAATTAGTATCATGAGTATCCTCAGCAAAATTCTTGACCCCATCCTCACATCTGTTACCAACTCTGACCACAGACTTGTTATATTATATATAGTAAATGTCTTTTACAGTGTTATTTATAACAGAATGAGACTTAGTATATGGAACTATGGCCTGCACTAGATGGATATATATATATATATATATATATATATATATATATATATATATATATATATATAATTATGTTGGTTTAAAGTTTGATGGATGCCCGTGAAACTCTTATGTGTTAGTTCTGGAGTTTCTAAACAACCAACAGGTGCTTGTCATTTCTACCACTCTCCCTATGTTCACATCCTTTATGTAATCTCTCCTATTTTATATTTATTCAAATTTTCCTGAAGACCCAGCATTTATTCAAGTTCTAAAACTACTTTGAAGGCTTTCCCAGGGCTTGCGTTTACTTGTGGTCCTGTCTCTCACCAGAAGAAGGTGTTAGAACAGTTATGGCCATTAGCACCATTGTTTACTAGTTTAGAGTGCCCAAGGACATCTTTCACTGTTGTCTATATGAGCCTATTAAATTACTCATGTATTAGATATAAATACATATGTACAATATAAACACATATACTATTTACATGTGTTCATGTATATGTGTGCAGGTGTGTGTATATGTATGTACACATCAAAGGTCAACACCAGTCAACAGTTGTGTTCCTCTATGGCTTTCTTTCTTGGTTTTGAGACAGAGTCTTTCATTCAACCTGATTCAGATAAACTGGCTGGCCAGCAAACCCTTGGGATCTTACTGTTTTTACTTCCCCAGTTCCGGAATTCCAGAAATGCAACATTATGCTGGCATTTCAGGAAAATCAAACTCATGTACAAACGCTTTTCTGCCAGGCAGTTTACATCGACTGTGTGTATATGTCTGTATACTGTGTATGTTTTATGCCCACAGAGGCCAGAAGAAGGCATTGGATCCTTTGTGCCTGGAGTTACAGATGGTTGTGAGCTACCATGTGGATGCTAGGGATTAAATAAAGGTCCTTTGGAAGATCTTGAGGTTAACAGCAGCAGTTAAGAGCAGCTAGTCCTTTTAACTGGTTATCCACCTTCCAATCCTTCATGTTGACATATTTTATGTTACATTATATACTCATGGTCAATAGACAAATCATCTTTATCAATTCAGTTCAGTTGGTCTCTAGGTGCTATAGGTGCTAGAAATAGAGAAAGTGTGGCCTTGCTTTCAAAGGTTTAGAGAACAATAGAATGGGTATAAGGTTCACACATGCAATGTAAACCAAAGGTGGGAAAGAATTCATTATCTCCCCCAGGCACTATTCTATATACAGAGTTATTGTAAAGATGGTAAAGGCAGAAGATTTTCTAATGGATGGCAGGTTGAAGAGGGTTGAGAAAGAAGGTGTGCAGAGATGGGTATGATGTGATATGCAAAATGGAAAGAGAATGTTTCTCAAATGAACAATTCACAATGTAAAATGGCATGAAGGCAGGAACAGGAATGGGAAGCCCCAGCCAAGTTTACCAGCAAGGTGCACAACAGTGTGCGATGACTTGATTTTTCCTAAGCAGATACTTAATCAGCAGGACAATCTAGAAGCTAATTTTGCTTCCTTTCTCTAATATATCCCATATCTGTAACTCATGCTGTTACAGAGAAAACAACTAATCCTTCTTATACTTGCTCCCGGCATGGCATTCAACCTCAAAATGAAAACAGGAGCCCTGAGGTATCCCACAGGGAAAGAAGAGGGAACTACTGGAAGGTGTTGCTGCAGTACCTAGAACAAGTGATTTGAAGGTCTGAAATTAAAAAATACTGCTGTGGAGACAGGGATTTTGGAAGTGGCAAACAGGGCCCACCATGAGGTATTTATGAGATGTCCTAAAAATGGTGATCTCAGGCACCCATTAAAAAAATGAACTACTGCCCAAACACAGCTTACAGTATCACTTCTTGACTTTAGGAGATCATGGAGACACAATGAGTGGGTACACGGAAGTTGAGTGGGTTCTGAACCAGTATGTGATGACCAGAACCACTGTTTGATTGAGAGGGATGAGAATGGTAAAAGACTCTCTCGATTTGTATGGTTTTCGTTCCCTTGCAATTTAAAATCTTCTGGTTTCTTGATTTTTTTCCCTTTTAAAATATTTTGTGTAAATGGAAGCATACGATATGGAGCCTTTTATCTGGCTCCTTTCCCTTAGTAGGTTGACAAGGTTTATCTACAGTGTAGCATATACTTTGAAATACAGCATGCAAATTGTACCACAAATTTACCACACTCTGCTTATTCAGTTATATCTTTGATGACACTGGCTGTTGTGAATAATGAACATGGCTCTGGATATTTTCATATGTTCATTCATCTTATTTTTACATCTAGAAGTAGAATGTCTGGGATAAAAGATAATTTTATGTTAGCCATTTTTGTAATTATTTATTCATTTTATGAATAGGAGTACACTGTTGGTGTCTTCAGACACATCAGAAGAGGGCATCAGATCCTATTACAGATGGTTGTGAGCCACCATGTGGTTGCTGGGAATTGAACTCAGGACTTCTGGAAGAGGAGTCAGTGTTCTTAATTGCTAAGCCATCTCTCCAGCCCCTACATTAGCTATTTTGAAAAATTGTTAATCTATTTTTCAAATCATTGGGCTAATTCATATTCCCATCAACAAGGTATGAGGTATGAGGGCTCCACTAGACATTTTCTCCAGCTTGTTATTTTATCTTTTTTAAAATTATAGATATTTTTAAAATTTGTGTGTGTGTATATGTTTGTGCATACTCGTGCACACGTGTGCACATACAGTCCAGAAGAAGGCGTTGGGTTCTCTGAAGCTAGAATAGTATGCCATTATGAAGCAAGCGCCTTATGTGGGTTCTAGGAACTGAATGAGTCATTTCTAAGAGGACCTCTAATTGCTAAGCCATCTCTCTAGCCCTAACTACCAAAGTTTTGTGTTAATCATATAAACATGGTGGAAAATTACCCTAATTGTGTTTAGCCAGGACTTTTTTTTAAATTTTTTTTTAGATATTTTATTTACACTTCAGATGCCATCCCCTTTCCCCATCCCCCCCCCAGAAAATCCCTATCCCATACCCCCTTTTCCTTTTTGCATTTATACATTTTTTAAAAAATGTTAATCATAGGCTTTATAAGTTTGGTATTGTTCAATCAGAGGTGTAACCCACTACCCAACCTAGATATATCAACTATTTTTGACTGGTGGAGATACATGAATATCTGCCTCCCTGTCTCCCCCCCTCTTTCTCTCTTTCATCACCTAGCTTCTCCTCTCCTTCTCCTCCTCTTCTTACTCCTTCTCTTCCTCTCAGTACTCCTCCCACCTTAGCTCCTCCTACATATCACCCTTCCTGTTAAAATAAAACTTTTCTCTCAAAATACAATTAGAGCATAAATATGCCGATTTGTACCAGTGAGGTACAAGATGGTCCTAATACCCAGTCCATTATTTTGTTGACTAACCAGCACCTCTGTCATCTATCCTAACCAAAACATTTAGTTCTGAACCTGGCTTTAGGATGAATGTCAGCTGATGACCATCCACTCAAATCTTTTCTCTCAAGGTAAATAGCCAGGATTTAGCCAGGACTTTTATGAAGTAATTAAACTACCTCCTATGTCATTAGGGTAGAGACCATGTACTTGAGTTCCAGTAGATTTATAAGTAGACTGCACAAAGATAGACACTCATACTCCTCCTGTGCTATTAATAGGGGCCAGGAAAGGATAATGTCTCACCCCAAGCCAGACTATTTAGATGTCTAGCCTTCTCACTCATAAAGAGGTTTCTCACTGCAACAGAGAGCATAAACTGGTTTTCTCTCTATATAAAGACACCTGTTTCAGGCATTTCATTGTTGCAATTAAAACAACAACAACAACACAACAACTAACTAATACTCTCTTCCCCTCTGTTATCCTTGAGTTTTTCATCTCACTTTATGATCACCACAAGCAATACACAGAAAGCCAGCCTCCCTATTTGATATGACACCAGAATACTGTTCACAGCTTCCCTCATATGCAACAAATGCACTTGTCACCACTGATATTATTCCCATTGCAACAATACCACCAAAATAGGTACTTTCCTCACCCACTTTGCTAGTCACTTTTCTATTGCTGTGAAGGAGCACCTGACAGAAACTATTAAAGGGGATAACATATTTATCTCGGTCCACAGTAATGATGCTGGACTGAAACTAAGAGCCAACAAGCCACCTTAGAGCTGTCTTTCTCTCTTTTTCTTGTGTTGATGTTGCAGTATGTGCTGCCACTCTCAGCTTTTACATGAGTGTTGGTGACATAGACTCAAGGTCTAATGCTTGCACTGCAAAGACTTTACCCACTGAGTCATCTTCTAGGGCTCTGGGCTTACCTTCTGGGTAGATATCACATGTCTAGTCTGTCTCACCATTTGTCCTATGATTCTCTATATCCACAAACACACCAATATATATGGCTTATAAAAGAACTTATTAAATTATTTATTAATATATATTGGTGATTAAAGCCCATGTTCTCTCTTATTCTTAGGCTTTGCCCTCTTGACAATATTTTGTACACTTTTATTTATTTTTTTTATTTTGGCCTGTGTGTGTGTGTGTGTTTGTAGGCACTTGAGTCAAACATGGAGGTTGCAGGTGAACTGGTTCTCTCGTGGATACTTATGAGACCCAGGAATTGAACTTAGGTTATCAAGTCTGCATGCAAATACCTCTGCCTAATTTGCTATCTCATTGGCTCAGCTTATATATATTAGAACAAACACTCTCATTCCTTGGATCCTCAAAAACTGATATGGAGAGTCTAAAAGGTTTGAACCCTACTGATTCAGAAGTTGGCCCTTGGCCCTTTTTTATGAACATGACCTCATTTGAATTATATGAATTATCTGCATAACTCAAACTGTATGAATTTCTGAGAAGCTCTTGAGGCTGGCCTGGGACTTGGTAATACACTGCCTTAAAAATCACAGATCCTAAGTAGATGTGCAGGGACGTGTCTGAATGGATAATTAATCTTTGTTCTCCATGGGGATCCCAAATCCCTTCAGATCAATGGAGCCAAGAGGTGGCATTTCAGCAAATAGCCAATAGTATTTTATGCCTCTCCTGAGAAGGTGGATAGAAATGATGTTTTTCTTAAGTATTGCAGAAAGAAACATTTTAAGGCATAAAAGCAGCTTAACAAAGGAAACAAGCAGAGTTCTATGTTCACACAATGCCTTTCAGAAATGTGGGAGAGTCATTTGCCAATCAAAATATGTTCTCTGCTTCAAGAAGTAAAAAATAAGGAAGGGGAGAAAAAGGTCGGCAAAGCTCAAGGCTAAGACCTCCCCCCGCACCCCCATGGACAGACTAAGTGACCCTGGACGAAAAGCATACTTTAAGTGGACACCTTCTAACTAAAGGCAGGTGCATAAGTTTGTATTCTTTTACCTGTGGCTTTAGAGCTCATGTTGAATGTTGGATCCACACTAACTGGCTGACCTCTCTAGGATAGTAGACAGGCAAGAGAGCGACAAGGTACAGTTAGAAAAGTCTTAATTTGGAGGAAAATGCTTGTGCCTAACCCCAGTGACACATTTAACACAGCTGAAGTCTCGTAATTTTTAAGACTTATTCATGTGTGTCAGCGCCTTTCATGAATGTATGCATGCGTATCAGTGTATCATGTACATCTGAGATTAGAAGAAGGATCCCCTAGAACTGAAATTAGGAATGGTTATGAGCCATAAGGTGTGGTTGGGAACCGGACCCAAGTCATCTGTTACAACAAGAGACTCTTTTTCAGACCTGGGCTTCTTTGTATGAGCCCTCATTAGGTTCATACATTGGCATGCTTAGTTTCTAGTTGACGAACTGTTTAGGAAGGATTTGATGTGTCCTTGTTAAAGTAGATTTGTTCTTGCTGAAGGAGGTGTGCTTCTGGGGATGGGCTTTGAGGTTTTAAAGCCCACACGAGGCCCACTGTCTGGCTTTGCCTGACTCATAGAAGATTAGGATGTAAAGTTCTCAGCTACTGCTCTGGTACTGTGCCTATCTGCTTCCCGACACAGTAATGGGCTAACCCTATAAAGCTGTAAGCAAGCCCCCAATTACATGCTTTCTTTTGTAAGAGTTGCTTTAGTAATGGTATCTCTTCACAGTAATGGAACACTAAGACTTGTCCCCAACTAAAGACTTTTAAGTCATGAGAAACTTCTGAAATTTACCAGCATTTGCAATATGGACTGGTTTCGCCTATAAAAATTTGTCATTTGTTTGGTGTTCTATAGTTATAAAGGATATATAGTCACCAGATGTATTTATGTTTAATTAGATCAACAGGTGGGTGAAGTGGGAAAAGGCAATGCCTGTCACCTTGACTTGTATAAAAATGTATGCCATTGGCTCATACACTGGTGTATACTATAGAACTGCTGAGCAACTCGAAGTACAGAACTCAAAGGTCTACAACATTCTGTATCAAAGGCTGCTCTACTTCTGCAAATTTAAGAACAAACTCCACTTTGTTGATTTTTCCACTTGGGAATGAATGTGCGCCGACATCGGAGGCCATTTTATGGGAGACAGTACTCCTGCTTCCATCACATGGGGATGGAACTCAAGTAGTCAAGCTTGGCAGCAAGTACCTTTGTGCCTGGACGCATCTCTCTACTCCCCAGTAAAGCCATTTAAAAACATGTACAAGTGAGAGCAGAAACCTGAGAAACTAGAGCTTCATTGTAAGACTCAGAGCAGAGCAATCTCCTGGTTTCATTTTTAAATTTCATATTTTTAAGTTACAATCTCTCCCTGTCTTTCCTTCCTTTCCTCCCTCCCTTCTTTGTCTGTGTGTCAGAGAGAGAGAGAGAGAGAGAGAGAGAGAGAGAGAGAGAGAGAGAGAGAAGAAGAAGGAGGAGGAGGAGGAGGAGGAGGAGGAGGAGGAGGAGGAGGAGGAGGAGGAGGAGGAAGGGAGGGAGGGAGGGAGGGAGAGGGAGGGAGGGAGCGAGGAAGAGAGAGAGGAAGAAGAAGGAGGAGGAGGAGGAGGAGGGAGGAAGGGAGAGGGAGGGAGAGAGGGAGAGAGAGAGGGAGGGAGAGAGAGAGAGAGAGAGAGAGAGAGAGAGAGAGAGAGAGAGAGAGAAAGAGAGGTGTTATCAATGTGGTGGTCAGTGGACAACTATCAATAGATAATTCTTTTTCAATCATGTAGGTCCTGGGGACCAAATTCAGGAAATCTGTAGTGCAGATAGGCTTTACCCACTGAGCTATTGCCCTTGCCGTCAGATTCCTATTTACATTGTGTAAATCTCTCAGGGAGGGAGTCTGGACTATGATCCACAATTTTTATCCATCCATCACATTTGGTAAAGGGAAATTCCAGTATTATGACAAGGCCTTGCTTGCGAAGATCAACTTCATTCATGTAACTTTTCTGTTCAATCAGTATTCTATTTCTCTTCATTGGCAGATGGCACCAAAGCAAGAAACATGGAGCAAAGTGCCAAAGGAAAAGACAGGTGAGTTTAAAAGGAGAGAAAAAAATAAATAGCATTGCAAAACTGTATGATATCACAGTTGGAAAGATACCTTTAAATATCAAAAGTTATCGTCTCATTAAACAGATGAAAAAGTGAAAAGCGTTTGTCTATCACCAGTCTGAAAAGCAGAGCCTTGGCAGCTAGGAGTATTCCCTGCATCAGGCTGGTACTTGCCCAACATGTGTCAGCTAAGGCGACAGATAGAAGAATCAGAGCTCTCAGCACAAGCCTACATACTTGCTCTCTATAACACTTGTAGGCTGTGGAATACTGCATTGCTGACCTAAAGGTGTCCCTCTGGTCATGTTAGCCAGGTAAGGCACAAGACTACCAAGGCCAATTCTCTCAGGGAGATCTTCTAACAGCTGCTCAGCACTGATGCCTCCCAGATTTCTATACCTTTCATATGATGATAGGACAGTCTGGATGCAGACTGTTCATTAGAAAGATAAATTGCCTGTGAGTCATCATGGCACATGCCCTTAATCTCAGCACTCGGGGGTCAGAAGTAGATGTTTTTGGTGAGTACCTGACAAGTTCCAGGCTTGTCTGCATAATGAGTTCCAAGATAGCCAGGACTATGTAGATAGATTCCAACTCAAAAACAAAAATCTAATAAAATTGCACAAATAAACCAACAAACTAATAAATAAGCATGCAAAGACCAATCAAAGGATGAGGAGATTGGAACTGGGGAAGAAGATTGGAGACTGTACTAAACTGGGTGGCTAGTTATTTAATCACTCTTTCATGAGAAAACTTTAGTACAAACTCTGGATACTAAGTCTCTGTAGAGCTTTCCAGACCTCATTAACATCCTACACAAAAATATCACACTACCACTCTGTACTGGTCTTTTTCCTCTGATCTTACCCATTTGAATCCTTTTGAGGTCTACCGTGTGTGTGTGTGTGTGTGTGTGTGTGTGTGTGTGTGTGTGTGTGTGTTTAGGCAGGTCTCATCATGATAGCCTTGATCTTGGGATTTTCTTGACTCAACTTTCTAAGTGTTAGGATGACAGGTGTTACTTCTATACATACACATATATATACATATATATATGTGTATATATATATACATATATATACACATATATATATGTATATATATACGTATATATATGTATATATATACACAATATATATATATAGTGTGTGTGTGTGTTTACTGTGTGTTTTCTTGTTTTGCCTGGCTGTATATCTGGGTACCACATGTATGCTGGGTGCCTGTGGAACTCAGAAGATGGAATGAGATTCCCTGGAACTGTGGTTACAAAGCTGATGTGAGCTACCATGTGGGTGTGCAGAGTAGAATGAGTGTCCTCTAGAAGAGCAGTTAGTGTTCTTACCTGCTGAGCCACCATTCCTCCCCTCAAATCAAATCTTAAATATTTCAATTTTCAGTGGGTTCTTGGAGTTGTTAAGTTCTACTAAATGTTTCAGGTTTCAAGATCCTTGTGGTAACTACTAAATTGTCACATACTTTTTGTGGCAATAAAAGTTCAAACAGATTTAGTTTGCCGAAGAGAAAGCAAAACTTGTCTGTGTGTCTTAGAGACTCATTTGATAGGCTGGGATACAGATTATGTCAGAGGTAGCCCTGCAGCTTCTACCTTCCAGACATTGAAAGCCTCTGTAAAGAGGTGCTTAAAGGACCCCAGGCTATGACTGTTCCTCCTCCTGGGACTTCCTGAGTAAGATTTATTGTTTACCAACAACCCTCTCATAATTCTTTCTAGTAATCAATTATTGTTTTTGTGTGTGAACTGAGCTGTGCCACCAATCTAAATTTATTCAAAAATGCTCATGACTAACTGTACAACTCACAGGATAACTGGAAATTACTGTTATTTTGCTTTACCCACTTCATTGTTCTCCTTCTTCTTTTAAGAAGCTCATTCCTCTTTCTTCTCGATGGATCTTGTTTGTAGTTGAGTTTGTGTCTTTTTGAAATAAAAATAGCATTTCCCCTTATTTTAGTGTCATGTAAGAATTCTTGAGCTAGTAACTGGGTCATGTGCATGAATGACACTGAGATCTTCAGTCTCATACATATTTTACTTATTATTATTGTAATTGTGTGTGATGTGTTTGTGTGTGTGTGCATGAGCACATGTGGATCATGTGTGTGTGTGTGCCATGTGTGTAATGTAAGAGGTCAACTCTGAGAGTTGGTAATCTCATTGACAACCATGAGATCCGATAGGTATATGAAGCTTGCATAGAGTTTATACACATTGAACACACTTATGTCACCAGCCCACCCTGCATCATTCTTCACACAGAATTTTGTCTCAACTTGCTGTGCTAATATACAGTAGTTTTGAAACTATATTTTCCTGTGCCATAGAAAAATCAACAAGTTATATGAAAAATACATTCACTGAGAATAGCATCCCCTCTCCCTTTCGTTGTCCCAGCCTCTCTCCTTCCTTTCTTTTCTTCCCTTCCTTCTTTTCTTTCTTTCATTTTAAAGAAAAGATTCTCAACATGAATTGACTACAATTTTCTCATCTATTATCAAGTAAGGATTTAAAATCCTAATAATATTGCTGATGAGAACGGAGAAACATATCAAATAAAATTTATACTAGAGAAACATATGACATCCCATTTAGACTACCAATTGTTAAGTTAAAAATAAAAGGAAAATACGAATTTAAATAAATTCATTTATTTTATTGATTGCTATGAAATGCCATAATGGTTATTCATGCATTTTCTTTAACTGATTAGTTTTACTTGAGAACTAGACTATATTTTTATTCCTTCTCCCCTAGAACCTTATGTTTCTGCCTTCCCTGAACATCTTGCTTTCTCCCTCCCAGTTTCTCTCTATTTATCTCTTCTTATTTTCTCTTCCATATCTTTCCTCCCCTACACTTCTCTTGCTTTCCTCCCCTCCTAAATCTTCTTAAACAGAATAATAGACTCACATTCTCTGCAGAGTTACTGGGGAAACTAAGTGTCAGATTCCATACTAATTCATCACTTATTAATTAACAATATCAACAACTAATTTTTTATTACAGATAACACATTTCAAAGATTACATTTTTAAAATAGAATTTATCTCAAAGGCCCTTTCCTGTTACCTAAGGCAATAATAAAAATAACAATCATTTAGTCATCATTTTAATGACTGATTATTCTCCCCTTACTAAAATTAAATCATAAAAGCTTTTAATTAAATTGAATGGTAACAGAATTACTTTAATCATGCAAAGAATTAAAATGAAGAATGCATTTTTCTCAAATCTTGACAACATGTAGTGATGAGGCTTGACCACTGTGATCAATCCTGACCATAAGCAGCTTGATGACTTCCTTGCCTTTGAGCATCACCAGCAAAAGACCTGCTTTTGAAAAGCACACTCTGTATATTGTACTTTAGAAGAGAGTTCAACCAAATCATCAACACCTGTGTAAGTGATAGGGCTTGTCTTGGGAGAGGTCCTTAGGAAGGATCAAGATAAACCCATCAGCTGCCATATCATAGCAGTTTAGAATACTTATTTTCAGGATGACTTGACTTCAGATTCTAGTACACACATCATGAAGCTCACAACACCCTGTAACTCCAAGGGACACAATGCCCTTTCTGGTTTGAATGGGCACGTCTACATACAATACATACATTTACACAGACATACACACACAAATACACCCACGGTTTAAAAAAAAAAAAGCTGACATGATATTGCAAACTTAGGTTCTGACCACATAGAATATTTTTTCTTAAAAAAAAATGATACTAATTCTTTGATGATTTCATATAACATGTGCTGATTATATTCATCCATATTCCTCCTCCCAACTTTTCCAAAATTCACTCCTCCTTCTTTCTCCTTTAGAAGTCCTTTAGAATAAATTCTTATTTAAATTTTTATTCCATTTATTTATTTTTGTGTGTATGTATAGGTGCATGAGTCATGGTTAATGTGATGTCATCAATAGACAACTGTGGGAGTTGGTACTCTCCTCTTAATATGTGAATCTTAGGGATCAAACTGCAGTTGTGACCCTTGGTGGCCAGCTCCTTTCCCTGCTGAGCCAGCTCAACAGCTCTGACTCTACCTTTCAAACAAAAACCTTAGCACAAAGTTATCATGTCGCTTTGCTTAGTGTACATAATAAACACAAATTCAAATAATCAAGTTAAACTTTAGAATCAGATAATTCAGATAATTATTTAGTATAAGCATAGCTCAATATTTCATGGGATGCACTCATATTCAAAACAATTAGTGCTAATCTGAAATCCAATACCACTATGTTGAAATCTCTATTTGTATGTAAACAGACATGGAGATATTCACAGCTAGCAAGATGAAGTTGAAGAGATTGTTCAGAAAGGGGAGAAGATGATGAGCATGATAATTTCTCTTTTCTGCCTTTTCCCTTGTCCTGACTCCTAACATATGGATCCTGTAAAGTCCAAAGCTATCAGTTTCTAGGACTGAGATTTGCAAATCCTACTGATACGCCTTGGACAAAACACAGAATCAGAAATTGAAATAAAATATTTGGCCTTTGGAAAATCACATCTTGAAAATGTAGCCAGTTCTGTAATTAAATTTCAAATCATTTGATGCTGTCAGTTTGGTAGCAGATGGGGATGGTGCTTTTGTTCATCTTTCATCCACAGACCAAGTTTCCAGAAATCTTTAGCAGGGTATTTCCAGATTATTGCCTGAGTGACAGTTACATGTGTCTAATAATTTACTAGAGTCAATGGATTTCTTTAAAATGAATTCAGTGAATTGTTATTTATATAGATATGAATAATACATTGATAAAGGGAAGAGGAACAGTTGGGAAATACTTTTTAAAATGATGTATTACAGTAATGATAAGTAATTATACATCAATATATTGCTCACTGGTAAGATTTAAATTGAGCTATTTTGAAATAATATGCCTGTGATTGATATGAGAGGTCTTCCACTACAGGCCAGGGAACATTCGCCGAGGGCCTGTGATAGGACAGTCTGATTTAAATTATTTGCCAGGAGAGATCCTCCAAAGCTCTGAGCTTTCTTCTTTTAATTTAATTCTCACGTGAAAACTTTCTCCACATGCAGTGTTTGCTGATAAAGTCCAAGTTATTGACAATTCAAAGCAGGCATTGGAGGAAATTTGTCCTCATGGTCTTATGTATACGAAGGAAAAGTGAGACTTTGAAGATAAAGTTTTGTCTGAGAGATCTTGTCCATCTTGTTGGCTATTTCACATTGTTGAAACTAAGCAGGGTGAGGTTGGATGTACTCATTTTATTTCAGTTGCTATGATAAAATACACTAACAACAACTTGAGGAGTAAAGCTTTGAGTTTAGTTTTTATTACTGTTTTTGTTATTTGTTTTGTTTTTAACCTCACAATTCCAGGGTATAGTGCATCATTGTGAAGAAGTCAAGGTAGGATCTTGAAACAGTTAGCCAAATCACATCCACAGTCAAGAGCAGAGAGAAATGCATGCATGTTGAGTGAGTATTTAGCTATATTTTTCGATTCTTCTGCAGTCTAGGATCCCAGACCAGGGAATGGTGCTGCTTATGTCCAGTCTGTTTTTTTTTCATACCAATAAAGAAATCAAGATAATCTCCCAAATCAGACATGCCTACAGACCAACACAACGTAAACAGCCACTTATTGAGACTCTCTTCCCAAGTGATTCTAGGTTGTGTCAAGTTGGCATTTGCAACTAACCATCAAGAAAAACTTTTCATCTCAATATTCACAGGCATGACATCACCACCACACATTACAAATACAACTCTCTATATTACAGGAACCAGGGGAGAGAGATGTTCTCTATAATGCCACTAGAGATGAGTTAATTTCCCCAGATTTAGTCTTCTTGTCATATAGAAACCCAATACTCCACTGACAGAAAAGAGTCTTTATCAATAAAGAGTCATTTGACTTAACAGGACAGATTAGAATTTCAAAATTATATGGGAACATGATATTTTGTTTTATTAGGGGGAGTGTTGGACTTAGATTCTCAAAGATAAACTTCACTAGTAGTGACTTCCAAAGTTCTGCTTTGTTCTGCACGTCTACAGTGGTTCTCAATTTTAAACTGTCAGTCTTATAAATAGCCACCTGAACGTGTTAGAGAACCCAGAATGTTCTTAGTTAATCCTGTGGAGAGTAGATTTGACTGCCAAGTGAATATCTCTTCCAAAGTTTATCTGAGTGTTCAATTTATTGTAAATTACATATTCTTAAGGGAAGTCTATGCTGTTTGTTTACCTGGTAGATACCTGAGTTGTCTAAGACTGTCTTTATCTGAATTGAAGTGTGTGATACTCCAAAAATTATAGTACAGTAGTATGCCAATTTTCGTCAGTCTCGAAAACAGTGATTTGAAGAGACTGTCACATAAGTCAAAGCAAATTCAGGGGCTCTGTTAAAACATTAAATAAAGCATGATTGAATTGCTCCCCAACATTTTTCTTCATCACATTAACATTGTGGTCTGGGTTTGATCCAGTGTCTTAATAATGTCCCTTCCTCCCCCCCACCCCCCGTGAAAAAAATAGGTGATTAAGTTTTCCATTCTACCAGCAGGAAAGTAAACTACTGGTATATGGAGAAACCAGTATCTTTTCTATATCCTGAGACATTTTGGGGGATGGGTGGGTGTCAAGACTGGGTGTCACTGTACAGTCTCAGCAGAACTGTAACTTACTCTGTTGACCAGAGTAACCTTAGATTCAGAGATCTGTCTGCCTCTGCCTCTCATTTGCTGGGATTAAAGGAATTTGCTACTATCACCGACTGGCTAAAATTTGTAGGTCAGGCTGATCTTAAACTCATGACCCTCCAACCTCCACCTGCAGGAAATCCTACTAGCATGTACCACTATAACTAGCCTGAGCTAGTTTTGTGTATGTAGTACAAATTATAGGTGAAAAACTAAAAAAAACAAAAAGAAAACCACAACAAACAAAAATGAGAACCTAGCCTAATAGTTTGGATAAAGCAAAGAAATGTAGAAGGAATAGAAATAGAGGTGCTCATAGGAACCGAACAGGAAGAGTAAAGAAAGGATTGCGTGTTGTGGGACCCAGTATGAAGAGTGAGTTTCTGATTCATGGTTTCTCTGGAAGATATCACTTTCCTCTCATATTAGTTATATTAGTTAAAGTAATGCACTTGGGTCTTACATTTCACAGTCAATTTTGCAAGTCTTGGTTTATGGGCCTGGTGAAAGCATCAGGGTGACCCTTGGCTTCTTGGGTAATGAATTTGGCTAAGCAAGTCAAAACTGTCCGTGTTACTAACAATGTTAACTTAAACACAGCTCACAGGGACTTTAATTCTATGATCAAGCTGGTATTTGAATACCTCATAAAGATAATTGTTAATTAGTTTTAGATGTTTTAATTAAAATAGATTAATATGAAAAAAAAACAAGTGGCAAAGGTACCAATAGTTACCATATGCTTGATAAAAAGATTGCCCAGGATTATAAGATTGCCATGAATGTATATGTATGTTCATGTTATATTCATGTATGTTCATGTGTGTATGCATATGTGTATATGTGTGTGTGCATGTGTGTGCAGATGCATGAGTGTATATGTTCATGCATACATATGAGTGTGTGTATTTGTGTGTCGATATCATTTCTTAGGCACCATCAACTTTTTTATTCTTATTTTTTTTATTTTTGAGACAGGTTCTTTTATTGGCCCGGAACTGGCCAAGTAGACCCAGATGGCTGGCCAATGAGTTCCCAAGATCTGCCCACCTCTGCTTTCCCCTACAAGAACTAAGATTATAAGCACATGCCATGATGCCTAGCTTTTGTTTAAATGTGAGTTGTGATGATCAAAGTCATTCTCCTGCATTCCTATCAAGTATGTTATCTGCCGAGCCATATTCCTAGTTCAAGAATTTTCATTTGTAAGTAGAAGGCCATTGAGGAGCACAGAGGCATACAGCTCTTAAACACAATCCCATTTCTGATGTTAAAAAGGATGGAAATATCATAATGAAGTTGAATGAATTTGGAATGGAAGGAAAGAAATCCTACTCTCATTTTTCTGAATGATGAAGAATGATATCGAAACATTCTTGAGAAATATCTAAATTACATTATCAAAGTTTGAGTTCCAACACAGCCAAGGAGTAATATGACTTGCATTACATTCACAAGGTCTTATTGAGTGCATTACTCATATTTCCATCACTGCTCAAAATGAGTACATGAGGTGGATCAAGTGAGCATAGCTCCTATCGACTCATATGTTTGAATACTTGGTTCCTGTTGGTAAACTATTGGGGAAAGATTAGAAGGTGTGGCCCTGTTAGAGGATGTGTGTCACTGGAAGTATGTTTTAAGGTTCAAGAGACTTGTCACATTTTTGAGGTAGCTCTCTGTCTCCTTCTTGTAGATTGAATGAGAGGTCTCAGCTGTACGGGTGCTCTAGTCACCTGTACCATGCTTTCCCCCTCTCCCCATAGACTCTGACCCTCTGCAAACATAAGCCCAATTGTTATGAGTTGCCTTGGTCACTGTGTTTTTATCACAGCAATAGAAAACTAACTAGTACGCCTATGACAATAAACTTTCCCTGATCTCAGCCAATGCCTGCATAGTTCCACTGCATTGAGATTTTGGTAACATAGTATATTATGTTCAAGTGCACATCAGAGAAGGAATGGGGGTTCAAAGGCTGAAAAAAAGGAATGAAAAGGTTCTGATATTCTATTCAAGGGCACATATCTAACAACCTAACTGTCTTAAATTATTTTCAAGTCCCTAAAGGTTTCATTAATTCCCAATAGTACCACATCAGATCCCGGCCTTTAATGCATGGTCCACCATTCAAGAACCAAATAATGTTGCTGACTTAAGCAGACAACGTTTTCTCACACGACTGCATTGCACAACCTCACTCCCAGGAGTGCACTTAGCTACTCATAACCACTCTTGAAAAACCACCATTTTTTCAGAAAAGTGTTACAGCCTAGAGCCCTTACATTCCAAGCAACCTTACTGGTATTCTGATCAGTGTTTGGCTTTAGACTAGCACAGTAGTCACCCATGACCATAAAAAGGCTAGAAAATGGATTTTTTCTTTTTATTGTGATATTCTGGTCTTCTAAGAGTTGTCATCTGTATCCTGTACCAATGATTCAGAGAACAATAAATACACCTAATGGGACTGAGTGAAATTAAATCTTTCTTCAGTGATTTATAAGACAGCATGGGATTATTCTTGGGAATATAAATTTTCATTTTATAGGAATTGAGATGGCAGAGTATGTGTAAGAAATTAGACAGAATCTTTCCGAGATTTATCTTTCCACAGCTTCTGATGTTTGTTCTCATCATTTGTCTGTAAATGGGAGGTTTTGACTTTAATTAGAGATTGAGTTCTAAATGAGAATCTATAAGAAATAGTGGGGAAAAAACATATGGTCTATGCCCATTGGCAAGTCATTAAACTTTTTGGTACCATGGCTTTGACACCTTGAAACCAAAATAATATTAAATAACATGAAATCCTTATCTGACAGGACTCTAACTTTTAAAATACCACAAAGGAAGCAGAAATCAACTTAGCTATCTTTACCCTTGGTTGCATTGCACATTTGTCCACCTGATGACCAATCCTTTCTATTTTGGGGCTTTAATTTAGTTGAAAACTATGCCAGAGTGTGCTTGCATCTTGGGATTCAGGATTCAGTGCACAGCCATGTCTGCCATAGGCACAAACAACCTTTGGGCAATGACTGCCTTTCCAACTTACATAGCACTGGGAATACCCAGAAAAGCAAGAGTTGGATTTGTTGAGTTTGCACTGACCCTGGGATCCTATCTGCTTCCCCAGGCAGAAAATCCTCATTCCAGACAACAGAAACTCAGCTTGCTTTTATGAGAAAATATCTGGTTAAGTGGTAGACATATTGGAGAGAAGACACTGTTGAACCTGAGAGAGATACTCCAGTAAATTTCTTTTTGTCACAAAAGGAAATCAGACAACCTTTCTCCTCATCCTCCTTGGAACAGCGATCAGCTCAGACTCCTGCTTCTACCTGGGTTTCACCTGTTGCTTCCATTTCCCAGTTTTTTTCTTCAGATATCTCATGAAATGTGCCCTCCTCAGAAAATGTCTTTGTGTTCTTCAGGCTTTTAGCTTCTCCTGTTTTATGCTGCCATCAAAATGCACACTCTCCTTCTTTGCATGTCACTTCTGGCTGTGTACCTGGGTGACAATCATCCATGAGGGCAGAGGAGTCTCTCTTAGCATTACAGACCACATGCCTTAAATGAGAGCCTTACTAGCAAAGTCTGCTTAAGATGCTATTTCAGTAGCTTGCCCTGTATCGTATCATATCCAAGATTTACTCTCTTTCAGTGTATGCAATAGCACTAGCTTCACTATTCTCCCTACAAAATACATGCATTTTCAGTGTGATACTGCTAGGATATTGTGCTTTTAGGAAGTGGTTGAACCATAAGGATTTTTTTTTTTTTTTTTTTTTTTTTTTTTGTGAATGGGATCAAAGGTATTATAAAATTATCTTTCACATAGCATCTGGTTACCTTACTTTTCTCTCTTCTACATAGGAAGCACATGGCAGAAAGGTCCTTACCAGAACAAATGCCCAAGGTGTCACCTTGGGCTTTGAAGTCCCCAGGCTATGAGGAATTAATTCTTGTTGTTTATGAACTATCAAATCTGTGTTACTCTGTTATAGCATCTTAAATTGTAGCCTGTCTTATTCTTAGTTTACTCATAGTCCCTCTGTCTGTTTCCTTTTTCATTCTCTTCCATAATGCTTATCTTATTCTCTAAATAAGATTGTTCAAAGACAATACATTTGTTAGAGTTGTGCTATCCACATTGCATCTACTAGTAGTTAGGGAGGAAGAGGATGGGAAGTGTCAATAGAGGCTATCTAAGACCGTGAGTATGAAAAAGAAGGGAGCCTTTGGGGGCAGTGTTCTAACCCTCATGTATCCTGCAGAGGACTACAGAGCTAGACCAGTATTTCCTTCTCAATCCTAAAAGATATCAGAGTGCTTAGGAAGTAGCCCAATCTGTGCTGGGAGCACATTTTAGAATACACATGCCCGTCCTCATTCCTATCTGGGACACTGACTGGGAAATTTAGACATTAAACCTCTTTTCCTTCTTGTCTGTAAACATGGTCCAATTTACTTGACTTCCCAGTATTGAGCTCCAAAAGGGACTTCCAAGGAAGGTAAAACCTGATAAAGGATGTTCTGAAATACTAGGCATCAATTAACCTTCATGCATTGTGATTACATGATGAGGAGTTTGCTGCAGTGTCTCGTAATGAGTCACTAAGCTTGCAGCACACCTGGGTGTGGCAAAGCCACCAAGTAGGTACTGTGGGCGAAAAATTGGCAAGAGGCAGGAGTACATCTGTCGCTGGCCCACAGGCTTCTGAAGAAAAACCCCCCACCTCCAGCCACCTACTACCATCTGCTGCTCCATACAGGAATCAAACACACATTCCAGTGGATGATTCCATTGGACAAGAACTTTTTGTGTGCCTACCCAAGCTATTCACATAAACACTTCCTAGGCAAGAGGGCCTCTCCAGAGAGTGATGGAGATGGTTGTAGAAGGACCTGAAAGATAACACACATGGTATAAAGTAATATCAGACACTACTCTAAGAGTATGAGATTACTTATAAGCCTGGAACTAACCTTCTCTAGGCAAATCCTATGACTGCTATATGACCTCTGGCTCCAACACTGTTTTCTCAAATGGGGAAACTGGAAGTATGAAAAAAAAATGTTGCATTCCTTGATAAGATCACAGAGTCAGACAAGACTATCTAAGAGTTTCCATTACTGTGAAGAGACACTGTGACCAAGGTATCTTGTATGAAAGAAAATATTTAACACGGATTAGCTTACAGTTTCAGAGGTTCAGTTCATTATCATTAGGTCAGAAAGAATTGGCAGAAGACAGAAAACATGTGTCTGGAAGTGCCAAGGGTTCTACATCTTGACCTGAAGGCAGCCAGCAGGAGGATCCCTTTAGCACTTGGCAGAGCTTGAACATAGATACCTCAAAGCCCACTCCCACAGTGGCAAACTTCCTCCACCAAGGTCATACATCCTTCAATAATGCCATACCTCTTAATAGTGCCACTTCCCTTGGGCCAAGCATATTTAAAACCCCACAAAACCAATATTCTGAATTTGACACTCTGCCACAGTTATACATGTCTGATTATATATCAGAATATGTGGAAATTAAATATAAAAAAATAATGAAACAAAAATTGAAGCCTAAAGATTTGAATTTCCAGGATCCCATTGAAAATGACAGAACTGGAGAGAGAGAGAGTTCAGCAGTTAAGAGCTCTTGAGTTTGGGTGACAGGATCTATCTCAGGCACCTGTATCTCCAGCTTCATGGGATCCAATACCCTCTTTTGGCTTCCACAGATACCTTAATGCTTGTGTAAACACACACACAGGTACACACAAAATGAATTATTTACAAGATGTTTAGAAGGAAGAAAATAACTTAATTAGATGGTCTCTAGACATAACCAAAGAAATTTCACTTCTCAAAAAACATAGATGTGGTAGAACATACTTGGAAGATTATATCCCAGGTTTCTCATTTTAGCCATTATTGTACTGTATTGAAATGAGGATGTAAAAGGAAGTCATTCAAAGATCTAGAAGGTCATAAAGACGAGACCAGGCACACCAGGAAACTGGTTACAACTGGTTAAAATTTAAACTGGTTACAACTGGTTAAAATTTTATATATTTTATATATAAAATAATTGAATTAAAAATGGATACAGCAGCAAAAGTTATGGGCAACCATATAAAAATGAAAAAGGTGTTGTCTCTGCATCTTTAACACTAAGTAATTGAAGAGGCTAGGCTGAGCAATCAGAATGCCTTTTTGTCTTTTCATCTTCAACACCACTTTCTTCTGACATTTGAAACAGCCTTCACTGATTTCACTAGATGTTCCTTCCTTGAGCTCACGTCTGTACTCCAGTCTCTGTATTGAGAGCAGAAAGACTATTGATACACTAGTGTCTCAAACTCATCCATACCTGTATCCCATCTATGCTGGTCCTGCTGAATGACTGCTAGAATCTTTATCTAGGGTATGAAATACTTTCTGTTATATTTTAGTGGGATCATGGAAATTACTTTCTTATATAGTTAATGTAGGTACAAACATCTTTAGTTTTCTTCTTAATGTTGTCCTTTCATGCTCTTTTCCAAAGTGATCGCATTATCTCTCTCTATCGTTTTCACAGA
Source organism: Arvicanthis niloticus (assembly GCF_011762505.2). Lineage (NCBI taxonomy): Eukaryota > Metazoa > Chordata > Mammalia > Rodentia > Muridae > Arvicanthis > Arvicanthis niloticus. The sequence goes on from NC_047666.1 coordinate 17,515,831, forward strand.
TATTTATCTTATCATATTTTTTAAGTCCCTAACATTTTTGAAGACGCACACCGACTTTATCTTCTATCTAAAATACCAACTATAACAAACTGCATGCCAATGGAGAAGTGTTTTTGACTTATTAGGAAGGATGCAGAAATAGGAAATTTCCATTATGATGTAGTGTACTGTCTGCAAACTGTCTCAGCCCTCTTGTCTGTACTGTCCCCATGCTAGTTTTATTTTCCATGTGTCCCTGAGATTAGTGAACAAAGACTTTTAATAATGGGATTCCAAGCATCAGTCATTAATGAAGCAGATGGTGGTGGGCATTCAATTCTACTGAAATCATAACCTCTAAACATTTGCTTCTTGTGCCAATTGAGTAAAGTCAAAACAGAAAAGAACGATAAGAATGCCAGGGCATGGGATAATTTCCATCATTTTCTAGTGAGATCAAAGGCTGACACATTCTTGTTTGATTACTGTAGAGACAGATATCATTATTGCTGGGCCTGACGTTCAAATCTAGATGAAAGTTCTGGACTTATTTATGGAAATAGGTAAGCTGGGAAATGCAATCGCTATTTGTAAATCACTTTGCTATAACCTTCTTCTCCAATGTTGTTAAATGGCAAAACGCAATGGATGCTATTTTAGCTATGAGCATAAGAAAATAAATCCCTGTGGCAGCATGCATCTGTCAAGGGATTTGATGATCTGCAAAGCATTTCTTGGTATTAAGCAAACAATCTTACACTTCTAAGGGCGATTCTCATTGATATGTGTGAGATGCACACTCTATTATTTATGGTTAAGTGCAAATTCAAATTGGATAGGTTTAAGAAAAATGCAAAATTAACGGACATGTACATTAAAAGACCTAACATGGTAATTATGAATCCTGTGTGGATAATTTAAACACACTGACATTATAATATGCTTTAATGTACCTGGGTACAGCTTTGGAATGAAAAAATGTGTTTCTTTTAAAAGATTTGTGTAGAATTACCATAAGTGTTGCTGGAGAAATATTCAGTGCTGCCAAAGGTTTCAGTAAGACATGCTGCAGAATAGTGTAATCAGTTTTAGACTAGAAGATAAAAGGGGCTATCCAGTGGGACTTACTGTGACAATAAAAATATAGAATATGTGTACCATTGAATACACTAACTGTCACTACCCATGTGAGAATACAATGGGCATAATGACTACCAAAACTTAACTCAAATGGCAAATTCAAATAAATGTATACAAAGATAGTGGCTACCATATTGAAATCAGAGCTTTCACATGAAATTTACCACAAAAAAGTGTCCTTTGCTTTAAATCACTCCATTTTCTCATTTGTAAAGTAGTTTACAAAAATGTGACTGCTTGGGAACATCATACATGCATGTAACTTGTTCTGATCAAATCCAGCCCATCCATCCAGTTCCCTCCCTATACCATCCAGCACTTTTCCCTCTCATGTTACCTTTCATTCACATATTTTTTTTGTTGTTGTTGGTTGGTTTTAGAACTCAATGAATCTATTTAATGCTGCCTATATGTTCAAGGGTGTAGGGTGGTCTACAAGAGCATGAATAGTTTCTTAGTGGTCTCATCCTTGAAGAAAGCTTATTCTACCTCACCCAACAGCAATCAATTGTCAACAGCTTCTTCTCACCTAGAGGTGGGACTTGATGAGCCCCTCCTTGGGACTTATTCTGGGATTCTGGTCGCTTGATTTTGTGTAGTCCGTTTGTATACAGTCAGAGTCCCTGTAAATTTATGTATGCACCAGCTATGCTATGTCCAACCCAGAAATAACTATTTTGATGCAGATTTTCACTACTTTTGGCTCTTATAGTTCCCCTGCTTCCTGACTGTATGATGATGGCTGATTCTTGGGAGAAGGAACTGATATAGATGTCCCATTTAGGGTCGAGCACTTTATAGTATTGAGTTTTCTGCACTTTGGATATTTATGGGTCTCTGCATAAATTACCACCCATTAAATAAAGAGCTTCTCTGATGAGGGTTGCTAGATGCACTAATACATAAGTATGAAGAGGAGAACTCAGAGACATTTATTATTACGCCCATTTAGCAGAAAAACAAACAGTATTGAGTTGTCCCTTAGAAGTTATGACCTAGCTAATCACATGGAAGTATCAGGCATGAGTTCTATTTTGTGGAGTGGGATTTACATCCAATTAGAAAGTGGTTGGTCACTCACCTGACAGTTCATGTGCAAAACACTTTGAACAAAATAATACTCTTCATTTTGTCAACTTCCAAAATTTTAATCTATAATCATCAATCCACAAAGGAAAACAAAAAAAAACACTGATAATTATATATCTTGCTATGAAGCAACTGTTTGTCACCTTCATCCAATCAGATTAAAGGAGTGCTCTAAAATGAACCTTCAGAAAGTTCATCTGCTGGTTGTCAGGGAACTTGCGTGAGATATTTCTATTACTATTTCTGTCAATGTCATTCATCTTCAGATTTGAAAACTTTGAAAGTTGTTAGTTTTACATCGTAGGAACATTTTGGAGGCTTGTATTCAGGACATGGTAATAGTTAGAATAGACTATGTACAAATTAACCAACAGGATAGGAAGAGGTGACAATATGTCCACATTATTGATGAAAACACTGTGAACTCTAATCTGTCTGAAACTTGCAGAAGCTGGCTTCTCCAACAGAGAAAAAAAACTGCCCAAGACCCTGAGATTTTGGGATCAGTCTTAGAGGTGTGTGCAGAGAAAGGTAAATGGAAGTCTACAGAGCTACACAGCCTAATAGAGCATGCATCACACACTTAGAGAAATCAGAGGGAATAGAGAAGTTCTGGGGACACGTACCTCCCCAGGAGTTTCATTTTTAAGAAAGTCTCTCTAAATTATTAAAATAAAGAAAACTTATATTAATACTGTAATTATTATTAAGAAACAACCTCAGAACCACACATGATATGAAAGTGATTCTGAGTTACCCATGAAGCCATATACTTACAGCATATTCCTGCAACAGTGAGGTCCTGGGAAGCCATCTACTGCTTTACTAACAAGAAAATAGTTGTTGAGTTTTCTACAGAACAGAACACTCTATTTCCAATAATAGAGAAAGACTAGAGAAAAGAAAACATTTTCCAAGTTTCTAGTTACTATAAATTAAAAAATAAATATTAAGAAATATGTTCTGCAGCTTTATAGATTTAGGATTACCAAATATATGTTATGGAGAGCCTCACATATAAAACAGGTTCTGAAGTATATTAGGATATATATTTATATATAAGTAGGTATCAAATGTTCATAATAAGATTTCTACCAAGGTGATAAGAGTCGCACATGAGTTATTGTTCTTTTAAATACATATTCTACTTTCTGATAGAATTATTATATATTTTTAATTAAAAGGAAAGTGATTTATCTTACTGAAGATTATTTTTAAGAAGTTGTGGGGACTAGAATAATAGTTCAAAAAGTAGACTGCTTGCCCTGTATGCCTTTATGTACAAAGACCTATCTTTGGTTCTCAGAAATCTTGTTTTTTGTTTGCTTGTTTCTTTTCTTTCTTTTTTTTTTTTTTTTTTTTTGTTTTGTTTGAAACAGTTTCTCTGTGTGCCTTGGATATTCTGAAATTTATTATCTAGACTAAACTGGCCACAAACTCACAGAGATCCTTTTGTCTCTGCTTCCCTAGTGCTAAGCATAATGAAATGTGTTACCATGACCAGCTCACAAAAACCATGTTAATAACAATAAAGAGATGTGAGGAGTAGTGTCTACTTATAGTTCTATCACTGGGAAGTCAGAGACAGGTAGATCCCTGGAATTTTCAGGCCACTGAGCCTAGCTGAATGACATGTCCATGCTAATGAGAGAGCCTATATCACGAAAACTGATGGGAAGCAGCTGAGAACGATACCTGTTTGATTGTTGGCCTTCATTTGCAGGCTGCAACACATGTTCTTGAACATATTAATATTACACACACATACATAAACATGTATGTACTTCTGCACATGTAAATACAGGCACTTTCTTCTCTCTCTCTCTGTCTCTCTCTGTCTCTCTCTGTCTCTCTCTCTCTCTCTCTCTCTCTCTCTCTCTCTCTCTCTCTAGCTTGGTTGACACAGTGAGTTCTAGCCTAGCCAGGAAAAGCAGAGAGACTTTGTCTCAAAAAAAAAAAAAAAGACCCAAAACAAAAACAAATTACAAGTGTTCAGCTTTGCAGACATTACTGTATCTCTGAAAGTCATATGAAGAATCCACTGGTTAAGTGTAATATGATGCTGTGGGATACCAGGAAAAGGCTAATAGTCCTACTGAAACATCTTCAGACATGAGGAAATTCCAGTTCATTTAATGGTAGATACATGTTAATAAGTGGCTATAAATATTCATCACTCATTTTTGTCCTTAATTTTATGTAAACTGTAAATATAATTTTCAAATACTTAAAAAATTGGAAAATTATAAAGATCTCTTTCTCTGTATGTTTCCACATGTGTGTGTGCATGTGTGTGTGTGCGTGTGTGTGTGCATGTGTGTAGAGAGACCAGAGAGCAAATTTGAATATCACCATTCAGGTGCCATTCTCTCTCTCTCTCTCTCTCTCTCTCTCTCTCTCTCTCTCTCTCTCTCTCTCTCTCTCTCTTTTTTAGAGTCTTCTTTATCACAACATGATTATGATATCTGGCCAGAAATCTCCAAGGAAACACTTTTCTATTCTTTTTCAAAGCTGGATTGCAAATACTAACCACCATTCACACATTTTTCCTTTAGGTTCTGAGAATTGAACTCTGATCCTCAGGCTTAGATACTGATCACTTTACTGAGACATCTCCACCCCACCCCCCCATGGTCTCTTTATAGTACTGGAGTTGGACACTAGAACATTCAAAGAGCCACCTCTGTCTGTGTGAACAGTTGAAGATACACAACCACCTGGACACTGACATTTTATCTTGACAATTTAAGGAAGCCAACTGTGCCTCTCCCACTTCATAGGAATAGCTCAAGATAGCTACAAACTGGTGTTTAAAATATATTGGGAAGTGCTTGAGAGCACGCAAACTGCTCTGTAATGAAGTCATTAAACTGAAGGGAGCTAATTTCTGAGGTACATTCTAACCTACAACCCAAGCCAGAAAGCAGGAGTCAATAAACTTTTATGGGGTTCTATAACCAAGCCATCTTAGGAGCTAAATTACCAAAGCTCATTATAAGGTGTGTTTGACCAGCAATGCCCGAACTGACATTTGCTGTGCGAGAAAAATAAAGTTAGCCAATGGACATTAAATTTCTTCCTAAATCCACAAGCATATGTGTCATGTAAGGAGAGCCATACATGCTTATGCATGAACTGGGAAGCGAATATCACATCTCATTTGGACAACGAACCTAAAGTTAAGCAATTCAATTGAGCCTCAAACTGCAAGAACAGCTGTGTGGTCAGGCTGCCTCTGAGGGGCTGCTCGTTGCTTGGGTGGCCCACTACACAGTCAGCTCACAGAAAGCAAGTACATGTCTGTCTATTAGCAGTTGCCAGTGCCAACACTGGGCCAGGCACATGATGGAAACTATTTAAGTATTTTGGGAGAAATACTTCCATATTCATTATTCTCATGGTCACCAGAGAAAAATGAACCTTGCGGCTTCAAAGGTTTAGTTTAATTATCAATCACCAACGATCGCTCCTCCTCATTTCCCCTTTTTTGTCTTTACAGGGATTGACTCCAGTGCCTTCAGCATGTAAGGCAAATGATCACCAGTGAACTATCTTCCACCTATGACTGTTCTCTTAACGTTTTGCAACTCCAAAAGATGGACACAAGGGATCTTATTCAAAGCCCAATACAAGTGGCCTCTTCTTTTTGCTGCTCCATACATTCCACCCATGTTTCTGCTCTTAGACTATACTAATAACTTCCTGACTTCTAGCCAATTACTGAGAATTGGTGGCCATACATTGTCCTGGTTTATCCAAATAAGTGTATACCTTTTACTTTAAAGTCATACACACATGTTCTCTCTCTCTCTCTCTCTCTCTCTCTCTCTCTCTCTCTCTCTCTCTCTCTCAGAGAGAGAGAAAATGCAGATGGAGAAAGAGACACAGAGAGACACATATACAGAGAAATGGAAATGAATATATGTAGCCTATGCTTTATACAAACATTTTACTGGAAATCATAAGACAAGACCTTAGGCTAGCTAATTCATTCCTGAGCCTTGAGGCAAAGGTAGAGCCCTTGACATCAGTAAATAAGATATATTTGTGTATTAAATTCTTAAGAAAGAGTGCAGTGGTTTCAAAAACAAGTAATACAAAATATACAGCAACTGGCTACTGGCCCTCTACCATCTTTTCCCATTATCAGAATAATAGAACATCGATCATTCAGATACCTGTTTACAATTGTTATTAATGGCTGCATCACTGAGGAATACTATCCTTCAATGGTTAAGGGTGCAGATGCAAAGACGGACCAGTATTTAACACTGCCTTGGTCAGATGGTTTGAAAAAATTTAACTATTGCCTGTTTTCCATCATTATGGATTATACAACAGAATAACGCAAGGGCCATGAGCACTGGAATTTTTGTGAATGCTAAAAGATGCAAAGAGTATAAAATCCTTGATAAGTACCTGGAACTCAGAAATGACTCACAAGTTAGCAATTGTTTTAGTTTTTAATTTTTGGCCACATGTTGCACTGGTTTAAAATTATAAGGCATATCTTTCCTTTGTGTTGAAACCACAAATTTTATATTCATATAAAATGTGTACGGGTGTTTTGCTTGGATACATGCCTGGTGTCCATGGAGGGCATTGGAGCCCCTGGAACTGGATTTATAGATGGTTGTGACTGACTATGTGAACGTTGGGAAAAAAACCTGTGTCCTTTGTAAGAACAAGTTGCTCATGACCCCTAAACCATCTATTCTGCTCCCTAAAACCACAAAGTTTATTCAGTTATCATAAATTATATCCCCAAATTAAATATAGCTTTTAATTAAAAACATGTTTTAAAACTATATAATTTTTTTATGAGCCATTATCTCATATGATGCTCTATGAGCCCTGAATCTTAACCTGGAAAAATCAATAAAGAGATATGCCTTTGTCCTTGACTACGGGAACACCACTGGAAAAGGAAGAAATGAGACTGAAACCCACACCTTCCACATTAGAATATAAGCTCTCCTGGCACATAGAAAGAATGGAAGTTTAACAAATACTCAGTTGAGAGTAGATTGTACTCAAAAGAGACTCTTGTGTTTCAGTACATTTTAAGAATACCATGTTGGACCTACACTGTGTAATGAGTGGTACAGTTCTTTAAATAAAGGAACAGAGTTGTATATTACACCCCTTTACAGAGCAGAAACAATGGGGGAGGCACAATACCAAGGAGAATGATCATCAAGTACAGGAATACATAGTGATCACTACTTGATACCGCTGTGGTGGCCCTCAGAATTGCACATCATCTGAGTCTGGGCAAGTGGCCAGAGCAGATCAAATGGACCACAGGAGGTTGGTTGAAGAGATGTCTGATGCCAACAACTCAGCGGAATTCTACCTCCCACTCACTCTGGTGCTATGCTCACATCTCCTTAAAACCTTGACATTCAGTGAACAGCAGAATGGTGGAGTCAATGTTTCCAATGATGTATGAATTGGAAAATATCTACAAATGGACCATTTTGTTGTGTATGATGATACAGCAGTTACCAAACATTACTGCATACAAAAATCACAAGTTCAAGTTCCTGCCCAAATGGAAAAGGTCTAATTAGAACATGTGCCAAGCACACTTATATCCAATATAGTATATACATGAGTGATGCAAAGACTGGGCCAGGGTTTCGCTTGCTATAGAATCTACCTGCTGGCCCTGATACAGATAAAGAGCCTTGCTCACACTAGTCAAATATCTCTTCTCTGGGTGTCAAGTCATTTTCTCAATAGAACTGGATTACTAATAACGTCTGTAATGGTTGTGATAGGTGCTTCTTTCTTTGGATCATGCATTCAAAGCAAAGTTCTTTTCATTACCTATTATGTCTGTCTCAACATATGTCTTTTCGCCTGGGAGATGGATCTAGGTCTAGTCTCCAATGTTCTATCACTCAGAGTTATGTTGCTTATTGACACTCCTTTTGTCTTTGAAGGGAAGACAAAAGGCCACCAGCTGTGCAAACATTTCTGAGTATGCTTCAATGAAAAGTTTCCTGTCCCAAGAGGAATCACACAGAGAGACCTTTAAGATCCCCATATCCATTGCAATAATGTCATAATGTACCCTTGATGATGCACTAGGACTTCTTACCTGGATAAGCCTGCCTAGACATCTTTAGTACATATAATACCACGCCCCGCCATCTTCACACTCCACCGGGCCATTCATTTCCTGCACCATCAACAGAATATCACATCTCACACTCCTTGTGATGCTGGCTGTTTGGGCACTCTACATCCTCATTTCTTAGAACCTGCATCTACAGACAGGTGTCAAACAAATTAAGTTGACTTTTCAGATAATGAATTTATCCTTGGTTACAAGGATACAAGGTTACAAAGCTACAAGCTTTCTAAATGAAAAAAAGAAAAAGAAAAAAAATCAATCAATAAATAACCTGAAGATTTTCAAGACAGGAAGAGGTTTAAACAGAAAGTTTTCCTGGCTTTGGACTGACCAAAACTGGCTGCTACTGTGTCCATAGAAAGAGCTCAGAAAAACATTAAAGGCATATAGTAAGAGAAACTTATGCATTTATCCAGCTCTTTATTTTATATCTATTGCTAGGAATGTATTGTAAAATGTTATGTTGTTAAGATAAAACAGTTTAGGAAATTTCTCAGAACAAATAGAATCTTCTGTCTGTGACATACACAACACACCCCAAGCTTATACAGTATCCAGCCGCCACAACTGGATAAGAAAACGTTGCTGACTCCTAGGTACCTTGGTTCTGGCTACAAATCAAATCTAGAATGCAAGTGGCCAAGATGATTGTTGGAGTGTGGTTGCATCACGGGGTTCTCTGTATTCATAGACAGCAACCTCTGGGCACCTTGTTCAATCATTACTTCTTCTGGACGAAGCGCCAGAAGCAGCTCTGTAAGTGAGAGCAGGAATGCCAGAGGAAAAGATGGATCCTCATGAATGGCTGCAGACTAAGCTGCACAGTGCCTGGTAACTCACAGCCAGGGACTGATGAATCACATTCAGTGGAACTCCTTGAAGACCTACCTTTCAGCCTCTCCCCTCTGCACTGCATTCATCACTGAGGTGCTACATGGAGGCCACAGAATGTGATCAATAGTTCTTTTTCCTGTCTGCCATTTCCCCAGAGCTGAGAAAGGAGCATTAGCATGCACAGGGCTTTCTATATTTTAAAAAGTCTTTTTCTACATGCATCATCTTGAATCTTGCCTCTTTGACAATGCTCTTAGGTAGGCATCATTATTACATTCACTTTAAGGTCAGTTAAATACCTTGCAGAGGAGAATGCTGCTGATGCAAGGGGGCTTCGGTTTTAGAAGATCAGATGCCTGACTCTAAGTAACTATATATTATACGCATACATATATTTATACACTTACATATATGTGTGTGTTTATATTATGATTTATGATTTTTCCATGGCATGAACTATGAGACTTGATGGTGTAGATTTATGATTTATGGCATGAAGGTAAGAATGTAACAATTAAGCAAGTGTCACTGTCCCCTTTAGTCTGTGGGAGTTTCCTAATTAGGCTATCCTTTTTTTTATTACTGAAAATAGATTCTTCTCCCATGAAATACATTCCAACCACACTATCTTTAAAGTCCTGCTAAAAGTACAAGAGAAACCAATGAATATCATTACTAATTCAGGGTTCTGCTTCAAGCATCTAGTCCTGTGCAATTTTTGTTAACACCCATTCATTCATGACTTTGTAGAGACGTGTCTTATGTCTAGTCTAAGCAGAATTTTGGTGCTTTCTTAATGGAGATGAGGCTTTGACATTGTGAAGCTCTCTGATGATGAGGCTAGATTCCTTTAGCACTTCTTATTGATATTATTATAAGTAGGAGGTCACATGACTATGGGTGCTGTGACTCCCTCCCACGGGAGGAAGAAACCTGAAGAGGTAGTATGGGTTTTTATAGATAGGACAAATGCATTTACAAGTTCCAATAAGTTTCCCAAAGGGTCTTGAATATTTCAGGGAAAGAGGACCCAGTTCCTTATCACACTCCCTTGATTTTCAGTGCTTTTGTATTTGAATGTTCTATAGTTTCATTAAATTTACAGGACAAGGAAAGAAGCCGAGAAGATGCACTAAAAACATTTCAGTAAGTGGGCCTCAATGCAAGCTTAAAATCCATAATGCAGGAAGGAGTGGTGCTGGTTAGATAGAGCCCACGCATGTATCCCCAAGAGGAATTTCCTCTGACATTGAGGAGGAAAACTGAATTCACACTGCATGGCTGAGGGCGGCAACAATACGCTTTACCTCTAATGGCTTTCTGAAATGCTGCCTTCCGCCTGTTGGCAAAGGAAGCCTATTAATAAAGGGAGTGTGTCTGGGAACCAGCTACAGATAGCAGGCCTTTGCAGATTCGCTGTGATCGGAAAGCTTGCTGCTTAATACATCCCCAGTCCACACTGAAACAGCTTCATTTAATAAAGCAGTATTATGGAAACATAAATGTGTTAAAAAGTAGGCACCAGTGACACCTAAAGCTCTCAGAGAACTTTCAATTTCTTGAGGGGAAGATTAGCAGGAACATGTAGTTCTCTCTCTCTCTCTCTCTCTCTCTCTCTCTCTCTCTCTCTCTCTCTCTCTCTCTGTGTGTGTGTGTGTGTGTGTGTGCTATTTATATATTCCCTCAATGGATACTGTCCTATGAGATTCTAGTTTGTGTCAAGTTGAATGTAGTTTCTAACCAGCACACCAAAAAACCAAGAGAACCTCTTACATTTGCCAATAAAGCATTCTCTTCAGAAGCATTATTTTTATCTCAGGGAAATGTGGGCCATTTTATTTGGCCATGACAAAACTACATGGGGGTGCTAAAAGTATTGAATCTCCAAAAAAAGACACAGAAGTGTGATGGGCAATTTCTCTCATCAAAATGAGTTAGTCATTTATCTCCTGAGACAATTCATGCAGACAGGGCTCAGAAATCAATCTGAAAGAAATCAGCATTATAAAATATAAATATGGGAGTGAAGCCCAGCAATTATGCCTTACTCAGATCATTCTGCATTTTCTTTTCTTCCTGAAGTGTGGTGGGGAGAGGAAACAGTGGTCAGCTGTGAGAGCTAACTGTAGCCTTTACTGACTTCGCTGTGACACTGAAACCAGAATAACAAGTTTCTGTGCTACCCCTATGGGATTGTGTGAGGGTTCAAACTGTGTCTGCAGAAGGTTATACCACTATGAGACATTTCAGCTAAGCCTGGAAGAACTGGGGAATCTGGCCAAACACAGACCAATCTGAGAGAATGCTAACTAGTGATATTGGAATATGGATAAAAGTCAGAGGGAGAAGGAATCCAGGGGTTGGGATTAGCTCACGCCTATGATCACATATAGGTTGATACAGTGGTGGCATATCTGTCTAGTTGCTTTGTGAACCACACAGACAGAGGACTGTGGAAGCACTCCACTCAATGAGCAATGGCACACAGCCCCCAGGCTCTCTGTCGACTGTTTCTCAGCCAAGTCAAAGTTTTCCTTTAAAAAACAGCATGATTTTGTCAAATATGAATACTACTTTCATAGTTATTTTTGCTACCTCCATATCCTGCTTATTCTTTAAAGAAGCCACCCTTTCCATGTCTGATGAGGAAAAAAAAAAACACATACATTAGCTTTGTATAGGGAAGAGGAGTATCTATTTCTTCTAATGCACATTAGTGTGCACAGTGACTTTCCTAATACATACCGAAGTGCACAGCTGTGACAGTGGGAAGTACCTCTGTATCTCCAAGCTTTGAAACACACTGAATCAGATAATTATGGATTTAGTCCAGCTTTGAAAACCTGTATTACAATCTGTATCAAAGGCCCAGTCCAAAGTAATTCTTGACCTCCCTAGACCGATGGTATCTCTTTCTCATACTGCCTTCCTATTCTCTTTCAAGTATTTTCCTTTCTTATATTACTTTTTATTTCTCTACAGTCTTCCCTGTTCTTCAACTGAAATGTCATCAGGTTTTTGCTGAAGCACAATGTGGGCAGAAGCATGTGGTAAATGTTATTGGGGATTATCTCAGAAACAGTGTAAACATAATATGCATGACTCGAGACAGATGAAGGAGTTTAAGCAAAATACATACAAAGAGACATAGAAGAATGGATATGATAATACCTCACAACAGAGACAGTCCAAGATGAAGAATAAGCATTTAAACCTTTGCCCAGAATTGAAAGAGCCCATTGAAAGACTCAGAGGAGCAGATTTGAATTCAACTGGTAAAGCGTGTTTGGTTTAGCATGCAAAATACTTAAAAAGATGAAACAACAGAATGTTCCTCCTATTAACCCCACTGCTAAAAGCACTCTGTGATGTTGCCCCAGGCCTGTTTCATTTGCTAATGCATTCTACTATTCTATAAAAATTCTTGCACAAATAGCATGTTTTCTAATGTGCTTCAATCCATATTCTATCGTTTAAGTCATTGAACAAAAGAAGAATGATGAATCACAAAGAGGCTAATACCTTTCCAGTGGAAGAACTGAGAGTAGACTCCTTCAACTATTCATTATTGGTTTTGATGATCCAGATTAAACTTTTACCAAGCTTAGTTCACAATGTTGCCTCTAGAATCCATCACTTTTCGATTGAATACTAAAACTATAATAAAACAGTAATAATTCATCAAATCTAGAAGGAAAACATTTTTATTACATGTATGTATGTATGCATGTGACTGACTCTTGTCTTGTGTACACTCATGCATGGATGCGTGTGCGTGTGTGTGTGTGTGTGTGTGTGTGTGTGTGCACGCATGATGGTGCTACAGCATTATCAAACAACTTAGAAGAGTATATTCGATTCCTCTATGATGTAGATCCCAGATAACAAACTCAGTCATGTGGGAATATAACTTTACCCTCTGAGTTATCTTACCAGCCTAACTTTTTCTCTTTTCTTTTCCTTTCCTTTCCTTTCCTTTCTTTTCTTTTCTTTTTTTCCCTTTCCTTCTTATTTTTAAAAGCAAAGTACCAATGAAAAGAAGTGAAGGGGAGATAATTGAAAATGTATGTTTTGGGAAGAGTCAAATTCATAAAAATGAAGTCAATATAGAACCCAAATGAAGCAACACAAGTAGACGAGCCAGCAAATTCAAAGCCTACCTAAGGTCTCTAAGGCAGAAAACACCTGCAAGATGTGGAACAAAAGAACTGGAAATCCTGTGTCCTGTCTAAATGATTCAATGGCTGCCTTTATAAATACTATGCAGATAAAAAAAATGGTTTATCTCTCCATACTCTACTTTAGAATGAATATGAGTTTGGTCTGGACAAACCAAGTAGTTAAGAGAAGTAACAGGCTTGAAAATGAGTCAGGTCACACAGGTACAATTGCTGGGATATCATACACAGAAGACTCTATGCTTCACAAGGAAATAAAGTACCAAATAAGGTTGGACAACCTGCTCAAATTCACCTGGCTTAGTAGACCAGAGACATACCACATATGCCTCAGCACTCTCAGGCTGGTGTGTTTTCCCAATTCTTTTGTGCTAGATAAGATTTAAAAATTAGACAATAAAAAGAAAGAGGATATGAAAGTATTGTTTCAGGAAGAGGAGTTGGCTTCTGTGTGCAGGTAGGATGAATAACAAATAGGGGGAAGCAGAGAAAATGAATCAGCAGCTGCTCCTCATTTGGTGCCCAAGACATCTTGGTTGGAGTTAACTATCTCTTAGGACTCCTCTTCCAAAGAACTCGATTAAAGAAATTCAAAATCAAATCGTTTTTTTCCCTCAAAGTTACCAACGTAATCACTCCCACCCACCCCTACCCATTATGCAGATACCTCACCTTGCAAACAAGTTACCTCCTACAAGGCCTCTTGTAACCTCCAGAGATTGCATAACCTCTATTCCAGCAGCAGAGAGCCAAGCAACCTTAGATGGCTGGTCATGTTCAAAAGCACGTAGCATGTATTTCTGAGCAGCTAGAGCCCCATTTATTTCCAGAGTGCCCAGATTTGTGTCAACAGTTCACTTTTTGACTTTTTGAAATTGCAAAGTTTCTGTTGACCAGAATTTATTGAGCTATTTTTAAAAAAACACCTAATGTCAGCAAGGGGAACTATTTTTTATCACTGTATGTTGTTTAACAGCTCTTGATGGTGATCAGATTTATTGTACCTATAAAAGGCAGGACAACCCAAGAGGCTGAGCCAAGAACTTTGAATTTCTAAAGAACTAGGCAATGTGGAGCAAAGATTTGAACTGGTACCTTACATGGTCAACAGAAATCATGCGACTACATAACAAGTTAAACATACTTTACATCCCTTATCAAAGAAACTTCTCTTTGGAACAGACAAAGGCCAATACGAAGAACCACAACCAATCAAAATTTTGGAGCCCATTCCCAATGGATATGTGTACAAAACATTCCCATAATTGAGGGTCAGGTAACATCACAGAAGAGGGATCAAAAAATTCTAAGAACAGAAAGTTTGTTGTGAGACTTTGGCTCCTGGAAATGGCAGAAGTTACATCCATAAAGTCTCACTGATACGATTTTTCAAATATGAACAACCAAAGGGCTTGCCAAAGTAGATGGGGACAAGCCCATGAGGTTTCAATTGTACACAAAGAACTGGAGGTAACTGCAGAAAGCTGTGCAGGAGAGGTGGTAGTCCCTAGAGAAGAGCAGACCAATTGGTTATCCAGTGCCAAATAACCCTGAAATATATATACTGGTAATATTTTTACAGACTGAATAGGATATATTTTGAAATATATATGTACATACATAAGCACATATGAATGAAATAACAATTAATAAAATTAGGGGCAATGACTTTGAAGGAGTGTAGAGAAGGGTATATGGCAGAGTTTAGATGAAGGAAAAAGAAAAGGGAAATATTGTAATTATATTATAATCTCAAAAATAAACATAACAAACCAGAAGACATAAAATGATAAAAAAAAAAAAAAAGAAAACTTAAGTATATAACCAAATAAGAATCTATTCTAAAGACTTTTTAAGGCATGTACAGGGGTACATGCTTCACTTGATCTTAGCCAAAAGGGAGAGGAGCGATGTGACATATGGTTATAACCACAATACTTTAGGGCTAGAGGGAGGATTGAGAGTTTGAGGCTCTTCTGAGCTACATGGTTAATTTGATGTCTATGAAAGAGGAGGGCTGTGAATGTAATCCAGTGGTAGAATACACACACAGACTCTCTCTCTGTCTCTCTCATATATACATACAACACACACACACACACACACACACACACACACACACACACACACACACTAAAACCACCACGAATGCTGCTGGCACAATTACCATCCTGTCTTCAGAATTTATCAACACAGAAACACTTATGGAGAGGATCCTATGACCAAAGTATTGCTTTAAATATCAAGAGGAAATACAAAACAAAGAGCCAGGTTCAGATTTTTCCCTTTCAGAGCTGTTCTAAATGCTTAGCAGTACAGCAAGTTGTTCTAAATACTATAACAGAAGCCCAAACAATGTGCTGAGTTGCCCAGGGGTTGGTTCATGAAACGTTGTAAGGTTTGATTACCATAGAAACAAAATCTAACAAGTTAGGAGGAATGGTGTGGATTAAATCAAGTTCTTTTGAGTGTAAATTAATTAAAAAGTTCTAAAACTGCAATCATTTAAAATGTTGACATCTTATCCATAAGTTTATTAATAGAATAGGGATTTAAAGTGTGAAGGCAATTTTCTTTTGAATGTTACTTGGCCACTCTCCACCAGTAAGAGAAAAAGCCATTAGCTTGCATGATTTTCAATGTTTCCAGGTAGTTTGGGCTTTTCCAGGTAGGGAGACCACTGGCCTAAGATGGTTTGCTACTCTCCTCCCCTCCCCTCTTCTGTCCCCTCCTCTCCCCTCCCCTCCCCCCTCTCCTCTCTCTCTCTCCTCCCTTACTTTCCCTCTCCCTCCTGCCCTGCCCCTCCTGTTCCCTACCCACCTGTCCCCTGCCCTTCCCTTGTTTTTGATCGTGCTCTTTGTCTTTTCCTTCATTCCCCTTTCCTTCTGCTCCTCTCCTGCTCTTCCCTTTCCCCTCTTTTTCCTGTTCCTCTTCTTTCTTTATGGGAATCCAGACATAAAAGAAATCATTCTATAGCATAGAAAATTGTCACCAACTGCATCAGGAAACTGGCTAATTCTAGGGGAAAGTGGGGGATTCATGGAATCGGTTTTAGTTGCTAGCAAAGTAAAGCTTGTTTGATTCTACAGGATTCTTCTTGCACATCCCCCTTTTTTTGTGAGCTTGCTTTTTGTTTGTTTTGGTTTTTCTTTGTTTTTTGCATGGACTGGTAGGACCTACTTGATGTTCGTCTATATGAAATTCATACAAAACAGAGGGCAAGAGAGGGTAGGGGAAGAGAGAGAGAGAGAGAGAGAGAGAGAGAGAGAGAGAGAGAGAGAGAGAAAGAGAGGAAGAAGAAGAAGAAGAAGAAGAAGAAGGAGGAGGAGGAGGAGGAGGAGGAGGAGGAGGAGGAGGAGGAAGAGGAGAAGGAGGAGGAGGAGGAGGAGAAGGAGGAAGAGGAGGAGGAGATGAGAGGAGAAGAGAGGAGAGGAGGGGAGCAGAGGGGAGGGGAGGGGAGGGGAGGGGAGGGGAGGGGAGGGGAGGGGAGGGGAGGGGAGGGGAGGGGAGAGGAGAGGAGCAAACCTTCTTTGTAAATGGGAAGTTGGAGGTCTTTTGAACACAGGACAGTGCTTGGTGTTATGGACCACCAAGTACAAATGAATGTCAAATGTTTTAAATCTCTGCACGAACTCCTACTGTAGTTCCAATTGGATTGTTGAAAAAATTATTTTTAAAAACGACATTTGAATGATGACTAAGCCAAGATATAAAACTTAAGAAACACACCAGGTGCAACACACAGGATTCATGAATGTCCTAGTTTGCTTTCTATTGCTGTGATAAACACCACGACTGAACGCAACTTGGGGAGAAAATGGTTTATTTTATCTTATAAGTTACAGCCCACAAGGAAGGGAAATCAGGGCAAAAACTCAAGACAGGAACCAGGAAGCAGAAACTGAAGCAAAGCCTATGAATGAATGCCACTTCTGGTTTGCTCTCCCTGGCTTGTTCATCCTGCTTTCTGATACCACCAAGAACTACCTGTCTACCTGAAGCTACACATAGCATGGTCTGGACCCTCTCACATTGCTCTTCAATCAAGAAAATGCTGTGCAGACTTAACCACAAGCCAAGTAATGGAGAGCTTTTCTCAATGGAGGGTGTCTTTTTCCATATGACCCTAGTTTGTGTCAAGTTGATGAATGACTAGCCACGTAGTTAACAAGACAGGTACCAAGATGTAGGTTCACATAGTCTCAGAATCTATGCTCCCAAAGACTGCCTTTAAATTATGTAGGGATATATGGGAAGAATCACGAATAACAAGATGCTGCAAGTTATGTAGCACGCCATGTACAAATCTTTATGTCTGGAATAAAAGTATAAACGGTCAGGGGAGCAATTCAAGAATCCAGATATTTGCCTCTCCCCGATACTCATCTGGCTTAAATTTGGGAAGCAAAACAAGCATATCATTCACCCTTAAATTTTGTCTTGGATGGTTGAGTGAAGCTTACCATGTGCCATATAAGCAATGCATTACAACTGAATGGGGTAATCCATTTGGTAAATGATGCAGTGTATGCAACTTAACTAGAAGAGATGACCCACTTATCTAGGTCATAAGGTACTTGGACCAGATCTAGAATACCAGTACTGATAGCCACACTGTAAGGAGGGTCATATTACATCGTGAAAGAAAGTGAGGCAGCAATGATTAAGTAGAAAGGTAGCCTGTGTTCACTGACTAGAAGAATCAATATTTTGAAAATATCCATACCAACTAATGGTACAGATAAATGTTATAGATCATCTGTCCTTATTAGAGTAAGATGATGTCTGACGGTTGTTTCAATATGGCTACCATTCCTAGTGATGTTAGACATTTGTCCCCTTGTGACTATACTGTGTTAAGTCAAATAAGTCAGGAATAACTTATCGATCAGAGTCTAGCAGAATTTTGATTAAGTGTTAGTAAAACTGCTTATAGAAGACAATGTGAAGATCTTAATTACAGGATAAAGACAGTAATGAGTAGAATACCATAGTAATTACAGTTAAAAGTATATTGCTTTAAATAAAACACAGTGTTTTATATGGCACATGTTAACTTGATATCTTATTAATCACTATTCATCCTATACTTGTCTTGATTCAAGATCCTTCTGCTGCAGCATCCTAAGTGCTAGAATGACAGAACTATACCATCATACCTTGCAATCTAGTGCTGTGTTCTTAAAACTTTTGAGAGTAGCTGAAAATTACTAAATACACACATGAAAAGATAACTCTGAGAGGGAATGCATATGCTGATTAACACAACTTAGACATTTCACATGTTACAGGCTTTTTATACATCATGTTATATACACTAAATACATATAATTTTATCTGTCATCTGTTAGTGTAAATTTCCCCCTCTTGTTATTATAGAACTGTACCACAGTGTCCAGAGTAAAAGAAAATTAAAGGAGAATCCTGATGTCTGCCCTAGACTGTGATTCCCTGTGTCTTTATGACTGCCTCTCCCTCTACAATACCAAGCTAATAAAACGATAGTAAGATTTGATACTGTTTTTGCTGTTGAAGTGAAGAATTCAGCTAATGCCGCAGAAACCAAAGGTGCTGAGATATGCTTGCAGAAGGAGATTCAGGTTCTGTCACTGACCTCATAATTTCAACACTCAGCTGTAATCTCACCAGGTTTCCATTCTCACCAGTCTTTCTACACCGCCCTTGTTTTTCATCAATATCAATTCTAGTATGGTCTAAAGTTCAGACATTCTAGTTACTGAATAGTTTCAAAAACTTAATTAAAGAGAACTGCATGCTTCACTACCCAGTTGTTCCACAGACAATTTTATCCCCCCACTCTTCATTTTGGGGAGCCAGACTCTTTGTGTTCTAGAGGCATTTGTGTTAACATCCAAAATAGGCAAGGAATTAGCTCACTATAACTAAGTCCATGGCACTTCCCTGGGGAATCCTCAAGAATCACACCAGTAGTTAGTGAGAAACTGCAGGGACACAGCTCAGAGGTTGAAAGATAGCAGGCAGATACAAGCTGGGCTACAAAGTAGCTGTGTTTGTTTTTCATAAATATGACCCAATGTGACAGTAATGGAATGAAACTATTTTTCATGCAGCAAGTCTTAAGAAAAAAGAAAAAAGCCTCTCAAGACCTTTCGTTAGATACTATGGGCAAAGCACAAAGAACGGAGAACAAATTAGGGGTCAAAACTGTGGAACCTCCTCCGGAGTAAACAAATAATAGGTTTTAATTTCTTCTGGCAGGAGATTGATGATCACATCTGAAGCAACGAGAAGGATCTGTGAGCTGTTTCCAAAGCAGACGGAGAGAGGCTATGCTGCAGAAGGCTAAACTGCCATCTATCTTGACAAGAGCTTCCTCAGCAGTGGAAAGGAAGGAGAACCTATGCTCTGTGAACAGAGCATCAAAGTAGCAACAGCAGCAATGAAAAGAGATGCTCATATGAATAATCAGAACAGAGCCAAGTGCCAGTTAGTTCATACCTGTGAAGAAAAGAGGTCAACATCTCCAATACAGATAATCAGAGGTTAGAAGAACCTGCCCTGGAGAGAGGGAGAGAGAGAGAGAGAGAGAGAGAGAGAGAGAGAGAGAGAGAGAGAGAGAGAGAGAGAGAGAGAAACACAGAGAGAAACACAGAGAGAAACACACAGAGAGAGAGACAGAGAGACAGAAAGAGACACAGAGGGAGGGAGGGAGGGAGGGAGGGAAGGAGGAGGGAGGGAGAGACAGGCAGACAGACAGAGAGAGAGACAGAGACAGAGACAGAGACAGAGACAGAGAGACAGAGAGAATATCAACTTCAAAGCTTTTAAAATGCTAACCATAAAGACTTACAGATTGTTTCACCTCAATGGGAAATTTTTGATTTCAGGAACTTACAAGACGATTTGCTATAATTTCCCTGAGTTTCTGAAATCCAACCAATACAAGAATCAATTTGCTTCCTCTAATTTTTTTTTCCTCCAGACTTCATGCCTTATTAAATCTTGGATTTCCCCCCCGACATGATCTGTTATGTAAGCCTGTGGGTGAGTGTTTTTGTTTTGTTTTTGTTTGTAGTTGTTTTTAAAATCCTCTATTTAACATAACAAAGAGAATTCATTTGGAGGGGATGAGAAGCCTGGACATGAGCAACTCAGGAAACATAGCACAGAGGATGCCAAAAATGAGGAAAGCTCCAGTAAAAAAAAAAAAAAAAAAAAAAAAAGTAAAGCTCCAGGAAACAGAGGCATCTGATGAGGTGTGCAAGTGTGAAAACCTAAAGACAGTTTAAGCTTTTTCTCCAGTCCCAGCAGGGAGACTATTCAACTATTCAAGGTACTCTGCATCAGCTAACATCCTCAGAGCTCTGGGAGCAAAATAGATCTCATTCCAGGCAGAGAAGGAAGGTTCTCACGAGGTCTGGAATAACTGATAATAACAGAGAATCATAAAAAGCTGATGGTTGTCTGAGAGTTCAAGCTGTCCAGCCTCTACATTTAATGGATGAGGGAGGTAAACTTCAAAGACATTGGTCAAATACTCAGAACATTCCCAGTTTCTGTGACCAAATCCCCTGCAGAAAAGACCTATAGGAGGAAGGATTTGTTTTTGCCCACATTGTCAGGGTTTATTATTTCCAGAACAGCTTAGCCAATGTGCTTGAGCAGGACACTGAGGTGGCTGAGACCTGTTGCAGAAGTGTTGTGTCTTTCATAGTTGGTCAGTAAACAGAGAAAGAGAGAAAAACAGGCATTTGTTTGCCTTTTCCCATTATCCTTTTTTATTCTGACCTGGGAGCCCCAGCTCATGATATAATGGTACCCACCATCACAATGTGTCTTGTGCCCTCAGTTAAACTTCTGTGGACACAGCCTTATGGTCTTGTCCACAGGTGTACCTCACTGTTCTCTTAGGTGATTACAAATACAGTCGGGCAGATAAAGAAGATTAAATACCAGTTATTGTGACTGTTTTTGACAGTCTAAAATATACTGTAATCATTTTTAAATCACCGCTGAACAAGGTCAGTCCCCAAGATATGTGCATCTTCTTTATCCTTTTATTATCTTCAGGATCTCCAGTTTGACAGAAAGTCCAGAAACAGTATCACAAGAGCAGAGCCTTCTCCACATTTCCTTTGTAATGTGCTCCTTACAAAAAAAAAGTGTATCTTTTTCTAACTTTGAGAGATTATTTCATATTCAATGTCTGCCCCTCTTAAACCTGTCCTTGATAGGAACATGTTTCTTAGCTACTCATTATTTGTCTTCTCTTTTCTCTTCATACAGATATGTTGAATGTCATTCAATAAATTTAAATTTTGATACGTCATATCTACACAGCACAAAAAATAGACTTTATTTCATCTCTCAAATTAAGGAGATAGCATTGGGGACCTAGTCTATCATATTTTCTCACTTTCGTTCTTTTCTTTTATTTTTCTGGTGGTAGCTTCTCATCCATCCACAATCACATATCTGTAGGCAAGCTCTCTCTACAGTCAAGTATCAAACTTAGAATTCTCCCTAGAGTAGTTCACACTTCAGCTTGGGAGGAATCACTCTGATTCCTTATTGAAATGTAGATTCCTGATCTCCAATTGCTTCCCCTCTAGAGATTCTGATAATCCCAGAGGTGCCTAAAGCCTGTATTTTAATATGCATTTCTACTGGATGAAGATTTGAATACGGCATATGTAGTATGTTATCACAGAGTGTGTTTCTCATGGCTAATGGTTCTGCCTTAGGTCTGTCTGCCTCTTTCAGCTTGGTACTGTGTGCAATAGAGAACTCAGTGACAAATGTTCTTTCTCAAAGAGACACTTATTAATACATCTGCTTCTCCAGTTAGCTGCTTCCCACTTGGAAGGTAAGATGTTAGTGGTGTATTGGACTATGTTTCAAAGGGTAAATTAAGGTACCAGGGCCTCAGTTCCTTTGTTGGATAAACTGTGTATCTCAGAGTCTTGTTGATTCTGGAATTAACCAGTCAGTGTTGCTTTCCTTGAGTAAAGTCTGGGATATATGCTGACACCTAAGCACTGCATAACAACCCTCTCCTTTGCACACGGAATGCTGTTTGCAATGTTATTCTTGATCTGACATCCAAACTATTAAACAAGAGGTTCTCTTACGCCTGGTAATCTGTGGAAACAAGGATTATATTCATATATATTATATTGATATAACTTCTAACGTCTATTCGAACACTGATAAATGGTATTTATTTTTGGGCACAAGGATATATAAGAGATCTTCATTTAACTTTGTGCTGATTTTATAGGGCCTTACATATAATTCTCTTTAAATGCCAATACACAAACTATGTTCAATCCATATGTTCATTTTTCATTGAAATAATTTTGCTACAATAGCAAAAGGTCAATTTAACAGCTCTAATGAATATGAAAAGGGCAAGCCAATCAATACCATTGTACAATATATGGGCACTAAAATTTACCTTACTACCTCCAGTATCAAATTAAAACAGTTGTAGTTTACGGGGATTTGTTTCTTCTTTTCAGTCATTTCCTCCCTTCTCAGAGACACTTCACAATTTTTTGTGATACCATAAATGAGCCCAGACAAGGGATGAGTACTAATGGCACTCTCTATTTAGCTAATTATGAAGCAACAGCTAGAGAAAAGGGAAGAAATTAGCTCAAGTGTCTTTCTCCCCTTTTGTGGTCATTCATTCACTTACTTCTATCAGGTATTTCCCAGTTACCTAATGAAATCCTTTCATTAAGACACTTCTCAGGAAGCCGAATGTTTATTGCTACAATAGACACTAAAGTCAAAAACAGGAAGTCTTGATCTGAAGGAGTGACCATTCTGTACACAGATAAAAAGCTAAGTAGTGAGAACAATTTTAAATTCTAATCTTATATTAAAAATAGAAGAGATGCTATACAGACCAAGTGATTAGCTCTCAGGTGACTGGAACAGTCACCTATTGAAGAAAGACAAAGAATGCTCTCTAGGCATTCTATGGCTTCATAAATCTTAGAGAAAGGGCAAGAATTTAGACACTGTGTGACAAGCAGGATTGAGGAGGCAAAAAGAAGGAAAGCAAGACAAGAAAGGTAGAGAAGACAGAGTAGAGGGGGCATGAAGATAATCCAACTGAACAGACTGTTAAGGAATCTGGATGCTGTGTAGACCTCACAGTCTAAATAAGATGCTTTGGAATACAGAGTGATTGAGAGAACTCAAGTGGTATGTGTTCAAGGAGCTAGTAACTATAAAGTAGGCTTTCCAAAATAATACCACTGAAACAAATGGTCAGGAAGGTGTCCCCAAATAGTGTTTTCCATCGGGTCCCATGTTTGCCAAAGACAATGGTAAGAGATGGGTATATTGTAAAGACATTGCAAACAGCAAGACAGGTTTTTAAAGCCTGCACCCTTTGCCCCTCATCCCCAGGAACTTCCAGTCATAACAGCACACATTTGCAGCTCAGCTGCCCTGGCATTCCAAAGCAAATACTGTCTTGAGATAATAAATTCCAAAAGGGGAATTCAAGTGTGAAGACTTTGCAAGGCTCAGCAGTGTGGAAAATCCTTTTGTGCACTTTATAATTTTCTGTTTGTTTTAGTCCCTGCACAGTAAAAAATGCCTGCTTTGTCGTAAGCTCATAAGCTAGATTGGGGCAGGAGAAGTGTCACCCACCTGCATCCCACCTGCAAGCATTCTAGTTTCTCTGTGTGGCTTTTCTCATTTCCCTGCTGATGTCTGATGTACTATGGGAATGACAACAGACTTCAGGTGTTTCTCAGTAAGCACAATCCCATCTCAGGATGGTTGGTTCTTTATTTGTGTGTGTGGCAGGTGGGATAAATAAGCCAGAGAGTAGATATTCTAATGGAACTCAGTGCATCTAAATTTCAATCTCTTCATATCCCACCAAATAGTCAACCCTTGAACCCATTGGTTAACAATCTGGAGGAGAATTTATCTCTGGGAAGCTCCTCAAAAAGCCAGAATTAGTATTTATATATGAAATGGTGTGGCTTCTTCCCTTTTGCCATAATTTCTCAATTATAAATACCAAATTCCTAAGCTGTTGTCATTGACCCTTGATTTTAGATAGAGCTTGGTTAGAATCTAACCTGGGTTGTGACTTTAACAAAATTATTTGTTCTATTTGTCTGCTGAGGAAAGAGAATGACTTACATGCCATAGAATTGAAAAGATTAAGTGAGATAAATTATATAGAAACAGTTTAGCAGAGTATCTCAAAAAATATACTTCATTTTGATTTGCCATTCTCAGTGGACATTAGTCTAAGATGCTCTTATGTCTGGGGCATGAATGTGACCTTCACACATAAAGCCACATATACAATGACATCATATTACAGTTTGTATGTTAAAGATTTGTCTTCAGTTGGTGATGCTATTTAGATTATGTAACTGGATATTGAAGGCATTAACATTAATGTTTATAACAATAATGTTAATAATAATAATAATGATAAATGAATAAGCCATTAAAAGGTGAGATTAAGTTGAAAAAAGCAGGCCACAAACATGGTTTTGAAGGGTATAACTTGCGCCATGTCACTTCCTCCCTCATTCTTTCTGCTTTCATGCTACCATTCCATTAACAACTTCACTCAACCATGCGTTTACCACCATGACATTTTCTCACTCATCACACAAATTAAGCCAAATGAGCCTGGGCAGAAATATCTGAACTCAAGATGTAAAGTAATCTTTTCTTCATAGCAATTGCTTTCTTATTTTGTCACAGTGGCAGAAATTAGGCAAACTCTCTTTTATTCATATGTAAGAAAATCAAATGTGAGTGTGTGTGTGTGTGTGTGTGTGTGTGTGTGTGTGTGTGTAACAGAGAGAGATAGAGGCAGAGAGAGACAGAGGGAGACAGATAGAGACAGCAGTGCCTGCAGAGGACAGAATCAGGCAGGGAACCAAACTAGGGTCTTCTGCAAAAGCAGTAAGTACTCTTTACTGCTGAACCCTCTTCCAACCTGTACTATCTCTTAATAGTTAAAAAAAAACCCCTATACTTATTTAATAGTATGCAAATATCTTAATACTAGGTTACAGTTGCAGATGGTATTTTGCAAAAACATTACACCCAGCGTTTTGCTTTTCACCTTGGCCAAATGTTGTTATAAATACATTATTGGGTAATAAATGAAGATGCTTCAAGCAAAACATCTTCAGGTCCATTTCCATTTCCTGCATTCATCAGAAAGGCCCTGGCACCCATCTCTGGCATTTGTCTGGTGAGATATATGAGCCTAGACATTCCATCAGTTAGTGCTCACTTAACTTTTTGATCCTTAAAGACCCCGTCCTTGGACTGGAGGGATCACTCATTACTTAAGAGCACTTACTGCTCTTGCAGAAGATTGAGGCTTAGTTCCCAGCATTCACATTGAGTAGCTTACAACTGCCTATAATTCCAGTTACAAGGATTTGGCACTCTCTTCAAGTAGCTTCCACTGGTACCTGCATACACTTAGTATTTACACATGCACACAGGTACAAACACATGCAATAAAATAAACAACAACAACAAAAAACAAAGACCAGGCCTGTCTCACCTCTCTTCTCTATAATGTCCACCTAAATAAAAAATGAGTTTGTTCATGTATTTATTCTAACATTTAAAGAGCTTTCACACACTGCTACAGAGAACACGTGTAAGACCTCTATGATCCCCCAAAACCTCAGACCCCCTCTCCTACTGCTCTAAATACTATGTGAGAAGATGTTGATGACTCTTATTATTTTTTCCTGACATAAATTTGTGCTATTTAGTATTTGAAGAAGCATAGCTGGACAGAAAGAATTATGTATAGCCGTCTGAGAACAACAGAAGACTTGAGATGGTGCTCTTTTATGCGCCCCCCCCCCCCCACTCATATTTTCTCTAGTAGTGAGCTTATCTGTCTAGAAAGGACCTGACTCACCCTACCAGTGACACAACAGCAGGTGATTCAGCACATAATTGTTTCTATTTTTTTTTTTTTTGCCTTGGAATTGAAGGATAAGAAAGACACATGAAAGGTGAACTAGGCTCTGTTCTAGGAACCCAACATGACCGCATTGAGTTCAAGCAGAAACAAATCTTCTCACTTCTGAAATTGGCAGGCTCTTCATTTGACTGAGCAATAGGCCATGACAGTGGCTTGATTCCTTTCTCTCCTCTCTCCCACCTTGCCTCTTTTTGTTTTTAAGTGAAGAGACTCTGGTTTAATTGAGTTGGCAACAGTTCTTACAATGCATGTGAAACAAATAACCCAGTTGCTAGGCTTTTGTTCTTTTTCTTTACCATAAGCTGCTTGCCAGGGACACAATTTGAAAGTTACTGAAACTGATGCTCTAGAAGACACTACCTGGCCTTATGGGCAATCATCTAGATGCTACTATAGCAAGCATAGTGGGTTTCTGCCATAAAAGAACTAGCAGGGATATGTAGATGGTGTAGTTTTGAATCATTTCTCATGCCCAGGCTAGTAATCATCGATTTTTCGTTAAATGAGATGCTAAACCCTGCCATGTTAGATAACCCTAAGTGTCCAGTAGTGGCATGCATCTCTTAGTGATAACAAACAGCTCTCTGATTGGACTTAAGGCCTGCTCAACAAGGGGGAAATCAAGCATGCTCCAGAACCCTAGCCAACTACCCAGGGATAGTAAAGTTGTGGGTCCTGGAAGAAAAACTGAAACTGCAACTTTACTACAGCATACTCTCTCGCTACAGTCCACACATTTTTTCCCTTATACTGACAGATAAGTATAGTTTTCACCACTCATGAAGGGAACTTTCTTTGCAGAAGGTGAGTCACCATAAACCAAAACCAATCAAAATGCAGACTTGTGGAACTGAGTCCCAGAGAACATATCTACATTACAACTAATGTTCGGGGAGCATTGCAGAAGACAAGATTGAATGACTGTAAGAGACAGAAGATCAGAGAGTTTTCTGCAAGATTCTAATGTCCATACCAACATGCATAAAATCTCACAAATCTGACGGCCTAAGCATAAACTGAACAAGATAACAACAGCAGGTCTTGTTGAAATGGATGGGGAAAGCCTATGGAGAGTCTCAACCCTACACAAAGAACTACAAGCAACCAAGGAATGATAAGAGTGCGGGATGGAGTGATCCCCAAGGAAAATCACATTGATTGGTTATCCAATACCAAATGGTCAGCCCTGAAGACATATAAGCAGGTAACCTTTTACAGACTTATTAGATTATGTTTAGGAATATATATGTAAATACATTTATATATACCAAATTAATGAAGAAATAGAGAACCCTTCAATTTAAAAGAGAATAAGAAGGAATATCTGGGAGAGTTTGGAGGGAGGAAAAGAAAGGGGGAAATGATGTTATTATATTATAATCTCAAAAATAGAAAGAAGTAATTTTTAAAAATCTTTTGTTTGGTAAAGACTTGACCTATATCATTGGTTTCTCGTGCTTAGATTGTCATAAATTGTCAGAGGATACCAATGAGGCTTCTGGATAGAAATTTGGGATTAAAAGGTCAAGGCATTGTTTCTTTGCATGATGATAGATTTAAAATATGTTTTAAAGTACCAATACACATTTTAATCAACTTATGAGCAATATTTATGGGGTTCTGAGAAATGAAGGACAATGAATATTCACTTTTTGGGGTTGGAATATAGTTCAAAAATTAAAAATCTTGCCAGGCAAGCATGAGCAATGAAGAATTAATATCTTTAGAATCCCACATGAATATTGGACGAGTTCACTGAATGTCTGTAATTCCAGCTGTGGAAGGCAAAAATAGAGAATCCCTAGAACCAGCTGGCTCGCAATATTAGCCACACCTGTGAGCTCTGAGTTTGACTGAGAGACTCTGCTTCAAAGAAAAAGGTGGAAGAGTGACCCAGGTCATTGTGGACATCAACATATGGCCTCTACAGCTGTTCACAGGTACTCACAAACACATGTAATAAAACATGCAAAAATATGACTACATAATACATCCACCACACACATAAAATAAGTATATTTTTACATTACAGAATAGATGTAAGGAATATTAATCTATATTAATATATGGCTACCTAATTCTAATAGTCTATGAAATTCTTTTCTTTTTTCTCTTCCTTCTTTTCTTGCTTTCTTCCTTCTTTCTGTCCTTTCATCCTTCCCTCATTCCATTCCTTCTTTCGTCTCTCTCCCTATCTCCTTTCTCTTTCCTTCATTTCTTTCTTTTTCTTTCCTTCTTTCTTTCTTTTGCATATCACAACATATATATCTAATTTATATTTAGCACAAGATCATTAATATTCTTCATTCTAGTGTCTTCTTTCTTTAATGGAAACTTTGAATCTGATATGTGGCTAGAAATAAAAGAGCATTCTTAATGTATTTGGGCTAGCCTTACTATCCAATAGGGATAATAAAATAAAGTATAAAGCCCACAAATCTAGCCAGGAGGTTATATGAAGTAGATTTAGGATTATCAGCTGGTAAAATAATGCTTAACTGTTGTGAGGATTTTAGAATATATTTTTGTTTTAATTTCAGGTGTGGGATATGGGGATGCCTTTGATTGTCCACACAGACAACTATGATTTGTCTTATGTTATGGCAAGGACATGATTTTGCTATCTGAAAATTGCTTATGTTTGGAATTCTGGGGAATATTCAGAGGATATATAAATGCTAGAGTCCCGAAAGAGGTGGCAGCTGCAGCTCCCCTTGCCGCTGCTCATCCTGCTACTGCATGCTATTTGATTGCTGGTTGCAGCTTGGAGATATCTTGACAAAGAAGATTGCATTTGGCCCAAGGAATTTGATGTCCTTAATCAGCAGAACATATTCTAGTCATATCAATGCTACTTTTTGCCATCTCTCCTATCTAGTGTTGGAGGGTTGGAAGGGTTGAGAAGGGTGGTATGGAAAAGAACCCAATAAAGTAGCCAAAAGTACAGTTACACTTGACAAATACTTAAAACCTTCAAAGTAATTTTATAGAACCCTATTCCAGGCCTATGTTTCCACTCAAAAATAGCTAGTCTACTCCTACACATTGATCAAGAGATATAAAAGCATAGAGAATCCCAAGCACAAATGTTAAAGGCAGCTTTATTTTTGAATTGCCTCAACGTGGAAAAAATAAAATGTACATTATGAGGTGATTGAAGGAATAAACTGGATCATAGAGAATATCATTCAGCAATAAGAATGAATGAATGAATGAATGAACGAATGATACAGATCCAGCATGGATAAATCCAAAGATAATCATGCTGACAGCAAGAAGCTAAGATAAACAGCTTGCATAGTGTGGTCCATTTATGCAAAGTCTAGAAAGTATAAACTCACTTATACTAATGGAAAGCTGATATGTTGTTGCCTAAAGGTAGAAGTAGGATGGGAAGAGGCAATGGTGAGGGAGTATGAAGCATCTCAGAAAATTTGCAAGACTCATGAGTTCATTATCATGGTTATGGCCACAAGCCATAGAACCTATGAAATGAAAAACAATTTGTCACTTAAAATATGTACATCGGGTATAACTCAATATGGATGATTCAGATAAGATACTTGGAACAAAAGAAGATGAGACAAATATACTCCATGAAGTCCAAAGGATGAGTCTATAAAATTTACTTCTATTCACTAGTGGGATAAAGCACAGACAAATAACACAGTCATATTTGAAAAAGGGGGCTCCATCTTAGACTATCTCTCTTTCTTAGTTTGGTATGTGTGTGTGTGTGTGGATGGTATATGCATGTTTGTCCAGGTGAGAGCTTCTCTACTTTTGTAGGGACTAGAGAAGGACATCTGGTGTCCTACTCTATCATCCTCCATTTTATTTCAGAGAACAGATCTCTAGATGAGTCTTGAGCTCTTTTTATCCAGCTATGCTGGCTGAACAATAAGACCCAGGGATCCTCCTATCTCCTCCTCCCAACCTCAACAACAGTGCTGGGTTTATAGGCGCATGGACACACTTGATATCTTTTGTGGTTGTTGGTGATCTGAACTCAGGTCCTCGTGCTTACAATAAAATCAATACTCATATTCACTAAGCCATCTCTCTCGCCACTGTTGCTCTCATCTTTAGAGACACTTGGGAAAGCGTCCTCTAGCTCTGATCCGCTCTGGGACATATATTGAGACTATTTCTCTTTTCAGCCTTCAGAAAGGAATTCCTGCCTGGCCTTTCCTGTGTCCCCTCCTTGTCCAGCTGAGACCCAAGTGAATACTTAGAGGCTGGGATGTGCTAGCAGATCTGCTATGCTGCTCCGTCTTATGGGATCCCCGAGAATGAAGACAATCTAGTCTACTTGTCTTCAGTCATCACCAAAAGAAGTGACAAAAGGATCAGCAGCATCAATGCTCAGCTTCCATCCTGGACAAAAGAGGCAGCTGAGGACACAGAGATGATTTTGACTGGAAATGCCACTGTTTGAGGAGATACTTTGAGCAGGCTGGGATGGATGTAAACCTGGCCTTCTGTAGAGCTACATGAAAGGCCACAGGAGACTTGCTCCTCTGGCTTGGCTCTCTCAGCACCACAGCAAAACCAATGATACCAGGCTATTTTTAGTGTTCAAAGAGCTTTACAAAAGATTTATGACTACAAATATGTAGTCTGGGAGAGATAAATTGAAGCAGGTTTCTTCCAGCTCCAACAAAGGAGTGGGTTTGGTCAATAGAGTATTTAAACTCCATGTGTGTTGTCATAGATTAAAATTTGAAAGTCTTTTATGGTATAACAAGATCCTTAATCATAACTTAGACTTGGGGCCATTTGCAGGTTGTACAAACAGCAAGTTATGCCTCAGCAATCATCCTTGGATACAATAGCCTTTACACCCAAAGTCCTGGAGAAAAAAAAAACAACACTCCATTCTTAAATTCAGAATGACTTTTCCTAAAATAAAGGAATTGGAGAGACGTTTACTCTAAAATCCTCTTCTGTCTCAATTATACCTGGCTTTATTTATGGCTTCTATAGAAGTCACAGAATCCAATGAGCTGGCTGCAGTCCTAGGGTGATTTTGCTTTTGACTTTCTGTACTTTATCACCCAGTGTAGCTACAGTATTCTCATTCTCTGCAATTCAAGTACATGTTAATGTTACCTGCTGTGGGTTTTAATTGTTGGCTAACTTTGTTAGCAGATAGTTATCAGATCATAAACTTCTCTTGGTACAAAAGAGTCTATAATAATTAGGACTTAGGAAAGATATCTAACTACTAACAATAGAACATGTTCAAGATTTTTGATTCTACAAGAATGATTGACATTTTCTGTGGTAAAATTTTTGAGGCTGTGTGATAGATTGAGTAAGAATGACTCCTGTTGGCTCATATGCCTTAATGCTTGGTCCCCAATTAGTAGAAGAATTTGGAAAT